>NW_026067906.1:16108970-16200028 GCF_014885135.2 Alexandromys fortis
TTCTCTGATGACTAAGGATGTTGAACATTTCCTTAAGTGTCTTTGAGCCATTTTAGATTCCTCTGTTGAGAGTTCTCTATTTAGGTTTGTACTCCATTTTTTATTGGATTATTTGTTCTTTTGATGACCAATTTCTTGAGTTATTTGTATATTTTGGAGATCATATCTCTGTCTGATGAGGGGTTAGTGAAGATCTTTTCCCATTCTGTAGGCTGTCGTTTTGTCTTGTTTTTTTTTTAATATTTATTTATATATTATGTATACAATGTTCTGTCTGTGTGTATGCCTGCAGGCCAGAAGAGGGCACCAGACCTCATTACAGATGGTTGTGAGCCACCATGTGGTTGCTGGGAATTGAACTCAGGACCTCTGGAAGAGCAGGCAATGCTCTTAGCCGCTGAGCCATCTCTCCAGCCCCCTCTAGAATTCGTTAATGACTCCTCATGTCATACAAATAAAAGGTTTGAGCTTTTAAATCATCAAGTTAATTCTTTGATGATTTCATACACGCACACAATGCCTTCTGATAATGTGCCCCCTCCCTTACTCTCCAATCTGTGTTAATAATCTGCCTTCTTCCCTCCCAGTCCATTTCCCAGATTCATGGATTTGATTTTGTTTTGTGACCATTTAGCTTAACCAGTGCATCTGTGTAACCACGGGATTG
Source organism: Alexandromys fortis (assembly GCF_014885135.2). Taxonomy (NCBI): domain Eukaryota; kingdom Metazoa; phylum Chordata; class Mammalia; order Rodentia; family Cricetidae; genus Alexandromys; species Alexandromys fortis. The sequence goes on from NW_026067906.1 coordinate 16,109,638, forward strand.
GGACTATCTGCTGGAGTCTGGTGGGGTCCCCAGTGAGTACTACTGAAGGTAAGGAATCCTCCCCCTTCTTCTTGAATCTACGATTAGCAAATAGTTTAGCAATGGGGTGTCAGGCTCCCTGAGCCCCTCCTCCATCCACGCCTAACTACCGACAGGTCCATCTTGTGCAACCCCATCCTGGCACCTGCAATTGCTGAGTTTCTGATTATAATGACTGTATCTTTCCCATAAGATGGAATTTTTCCACCCTTCTCCCTATTTTCTGGCTCTTCCGCTCTTCCGTTCCCCCTCTACAGTGTTCACTGAACCTTAGAGGGGATGAGGTACGCACTTGTTTAGGGCTAAATACTCAATTATCACTTGTTTTCAACGTCTTGTGCAGACACGAGTCTCTACAATCACCAACATTGACTGGGGTGAAGACGCTTCCCTGATTGAGCCCGAGAGTGGCATTTGTCTATGGGTATAAGCATATATATTTAGACTGCAGCTTGGTGCCGTGTCAGTTTAGCTGAACAACAATATAAGTTTCCAGGCTAGGACCTGTGTCTTCCCCCACCATGGGGCCCTTTTGTAGTTAGCCCCATTGTCATAATCCTAGATGCTAACCAACAACGCCTTGAGGTGTGTCTTTGTGGTGCTTTTCTTTTTCAAAATGGCATATAAAAGGAATAATAGGGTGTGTAGATCTTTGTGTCTGCAGTCAATGAATTGCTTTTCATATTCTTTTGTGTTGTTGCATGCATCGGCAGTTTTATGGATGAACCACGGTGCTTAAGTTGATGAACTTTTGGCTGGTGCCGCGGTCTGAGTATTCTTCATGTTGAAATGTAATCTCCGCTGCAACAGCGTGGAGAGGTGGGACCATTAGGGACAACTCGGTTATAAGGGTCCTCCGTTCTGACTAGATTAAGGCCATTATCACAGGAGTGGGTTAGTTACTGTGCGATGTGGCTTCTGCTAAAAAGATGAGTTCACCTGTTTTTCCATGTGTCTTTGGTATGCTCACCGGCATTTCTGCCATGTCAGAACAGCCCAAGCTGACCCTTGATCTTGGGCTTCCCATGAGACAAATGAACTTCTGTGGTTTGTAATTTATTTAGTCTGTTATAGCAGTTCAAGATGGGCCAAGACAAATGTCAATATTTGTTAATTATGTATATAGCTGTTGTGAGCATTGGCATAGAGGTCTTGGGATGAATGGGTCTTTGTTTTTCTTAAGTTAGGGAAGAGATTTCTGGGGCATCGGGTGCATATTTAGCTTTCTTGGGTTGCCAGGGTGTAGGTTTGATTTAACCAGGATCTCTTGCATGCTGGGATAGACTCTGTCACCCCGAGCCCTCGCTGTTGTCTGGGATAAGAAATACACTGAGTGTTCAGAGTGGACTGTCCGTCTTTGTATCAATTATTTCAGGAGCAAAAACACCTGCCTCAAAATATAGGGGCATAAAGAACAAAACCAATCATTTGTTTGCTCATCTGTCTGCAGTTTAGGCAAGCTGGCTTCTCTCTGTCGCGCTGGCTGCAGGGTATGACTTTGTGCTGCTGGAGGGTAGAAAATAACCGCGTTTCCATATTCAGGGCCTCAGCTGGCCTGGCTCGAACACTTGGGCTCTAGCCTCCTTCTCCGGGAGGGCGATTAGGTTTAGTTACTTGATGACTCTGAGACTGAAAAGAGTAAAATGCAGCAAAACAAAACCAATTCCTAGATCTTAAGGCCTACACCGAAAAGAAACAATAGACCATGAAAAAATATTTTTCAAAGATTATTTTATTTATTTTAAAGTGTGTGTGTGTGTGTGTGTGTGTGTGTGTGTGTGTGTGTGTGTGTGTGTTGAGCATCTGGGATGGTTCCATATCTTGGCTACTGTGTATGCTCATATGTTAATGGACGTGGCATATCCCTGAGGTACGGTTAAAGTTCTTTGGGTAAATGCCTAGAAAAGGAGGGGGAAGCACAAACATCACGTTTTCTCTCATATGCCCCTGTCTATATGTATAATACAATGCATGGCAGCAACTATAGGGGGAAGGAGATAAGTGGGAGGGGAGAAGAACAAGAGAGGGTAATGGAGGGGTAAAGACAAATAAAATGACATATGCATGAAACAACTGTTATTTTATACACTAACATTTATAATAAATTGATGCCTTGGGGGAGTGTGTACTTTCGAGTCCCTCTGCCTACATATGTGCTGTGATTTCAAGGTGGGCAATGATCTCACTCCCCACCAGTCCCTTCCTGGTGCTGACTACTCTCTCATCTGAAACTTGTAATGAGTGTTTGCAGAGGCTAGACAGCAAGAGTCTAAATGCTAATAACAAGTTCATGAGCTACCTGGAAAAGTAAAGCTAACTTAGGGGTTTGAGACAGGGGACAGGCTCCTGGAACTTTTTTGTTGTTCTTTTAAGAAAGGTTTTCCTAATGTCTTACTGTTTCAGCAAAATTATTACTAGTTTAAAATGCAGGTAGACTCTACCATAAAATAACACATGAATTTTATACCATTAAATTATGGCACAGACCCATGGGGTTTATTGAGTAACTACAAGGGCCAGAAAAGAAATCAAATATGAATGGCTATATCTCTGAAAGTTAAACTTTTAATAGCTTTACTTTCTCTCAATATATTGCCTTTCTCCCAAATACAGTGTTGTCAAACCCCCAGGAGAATAGAGGAGAATCTAAGAGATGCTAATAATAAGGACAAACAGATACAAGAAGAACTAGAAATTACTGGCTTGAACTTGCAAGTGGAATGCGGAAGCTCAACTAATCAAACCAATCAAATGATTCTGTGCAGTGAATATCACATGTGAGGGGTCCAGGAATCATAAAGTTTACAGTGGACTTTAAAAAAAAGCAACATACAATATTATTCCTATCAAATTTGTCGTAACTGTATAACAAAACTGTAGTAAAAATGTATGTGACACTTTCACATTCAGACAAGTCAGGGGCATGCATGTCTCAGGAGACTGTGCACCCACCTGCTGTGACATCTTACGTGTGTCCTACATGTATAATGAACATACAACACATACTCCATCTTTCCAGCATTCCAAGACACACCCTGGCATAATCTCCAAAGCCAAGCAACTAGACATAGATTAAATATTGCTCTAATGAGGAAAACCAGCAACAATGCAAGCAACACTGTACATTATTCTTTTTCAACAAGCTGCATGCTGGGAAACTGCATGGCAGAAATAAAGTCATGGGGGCAAAACTGGAAGTGTTTGGGGGGGTCTGAGGGCTGCATTAGCCAAACCACAGACAAATGCACCCCTCACCTGTCAAGAAACCTGTTAGTACTTCGAGGAAATAACTGAGATAAGACACGGCTTGTTACATTCTGAAGCCACCTAGGAAACTGGTCCAGTGATTGAAGAGAAACGACAATACTGGTGACTGGTAAGAAATAACTTAGGCTGACCAGCAGATTTAAAAATGGCTTTGAGACCAGCCTGGTCTACAGAGCTAGTTCCAGGACAGGCTCCAAAGCCACAGAGAAACCCTGTCTCGAAAAAAAAAATGGCTTTGAATTGGAAGGAAGGAAAGAAGGAAGGAAGGAAGGAAGGAAGGAAGGAAGGAAGGAAGGAAGGAAGGAAGGAAGGAAGGAAGAAAGGAAGCTTCACACGTAGTAGATGCTGAGTGACAGAGGTCACTCCAGATGCAGCATCCTGGCGAGTTAGTCCTTGGAGTACATCCTACCCTGGCTCTGACAGCAGAGAGAGTGGACCGATGCTCTAGAGATAGGATAGACAACGGTCCCAGCTCTAAGGGGAGCTTTAATCCTATGTCTTTGCCTCCACTGCCCACACCTGTCTTGACAGTCATTTCTGTCACCAGAACCCTCCTCCAAGGGGGTCTTTCAGGACCAGGCCTTGGGGTGCACATAGCTTCTTGCGCTCTTGAATGCATTTGGAGACTTTCTTCACAGCCTCTCATAGTGAGTTTTCATGTATGCGAGGATGATTGATGCTCCTGCACGAACCGCAAAGCCTTACAGATCTGACTGGCCTCCAGACATCTCTCCTTCTGCATAAAGCTTAGAGTCGGGACTGTTTCTTGAACCATTGCCTCTCATCCCTGACCTCCATCTCTGAGAGAACTGGTCTGCAGTCAGCAGCCTGTGTCTCTGCTGGAGTCTGGCTGAAGGAATTCCTTATCAGACACCTGCACCTCTCCCAGGGAGACCCGCTACACTGTGAGTTCAGAGGAGACACAGGTCAGAACTTGGCCTGGACTTGGTGATTCTGACCTGCCAGTCCTTCACACCCACAAACTGCCCAGGGAACTTAAGGCCTCCCCCACACCACTCCCCTTCCCCGCTACTGCCTTTGTCCAGACAGGACCTGTGTGACTCACAAGTTTATACCTACCCCCTTTGTAATTAGCATAAATGATTGCATGCGTCTCATTCTAAAGATAGGGATTTGAATGATGGACACGTTGCAGTGGAAGAGCAAAACGTGGCCACAGCTATCTGCGAATACACAGCACAGAGCTAGGAGGGCTTTTCTTCTATTTATGTCCGACAGAAGGTGGTTGCTTCCCCAAGAGATCTCCAGCCAGATGGTGAGTTCTCAGACCATTTTTAAACGTGTGCAAGATGCCACATGGCTCTGACCTCATTTCGTTTTAGAACTTGCCTTTGGTTTTGGCACTAGGTGGACAGTAGCTGCTGATTTCTATCTGGACAAAAGAAGTCCTTTCAAAGAGAGTAGGTCAAAGTCATGGGCAAAGGCACATGCGTGTGAGTAGCTTACTCTATATACACAGCTTATTCTTTCCAAGACTCAAGTAGCCCTTGAGCCTGTTATGTAACTGTAGCTAATCTTTCTGCCTGCCTCCACATCCCAGTTTTAGGTGTGGACCACCACACCCAACTTGAACTGTTTTTGACAACACATCTGTAATTACAGGTCACTAATTTTGTTTCAGATCTGTTTCTGTTCTTGAGTTGTAGTTCTCCACTATGGGCTCAAGAAATGAAAACTGCTTATGCTAAAGAAAGAATCATTTTGGAGGAAAAAAACCCATACATTTCTCTCTCTCTCTCTCTCTCTCTCTCTCTCTCTCTCTCTCTCTCTCTCTCTCACACACACACACACACACACACACACACACACACACACCAGCCCCTTTGCCTCAGATCTTTCCTGTTAGTATTCACGATTCAGAAATGACATTCCAGCTATTCTGGGCCTCCGGTATGATAACGGTAAAGGCTTTCAGCAAGGAGGAATAGCCAGGAAGGTGAGCCATCACTCAATTTAATTACTTTGGTTTGCCTGAACATATTACACACTATTCGTTAAACTTAGGTAGGAACACATAGTTCTAAGCTTCTGTCTTTGCGTCCATGTGCAGCCTTTGTTCCCCCTGCTTCCCTTTCTCTGTTTTCCGAGTCACAGGGAACAAGATGCCCCCAAGATATGATTGTGAGCCATGAGCAACTCCTTTTCCAATATTCACCTCCACAGCAGCATTGATAAATTTAAGATTTGGGAATAGAGAGGTGGCTCGGAGATTAAGAGACCAGGGTTCAGTTTCCAGTACCTACATGGCGGCTCATAACCACCTGTAACTCCAGACCCTGGGAATCCAATCCCCTCTACTCACTGGCCTCCATGGGCACTTCATGCCCCTTACACACAGACATACATACAGGCAAAACACCCATATATAAAAATAACGAATAAATAAAATGTTTAAAAATAAATAAATAAATGTTTAGGATTTATGTGTGCCAGTTTCTATTAACTTATTATTGCCGGATGATTTCTGAACCTATGGCAAAATCAAATACATAAACCTAGAACCATTCTTGGAAGAATAAATGCAGATTTTATTGGGTGATGTCGTACTGAAAATGGCTCAATGCACAGTATGATTTGAGAGTGCAGGCTGGTCTGCCTGTACAGATCTCAGCACTGTTTCCCCCCCCTCCCCTTCTAACACACTCAGGAGAGACCCTAGGATAGAGCAGTAGCTACCCCCGGACACATTAGTGAGAATCTGGGATCATGGAGAACCTGCCAGGCCCTCACACCACAGAGCTGGTTAGAGCCAGCAAGGCTCCTGGTACCCAGAGATGGGAAACTCCTTAAGGTGAGGACAGCTCGGTTGAGAGTTTGTCACTTGTCCAGTCAGAGGATCGGACCCTGCCTGATGGATAGGAAAACAAGAATCTCCAAGTTCAACTGGAATGTTCCCTGCACCTACATCAGGGAGAATCTAATGTTAAAGGAGCCAGAGGGAAGTTGCCTGACATTTCATTCCTCCACGCTTGCTGTTTCCAGCCCGCTTTAATATGCTTTGGCTTTGTTTTATTTTTCAAAGCTTTTAAGAAACTAGCTTTCTTACATTTATCTAAATTTGTATATGCATTTTTAGTGAATCCTTATAAGCCTGGACCGTTTAAAAAGCTTGCTTTTATTATTTTATATGTGTGTGTGAGCATTGCCTGCATGTGTGTCTGTGCACCATATGCATGCCTGGTCTCCATAGAAGTGAGAAGTGGGGTCAGAGCTCCTGGGACTGGAATTACAGGCTGTTTGAGACCACATGCAGATGTTAAGTTTGAACCCTCGTCTTCTGGAAGAACTGTCAGTGCTTTTAACTGCTGGGTCATCTCTCCAGGCCCGGTGTATGCATTTTAAAATTACTAGGCAATCTGATGTTTTAATCTCTCGTTCTTTTCTCTCCAACATACTCTTCCATTCTTTTCCTCTTTCATTTTATTTATCCTTGTGTCTCCTTTTCCTTTTCCCTCCCCCTTCCCTTACCTTTATCTCATTCATTTACTTTTCTGTATTTGCCTTAAATAAACTTGAATTTCATCGCATTTTCTTGTCATGTTTTTGTCCTGTAGTTATTGTATTGGTTTATTAGTTGATATCGATCAGTTTTAAATGCATTTATATATCTTGTTTGGTTTGCTGGCATTGTTGTGACAGTAATTCGTTTTCCTTCTCGGTTGTACTGGAGATTGAGCCTTCGAGAACAGATTCCCCATCAAGAACATTATCAAGGTGGGTGTGGTCCAAATTCTTGTAATTCCAACACTCGATTAGAGTCCAGCCCAGTCTACACAGTGTTCTCCAGGCCAGCTGGGGCTCCATGGTAAGACTGTGTCTCAAAATAACTAAATACATAAAAAGGATTCTCAAATACAATTGTGAGGTATGATACAAACCTGCAGAGGTGAAGATTGCAATATAGAAGCATGAAACACAGAAAGAAACAGGGCAACATTACATCTCTAGGAGATCAAAAGTTCCTGGTTATTGAACCCAAAGACATTGAAATGATTGAAATACCAAAGAATTTAAAAAAATCTACTGTCTAAGTTAGGGTTTCTATTGCTATGAAGAGATAGCCTATGGGAACTCTTATAAAGGAAAACATTTAATTGGGGCTTGCTTATAGTTTTAGAGGTTCAGTTCATTCTCATCATGGTGGGACATGGCAACGTGCGGGCAGACATGGTGCTAGAGAGATAACTGAGAACTCTACATCTTACACAGGGAACAGGAAGAAAATTGACTCACTCGGCATGGCTTGAGCATATGAGACCTCAAAGCCCGTCTCCACAGTGACACACTTCCTCCAATGAGGTCACACCTACTCCAACAAGGCCATACTTCCTAATAGTGTCACTCCCTTTGGGGCCATTTTCTTTTTAAACCACCCCATCTACTTTAAAAAATAGACATTTATTTTAAAGGGGAAATAAACCAGGAGATGAATGAAGAAATCAATTTGGGCATCACTGACAAATTCTACTACACCTCTGAAAAAGAGTATCAGTGGTACTTCAGTATTCCATAAAATAGAAAAGGAAGAACACTATCAAACTCATCCCATAAAGACAATAAAACCCTCAGACAAAGTCAGCATGGTAAGAAAGCACAAGGGGAACATTTGTGTAGAAGACAGAGGCCAGTAGAGGGGAGAATGTCAGAAAACAGAGCAGGGGTTAAGTATACAACACATGTGTATAAATATCATAAAGTAACAGGGGTCAAGCATGAATAAAGTACAGCAACGTATGTGTATACATGTCATAATGAAATGCATTTTATTGAATGCTAACTTTAAAATCAGTTCCTAAAAACATCTAACTTCTTACACAGTGAAAGAAAAACAACCAAGTACATCACAGTAAGTTTTCCCAGCCCCTCTGGAGACTTGAGGCTCCCCACAGGGAAAGTCTAGGCATTGTTGAAATAAATTCAGAGAGAATAAGCCCCAGCTATCTGTCTCTGATAAGTACTGGAAAATGCCAAGTAATTATTTCAGATGCTACACTGTCAGGTCTTCACGGGGCTACTTTGCTAGCTTTTCATTTCGTCAGAAAGGGAAGCATTTGTGGAACTGTTAAAGTGATATTAACTGAGATGATTTTCCTGGGGGGGAATTAATGCTTAGGAAAGCATAGTAATTACATCTAAAGAAAAAGAAATTTTAGGTCATTTGTTCATCGATCATCAAGGGTACATAAGATAAACGTGGATTTAGATCTTTGAATTAAGTAGGAGGAAAAGCTATCTTTAAACAAGTGAGGATTTGATTGAAAGCCATTGACCATGGGCTGAGCTTTAAGGCAAGCTGTGAAATCCTTACACTGGATCTTCACATGATAAAGAAAAAAGCAACTGATTTTTCAAGATCTTTTTCTGTGGAGATGTGAAGGATGACCTTCTGCGGCATGGTAATTGCCATAGGTCCTATTACTTCAAGTTTTTCCTACTAAATTGCTACATTATTGTGTGTGCACGTGTATGTATATGTGCTTGTATTTGTGTGTAAATTGATACTTGTTTCTGAATTCCTTCACATTTCCTCTTCTTTCTATTTGCTTGCAAAAAAAAAATCAAAGGAATCCCCATCTCTGATGATTATAAAATAAGTGTTGATTTTGATTGAAAGGGAAACCAAATACAATGTCAATTGCATTAACTAACTTACTGTAGGATGATTGGATGTATTAATTTCTTATTAATTGATACTCCAAGAAGCTCCTAACCTCTGTATTTTAATAATATGTATTCCAATAAAAAACAGGTCCTACAGCTTTTCTATTCTTAAGGTTTTTAAAATTCTTTTATATAAATGTTTTTGTCTGTAACACATTTCAACTTTTCAAAGAAGATTTTTTTTTCATTAAAGCACCAAAGTTACATAAGTTTTCCAATGTTTTAATCTAAACTGCGGTATTCTTCTGTCAAGCATCACAGCATAGTGTCTTACATATTCCTAAAACCAGCTATATCAGACTTACTAAGCCCTCTAGCAAGAGAAAAATCTTGTTGTAGGACCTGCCATCCACCACTTCCCTTAGCTTAATAGGCACTTCCTCTGGGCACAGCCAGCATAGTCTTACGCCTTCTCATGAAGCAAATCTGGTGAGCACTGTGTAGGAAATCAATGAACTTTGACTTAGGGCATCAAACCTGCTCCCAGTTACTTATGTCTACTATTTATGATGTAATTGAGCTTAGCAGTTCATGAATTGTCTCTTTACTGGGATGAAATGAGGAGAAAAAAGAACCGTTAGATATGTGTTGTTGGTTGTCTTTTTTTTTTTAAACTCTGCTCTTTGCTCTTTGGGGGCAAATACATATGGAGACTTTATTCTTACTTATAAATGGCAGCCTTAGCTTGGCTTATTTCTAGCCAGCTTTCCTTCACTTAAATTATCCCATCTATCTTTTGCCTCTAGGTTTTCCCTCTTTTCTCTATATTTTTCTTTCACTCTTACTCCATGACTGTCTGTGTGCCTGGGCGGCTGGCCCCTAGCATCCTCCTCTCCTTGTTCTCTTGCTCCTTGATCCTCTTTTTCTCTTTCTATTTATTCTCTCTGCCTGCCAGCCCCACCTGCCCTTTCTCTTGCCTTGCTATTGGCCATTGAGCTCTTTATTAGACCAATCAGATGTTTTAGACAGACAAAGCAACACAGCTTCACAGAGCTAAACAAATACAACATAAAGGAATACAACACATTTTTTTGCATCATTAAACAAATGTTTCACAGCATAAACAAATGTCACACATATTAAAATAATATTATACAACAGAAAAGTGTTTAGTAATAGAAAGAAACAAAAAGCAAAATAGAAACCTTTTAAGACAAATGCAGTAAAAAGACCCAATGAGACCAAGACAGCATTTTAAGGCCTCTGCAGGAACTGAGTGGCGATGAGGAAGACAATAACAAACATGCCTGTCCTACCCATGAGATTGTATGTACCACAGCAGCAAGACTTACCAGAGTTGAAACAGGAAGATGAGAAGGAGCCTTATGACTCAAGCAAACTCATACGGTGCTTATGGGAAACCCTTGTCTGTCAAACTTGGGACGCTCTCCAGATTCAGAACACTGCAGTAATGACACTAACGTAAATTTAATTTAACAAAGAGGATTTCGTGCTCTGACAGCAAAACGTGACTAGAAACCATATACTCTCATTAACAAGAGTAAAATGATTTAACAGCCAAGGAGGCAGGGGTAGTCTAAAAAACAAGACCAAGAGCAGTTACGTCTCTAATGGAACTGTAAAGAGTAAAGACAGTAGACTGATCGTAGCCTGGATGAACAGCGGAAGCTTGGGTAAAGGAGACTCTGAGTTTCGGGTTTTGTGGAGGAAAGAAGGAAGGCTCGAATGGCAGAACATTCAGAAAGTTGGCACATTGCTCAGCAATTAAGAACACCAAAGGCTGCACATCAAAACAGCATTTTATTTGATGCTATATGTGTTTTAACTCTGAGTGTAATGGATTTCTGACTTGGACATCAGAAGATCATAAACTGTAGGGGAATGTGTTACAGTAGTGGTGTATACTTAGAGCCACAATAGGACAGCTCTGGAGGAGTAGAGCTGCAGAAGAACCACTCTAGGGGGTAGAGCCACAATAGGACAGCTCTGGGGGGCAGGGTGGGTAGAGCCGCAATAGGACAACTCTAGAGGCTGGAGCTACAATAGGACAGCTCAGCCCTGGAGGAAAGGTAGGCTACCTGAAGCTGGGGTGCGGTGGGGAATGGTCCCCCGCCCCTCGCAAGACATAGGGATCCTGCTCTTCTCCTGGAGAGCCACTACAGCTGAGTTCTGCTCTGTTCCCTTATGGGAGCGTCCTAGCAGAGCTATCTGCTTCTTTTCCGGCCCAAGATGTTTCTTCTGCTAACACTCTGATAAATGAAGTCCCTGCAGAAATGTAGCAATCTTCTCCAGCTCTGGCGCAAAGTTGTTACTTTGCCTCCACTGGCCTTGCTCAGCCCTTTAAGGAGTATCCTAGCTAAGGTTCTTCTGTTCTGCTCCACCTTGCTGAGGCCCCCTAGGGAGCATCTCAACAAGGTTTTTCAGCTCAGTCCCCTAGGGGATGTCCCAGCCAGGTTCTTCTGCTCTGTGCCAACAAATGAAGGTTGTCGTCCAAGACTCTTATGAGAAAGAGATTTATTTGGGGAGGAGGAGTCCAGGAGAATGACTGCCTCTGCCAGGGGGGTTTAAAGGCAGTTCTTAACTGAATGTGTGGAGAGGCTTATATAGGGCTTCTTAGGGGGTGGAATTTTCCCAGGGAGAGGGGGGTACTGGTTAGTTTTTCCCTGCTCAGGGATTGGTCAGTTTAGCTGGTCTGGGGGAGAGATGACTCTGACTTAATGGACAGTCTGTGTTTCTTTTACTGGTCCTTTTTTTTTTTCTTTTTGACTCTAATCTTAGGACCAGGGCATATTTCTTTCACTGGCTCCGATTCTAGGGACAAAGTGTGTTTCTTTGACACTAGTTTCAGAGCCAGGGCACATGTCTTTAGTCCTGGGTTAATGGATAAAGATGCTTCTCTCCCTGGCCCAGGTCTCAAATACAGGGTGTGTTTCTTTCTCTGACTCTGGGTTCAGAGTCAGGGTGCCCAGTGATTGCTTGGTTTCCTGCTCCAGTTGTCCCTCTTACCCTACATAAGCAACAGCAATTAGATGTTTTTTGGCCCACCCGAGGAGTTGGAGAGTCCTTCAGACATAGGAGACTAGGGTTGATAAGGCAAAATTCAATGAAATATTTACTGGGTCTGAGTTAAGTGAAAACTTAATTATTCATAATTGAATTGTGGACAGTAAGGGCTGTTTATTGAGTACCTATCCTATTCCAAGTACTGAAGCTGCTTTTCACAAATGGAATCTTCTTTGATTCACATAATAAGTAAAGTGGTTCTCCAAGATCTTCATGACTTTGGGATTGACCTGACTGGGACAACAAAGAATGGAACAATGAAAGACACAGATACAGAACAACAAGGTTCGAGTGAGCCTCGTGTTCTGATGGAGATGCACCAGCAGCCTAGAAACTCAACCCAGGAGCGTGTTAGCCAATCTCCATAGCCAATCTCTGTAGGGATGTGTCTCAGGCTGCAGCCATCCAGGGGGAGGAAGCTGTGATTAGTGCATAGACCATCAGCTGGGACCAGGGACTGACTGCCTTGCCATTCCCACGGGTCTGGGGCATTGACTCCTTGACAAGGCAATGCCCATGTCAAAAATACACATCCACCCAAGACTTCAGCTGCTGCCACACTAAGGATTTTCACAGTTTTGCAAATGAAGGAAATTGAGGTGAATCAGATGTGCCCTAAACACTGGAATCTGTACCAAAAGGAAGTTCCCTCAGACATGCTTGCACGGAAAATGCTTGGGAAGCGCTGAGCTTGGGGATAAAGAGATGATGTCACCTGCTTTGGGCTTTATGGCAGAGATTAAGATTGAGTCAAGCCCAGGTTATTAATGTAGAAGTAATTATGTTGTCCTCACCTGGTTGGTGTGTGTGTGTGTGTGTGTGTGTGTGTGTGTGTGTGTACCATGGAGTTTCATTGGGGTTATTCTCATGAGCAAGGGTGAGGAGCTCTTTATGGAACATGGGTGGCTATACCACTGAAGAAAATATTTTTTCATCACTCATTAACTATTAACCATCAAGTACCTATAACTCTATAACTAAAGAGTTATAACTATAACATTCCACTGCTGTTGTAAAATATTATTTCAAGGTGTGTTACTTTTGTTTATGCTCTGGAACATTTGTTTGATGATGCAAAGATGTGTCTGATTAAATAAAATTTGCCTGCGTCAAAAGGTTGAGTCAGCAACTAGCTGACTGGAAGTGGTAGGGAGGAGCCAGGTGGAGAAGGGTTTATAAGGAGGGGCAAGGAGAGTTCTTCTTAGGAGACACAAGGAGGTGAGCTACGTGAGCAGCTTGCTACTCAGCCTCTCTGAGGAGCAGGAGTCTACTTCAACCTCTGAGTCTTGAGTTCTTAAGAGGGACAGAGATTTAGATAAGTTCCCTCAGTAGCTTTGAAAGAGTTGGTGCGTGAGGGAACAGAATTTCCTCAGGCTGCAGCTCTTGCGGCCAAAGGCGGAATTGCAGTTGCTGGCTGGGATAGCCATAGCTTGAAAGACAGCAACAATTAAAACATAGGACAACACACTGCACTCCTGCCCTTCTTGGAGCTCTTATATATTTTTCCACTCCCTCTTCTGTGATATTCCCTGGACCTTGGAGAGGGTGATATCCATGTCATACTTCTGCCTGAGCATTCAACAGTGATCTGAGCAGTTATGACCTCCGCAGGAACTTCCACGCACTGCGAAGGGAAGCTTCTCTGAGGAAATTGGCAGCACCACGCGCCTGCGGGTCCCCTTTCGACCTCCTCAAACACTGAGCACAGCTGGAAGAGCCACACCGAGTGAATAAGCAGAATCACAAACTCAGTGGAGCTTACACTATAGCGATGGAACCATAAACAAGTAAGCAAATGCTAGCAAGGTGGTATTTCCACAAAGAAAATGTGTCAGCTGTATGGGAGATGCTAACTTTAATTTAGGTGGCCAGGGAAGGTTTCATTCTGAAGGCAAAAACTGATCCGGATCCCCAAATACTATGAAAGAAGTCAAGAACCCGAAGATGAAGCTGGGCGGTGGTGGCGCACGCCTTTAATCCCCGCACTCGGGAGGCAGAGGCAGGCGGATCTCTGTGAGTTCGAGACCAGCCTGGTCTACAGAGCTAGTTCCAGGACAGGCTCCAAAGCCACAGAGAAACCCTGTCTCGAAAAACAAAAAACAAACAAACAAACAAACAAAAAAAGAACCCGAAGATGTTTTGGAAAAGCGTTTCAGGCAAACACAGCAAATACTGGGGAAGTGGTTTGATTCTTAAATATAGTTGTCCTCTTTTCTAATCCTAGACTGTTTCAGATTTGGCCGTATTTTGGAGAATGCAGAGTTTCAGTTAGTCTAAAATTTTCCCCAGCCCCTTTTGCATTTAGCACTCAGTGGTCCAATGTGCTTCTAACATCCCACCGTAAATACGTTGAAAAGATTCCTGTATGGAGGAGCCTGCTTTGTTCTCTGCTCTTACAGAAAGCCTTTCTCTTTAGCTATGGTAGGTTGTCTGCAAAAGAGAACGTCAAGGTTCCTCCCACCTATGTTGCTAGTTATTTCTCACTGTTCCTCTTTTGATTCTTAGGGGACCACCAGCAAACTCCCAAATAAATACACATGGAAGCTTATTATCCTTTATGAGTGCCTGGCCTTAGCTCGCCTTATTTCTAACCAGCTTTTCTTCTTATTTTAAATTACCCTATCTATCTTTTGCCTCTGGCCTTCTTACCTTTCTCTATTTCCATATGACTTTTCTTTCTTACTCCGTGTCTGGCTCTGTAGCTGGGTGCCTGGTCCCTGGTGTCCTCCTCTCCTCCTTTTCTTGCTCCTCCATCCTCTTTGCTGCTTCTATTTATTCTCTCTGCCCACCATCTCTGCCTTTCCTTTCCCCTGCCTTCCTATTGGCTGTTCAGCTGTTTATTAGACCAATCCGGTGTTTTAGACAGGCAAAGTAACACAGCTTCACTGAGTTAAACAAATGCAACATAAAGAATACATCATATCTTTGCATTACTAAACAAATGTTCCACAGCAAAAACAAATGCAAAAACACACCTCAAAATAATATCCTACAACACACCTATTTGTTGGAATTCATTCATTTGCTTATTTCGTAACTGTAACTTTGCAACTTTTTCCATTAAGATATGAAACCTTTCTCCATATCCTTGAATCTGGAGTGGACTTGTGACTTGCTTTATCAAAATAATTCACTGCAAGTAGCACCAAGGGACCCTGTTTAGATACCATGGAGTCTGAGAAGCTATGACTTTTAGAATGCCACCATCATCACATAAAAAACCCTCAATCAGTCTCCTTGAGATTATGAGACTAGAGGAGACATAGGCCCAGCCATCAGAGGTGTGTGTGTGTATGTGTGTGTGTGTGTGTGTGCATGCACCAGTGTGCATGTATGGATGAACATGCACGTGCAGTGCATGTGCGTGCTGTGGTCTTCATCCCTGCTTCTTTCCACCTAAGATGCTTTTTAACTATAAGAATGACTGGAATGAATTCCCATGATTTGATGTCGCCTCGGAATCCATTCTGAGTCTGCTAGGCTATTTCACGCTGAGCAGGGCTTAGATACCCTGGACAGGATTCTTAGTTCTCCATTTCCCCAGTACCCCAATGTTACCGGTCCAAATATCCATCTTCTACATATTCTAGTGGTAAACGCCTCCTTGTGAGGCAGCTCGACACAAGTCCTTTGACCTGCTCCACTGACCTCCATCTGCTTCCTGGACTGTATACATAAGCCACAGACCACATCACTCACACTGTGGCCCCAGAGAGCTCATACTTTCTTGCTATATGTCCTGTAGAAAACCTGCTTGAGCCTGGGCCCCAGTAAAGGCTTGTCCCCCCCCCCCCCCACCATGACGTCTGGCTCTCTCTTGCTCTCCGTCTGTATGGCTTTCCTCTTCCTGCAGGCTCTATCAAACATGGCACCTCCTGTGAGAACTCTTTCCCTGAGACCTCAAAGTCATACCTGTCCTTATAGGGTCCTAATAACAAAGTATGATTCCATCGAAGTTTAGGTTGGGGAAACAATGAGTTTATTAGACTTACTTATAGAGCACAGGCAAGGGATTACCAACAGGAGCATGGATTACCCCCAAACCAGTAGCAATGGAGACTGCTCTCCCAGCATGGGTGAATAGCCTCTCTTTAATTAATCTCTTCTCTCCCGTATACACTAACAGCTCTGGAGATCTCAAGACTTCAAAGCCGTGTGCGATCAGTGCAGAATTGCTTACAAATGGCTGGGAGGAGAGACTGGAATCTTAGATACGTCCCTTACCCCCTTCTTTAAGGAATTGTCACCAAGGCCACCCCTGCTGATCTCGAGCAAGCAGGCAGGAGCTGATCTGATGAACACAGAGGCTGTTTAGCTCAGGGCCTGCCATCTGCAACAATGTCTTCTTCTTCCCGGAATCTGTAAGTTACAGATCCATTTCTGTTAATCATGTGTGTCTCACCTGACCAGTGCACTGGGCCTAACTGCTTCCCAGTTAGGATCCTAGAGAGTAGCTGTCTCGGCAGGAATACAGTAGATTAGGTAACACAGAGTTACAAGTGTGCCTGCCAGTATAAATAACTTTCCCATGGGAAGGACACCTGGCCACAGGCGAGGCATGCAGGCACTAGGTCGTCCACCAGGAGAAAGAGCATCCTATGAAAACCACACTATGAGCCAGGCAGTGGTGGCGCACGCCTTTAATCCCAGCACTCGGGGGCAGAGGCAGGCGGATCTCTGGGAGTTCTAGGCCAGCCTGGTCTACAAGAGCTAGTGCCAGGACAGGAACCAAAAAAAGCTACGGAGAAACCCTGTCTCGAAAATAAAAAATAAAAAAAAAGAAAGAAAAGAAAACCATACTATAACCATAACCACCTACCCTAGAGGGCTGTCAGAGCAGGGTTAAGACTATGACCATAGCCCAGAGATAGACTGCAAGACAAAATCAGAAATAATTTTTTTTTTGGCTGGCCTCAAACTCACAGAGATCTGCCTGCCTCTGCCTCCCAAGTGCTGGGATTAAAGGCGTGCGCCACCACTGCCCGGCCACTTGTAAGTCTTAAGCATTTTGGATAAAAGGATACAAGTACAAGAATCACAGCACTATACTTAACGAACATTTCTTCCCAAATGTGATTCTTTCTACTGTCATTGGGTGATTTTCATCATTGATCAAAAGCAGACTAACTTGTATAAAATTCCTGGCTATTAGTTCTATATTAAGAACCTGTCGTTGCTATAATGCGATATATACTTCTTTACAAAATTCCATTATAAGCATCCTAATTAGTATGACTTTTATTTAGCCATTACCCCCGTCTTGCGGCAAACTCCCTGACCAGCAGGAAGGAACAGCCACCAGACGAGGATTCTTCCCAAATCACGCTTTATTGGAGCCTCTTGCTTATAGGGAGAGCAGAAAGCAAGGGGCCCCGAGCTCTGAGGTGCAGCTGCTTATATAGGGAGTCTGCCTAGCAACCTCTGATACTTTGATACTTTAACTGCTTTTCTGGAGACCCACCTGCCAGAAAGAAAGCAGGGGAACATCCTTGTCAATTACAGACCACAAGGAAGTTCCCCTGCGGGTCAGGGGGAGTGTGGGCAGCTAGATCACAACAACTCACCCTGTTTTCTGGTGGAAGAACTGCAACCTTAATATGGAGTTATTTATCAAGCGAGGCTGGGGCCAAATGCCATCTTGTAAAGGCGGCCACTCAAATCGGCTCCCAGCACCGTCTAAATCAAGTTATTATCCCATGCCCATCAAATAAATCTTTCGATTCGACGTGATTGTCTGAACTGATTTTAGTGATTACATACTTGCCTTATTAAGTGGCTTAAAATACCTCACACAGCTGCAAAAACTCTCTTGTATATGTTGGCAAGAACTGGGGATGCACTGAATTCGGTCCCAAGAGAAAAATAAATCTGTGACATCAACATCAACAGTTCAGTGTCTTTTCTGTGTTGATTTGGAACTAACCAATGCATGTGCAGTTCCTAGCATCTATCATGTGGGTTTCTACTCACACTCTGGCAATACTGTTTCACTTTCCTGTGATTCCCTGTTTGCTCTATGACTTTTATCTATGTTGGAGGTCTTCCTAATGAACCAACACAGTGCACATGTGTTTTCCTCATGTGCTGTTTCAGGTCATACTCTTGAAAACTATCTTTGCCCAGATGAATCCTTACATCTTTTCCATGTCTTCTCTGCTCCCACCAGAGCTTGATATTCACCTTGAATCTGGGGCTCATTACATTGTATTGTTGTGTTGATAAACTACCATTCTCTACACCACTGCAAACTTCACTGTGCATTACGTACTTGACATTTAGAGGCAAGCGGTGCATGCACGCTATCCAACACTGACATCATAGTATGTTATGACTCTCTCTGAAGTTTCTCAGCTCTTCAGCTAGCACACTCACTTATTGCACAAGCTAGGAATGGTAGCACACATCTGTAACACCAGGACCCAGGAGGTAGAGTCAATAGGATCAGGAGTTCAAGGTCCAATGAACACCTATCTGCATAAAATAATTGGTTTCATAATAAAATGTTCATAAATCCACACAGCGTACTTTGTTCACGCAGTGTAATTTTATATAGCAAGACAGTGGCCGGGCTGGGATACGTAACACTGTTTCAAAAGTTACAACCATGCCCACCACCAACACAAAACCTTACTGCCTTAAATTGCATGTTCAACATGAAGTTACATGTATGCTGTTTAACCTCTACTAGATATTAAGTGTTCTCTGCTAATAAATGAAGCATATCTAGGTAGGCATGATGGTACACACCTGCAATCCCAGAAGTTAGGAGGCTGGGGCAAGAGGCTGGCAAAATTGAGATCAACATTGGCTACCCAGGGAGACCTTGGCTCAAAAAAAAAAAAAAAAAAGCAAAAATAATATTTATGTGTAAGCTGAATTTTTCTCCTTACTAAACGTGAATGTTCTCACTGTTGAATATTTTGGGCTGATAAGCAAAGTACAGAACTCAGTGATCTATTTGATCCCCCAGCTCTTTGAGGCTTTCAGGGATAAACTGTGTTGGGGACATTGGCCATGTCTCTAGGAGCATAGACAGAGGGCCTAGGGAGCACAGAAGAACCCATTGTGCCTACAGACCACCACAGAGAGCTTCGATGCTCATAGTAGCTCTGGGTGAGAGTACAGTGAGCCTTGGGGGTGAATAGGCCTTGTCATGGAAGGCATAGCCTTACCTGGCCCAGTGGGAAACACAGGCAGGACTCTCTGAATATTAGCAACGATTTGTTTGGTGAGAGCACACAGCAATGACTACAGTGTTGTGAGGCCTACTGGCCCCTCCCAATAAAACATGAAAATTTCCTTGGTGCAAGGATGTTTTGATTTATTTTCTTCATTTTTCTTCTTTCATCTACTTTTATTTAATTTTTTTTTTTACTCATCAATGGCATTTTGTCTCTTTTCTTTCTCATTCTTCCATTTAAAACAATCTTTCGCCGGGCAGTGGTAGCGCACGCCTTTAATCCCAGCACTCGGGAGGCAGAGGCAGGCGGATCTCTGTGAGTTCTAGGCCAGCCTGGTCTACAAGAGCTAGTGCCAGGACAGGCTCCAAAGCTACGGAGAAACCCTGTCTCAAAAAAAAAACAAAAAACAAAAAACAAAAAACAAAAAACCTTTCTTTTTTTACTTTCTCCCCCCTCTTTTTTTTTTTTTTTTTTTTTTTTTTTTTTTTTTTTTTTTTTGGTTTTTTGAGACAGGGTTTCTCTGTGGCTTTGGAGCCTGTCCTGGAACTAGCTCTTGTAGACCAGGCTGGTCTCGAACTCACAGAGATCCGCCTGCCTCTGCCTCCCGAGTGCGGGGATTAAAGGCGTGTGCCACCACCACCCGGCTTCCCCACCCTCTTTTATGCTTAAATTTTATTAATTTTGACCATAGATTTATCAACTTTTTAGCTTACTATATATTATTTTGACTTTTTCTCGATATATTTATTTATTTATTCTCTCTCTCTCTCCTCCTCTTCTTCTTCCTCCTCCTTCTTTTTGGTATTACTAGTATAGTTGTTTCTAATTGATTTTGATTGTATTTACCTGCTGTGTGTTTGCACTGTGAGTATTTCTGTGACTTGTTTTCTCCTCTCTGGATTGTGCTGAGGATCAGCCCTGTACAGAAGGCTGCTCACTGAGAAAACCCATTCACACAAAAGTAGAAGAGATGTTGACCCAAACAGATGCATACGCACAGCACAAGGTCTGCACAGACGGGGTCCTTGAGCTGAAAGAAGTGGACACATGCCCCCATCCCTACCCAGAAGCTGTCTCCCAGGAGAAAATGAACTCAAGGGCATCTTTGGAAGTTCCTTGTCTCCCGCGTCAGGACCTTTCCATTTTAAAACAATTATATCTTATTATTTTTCCATTTTAATTTTATTTCATTTATATATCTTCATTCTCTCCTTTTACCCTACAGGTCCTTTGCGTATGTACTGTGGCTTCTAGTTTAGTGTTTTCATGGGATTCCTGAGTGTGTGAACCCGCGGATCTTTGCGCCTGTGCCCATTTAAAAGAACCGCCCAAAGCATATGGTGAGTTTTGGTGCTGTAGTTGGTATAGTACATTGGTTTCTGCTCTCTGAGTGGTGCTGGGGAGCAAATGATCTTAGAGATCTGTGAAAATACAAATCTTGATAAGCACTGAGACAAACTAACCATAAGAAAGACAGACAAGACTGAAACAAATAAAATTAAGGACAGAAAGACACTATAGTACGTGCCATTGGGATCCGCAGAAGCATCAGGCATATTTTAAAAGTCAATATGCCAATAAACTGAAAATTCTAGGGAAAAATTGGCAAGATTCCTAGACACATAAAGTGCAAACTTTAAACCAAGAAGACTATTTAGACATCCTAATGAGTCAGTAACGAAGATAACTGAATGCAAAGTCTCTCAACAAAGGAAAGTCCAGGGCCAGATTGGTTCATGGTTAAATTCTAGCAGACTGAGAAAAGAACTAACATTAACATCCCCAACCTAGTCTCCAAAATAGCAACAAGTCACGCTTCCAAGTGCACCCTACAGAGGAACTCTTGTCTTATGTGTTAGTCAGTTAGTCAGGGCTTCTCATTTGTTTTTATTTGTTTGTTTGTCTGTTTTGAGACAGGGTTTCTCTGTGTAGCTTTGGAGCCTGCCCTGGAACTAGCTCTTGTAGACCAGGCTGGCCTTGAACTCACAGAGGTCTGCCTGCCTCTGCCTCCCCAAGTGCTGTGATTAGAGGTGTGCACCACCACCTCCCAACTTGGGCTTCTCATTTGTTTGTGTTGGGTATTTTGGTCACTCCAATGAATAACTTACATGCAAGAATGACTCATTTTAAAAGGAGGCATCATGATCTGTGGCTTCAGGGGTTTTTCTCACCTGGTCAGGTAGCTCTATTCTTGACTCTGCGGGGAAGATCATCACAATGGAAGGGCTTGACAAAGCAAAGCTGCCCACCTCATACTAGCCAGAGGAGGAAGAGAGGAGAAAGAATAAGAATACAGATGTGGAGAGACACAAACAGGAAGGGATCAGATCAAAACACCCTTTAAGGTATACTATGGTGATTTAGTTCCTCCAACCAGAACCATCCTCCTAAAATTTCTGGGGCCCCTCAAAATGTACCACCAGCTGAGGAACAAGCCTTCAACATGAGTTTCTGGAGGACACTTTTGATTCAAACCACAACACCTTAAGAGGAACACAAAAAAGAAAACTAGAGGCCAAAATCCTCAATGAACATAGATGGTCATAGATTAAGTATTGGGTAATTTTAGCTCAGTGAACATTTGTCTATCATTCCTAAGACCCTGGATTTGATCCCAACACATATGTACACCCACACCCCACTTTCCACCAAACTCCTCCTGAATGAAATAATTACAAATTACCTTAATAGTACATTTAAAAAGATCTTAAGCAGTCATCAAGCTGGTTTCATTTCCAAGATCATAGATTAAAAATCACATGATCATCTCAACAGACAAAAATAGTAAGGAGGAAGTGAATAGACGTTTGCTAGTAGAGGAAGGTAAGTTCTGAGGTGAGAGCCCTCTAGTTTTGCATGTGCATATAGGATGTGACTGAAGTACGCAACTTCTAACTTCTCCTTCAACTCTAAAAGGAGATGCCCACAGCTAGCCCTTTTTAGAAGTCTCCTGAGCTTAGCCCCATACCAAGAGTAGTGAATTGAGGCTAAAGCTCCTTCCAGGAAGAATTTCCCCTGATGGTAGCATCTAATTCGGCCTCTTTGCACGCCTTCAGCCTCTAGGCCCTGGGGTCCACTTAAGGTCATTTAAGCAGAGGCCACGTCTGTGGTATCTAAATTATCTAACCAAGCTGTCTGTACCCATTGGGTATTTGCCAACCATATGTTAGATCAGGCCTGTTGGAATGGTCTCATTCTGAGAGACTAAATGGCAGGAGAAATTAGATCCGAGAAAGAAAAACACGGATAAAGAGCTCAAGGAATTGGAACACCTGGGTGTCATTAGCAGTAATCAAAGCTTATCCAGTATGAAAACTCACGGGAGGGAGATGAGCATAGGGGGCTGTATGCATATTTACATCCATGTAAATTGGTTTATATATACATTTATATATGTTTGCCTATATGTCTCTCTATATGAAAGTAAATTTATAATTTGCTTTTAAAATCTTGTTTCCTTTGTCAATTTTACTCATCATTCCTAACTCGAATCTTTCTACAATGTCTCTGTGAGAGTTTGACATATGGAAATAATCTTACAATTTCACAATCGTTGAGGTGGCAAATTCTGTGCAGAAGACTCAGAGAAAGGCTAAATAGTTACATGATTTGCAACTGCAGGTAGGAACTCTCCGCAGTGGCTGGAGAGCTTAAGAAGTTCCAAAACGTTTCCATGAAGAGGTCATGTCATTTTTGGCCAGTTATTTTGTACATTGTGATGGCAAGAGTTCCCTCAGGAACTCCTAACTTAGCTTTGAAGTCTTTAGAATCATTGTCTTAGAGGGGTTTTTTCTTTTTGAAGTTTGTTTGGCATTTTACAGTTGTTCCCTGCAACTCACTCCTTTTAGTTCATCTATTCTATTAACCTCTGCCTCCCTTCAATGTAAGCCAAGAGCCTCTTCAGCCACGGAAATCCATAGCACACATCAAAGCAGGACGAGATAGTCCTCTGCCACAGATGGACATTTCATGTGACGGGTGCCATACCAAAGGTTTTCTATATGTCACCCCAGTTGATCCTCACAAAACTTTATAAATAGATACATTAATCTGCTTATTCTGCTGATGAAGACACTAAATCCTGGAGATTGTTTTCTTGCCCAAGGTGATAAAAGCTAGTTACTAATAAAACTGGCACTTCAGGTAAATCTACTTGACTCAAAAATCACTGTGTCTTGCAACATGTAAGAAGAAAGAAAAGGTAGTAATCATACCTAAACAAAAGTTTGAAGAAGGCAAAAATTTCTTTGAAGTACTGTGTTGGTTTGAATAAGAATGGCCTCTATAGGCTGGTAGATTTAAATGCTTAGGCATTAGGATTTATAGACTTATTGGAGTAGATGTGGCCTTGTTGGAGGAAGTGTGTCACTGGGGATGGGCTTCGCCGTTTCAAATGCTTGAGCCAGGCGTCTCTCCCTGCTGCCTGCGGATCCAGACACCTGCATGCCCCTATGCTTCCCGCCATGACGATAATGGACTAAACCTCTGAACTTTAAGCCATCCCCAATTAAATGTTTTCCTTCTTAAGAGTTGCCATGGTCATGGTGCCTCTTCACAGCAATAGAATCCTAAGATAAGTGCTCAATTCATTACCAGTAGGAGCCCATTTGAAAGAAGTGGTTGAGGAGGAGGCTCCTTGTGTTAAGGTGGGCAACACGATGCTGATTGCAGAGAATGTTGATGCCCAGCATGTCACAGTTGGTAGGCCACTTGGCTTCACCCAATTTCTTCAAAGTATAGACAAAACTTCTTAGATCTGTTGAATAAGGAAACTTCTTGCTAATAGCAGACTATGACGTAGAATCTGAGTCTCTTGGTTTTGTCCATCTAGAGCTTTCTGAATGCATTGACTTCTCCACATTTCATAATGTAGATCAATTTGAGGAAGCAAGCAATTTGGGATGGACTTTGGGAAGGTGCTGCTTTTATATTCACTACATGCAGTTCTTATAAGGCAAGGCTGCACAGTGACTAATGTTTATTGCCTAGTCATGTATCTATTTTTGAAAAACATTCTTTGTTTTAAAAATTATTCACACGATACATTTTTGACTACATTCTTTCCTCTCCTCCAAGCTCCCTCTCATCACAGTTTTTCTTTCTTTTAAAATAATTAAAATGCACAAAATAGGAAATGGAAAAGAGAACCATGGAGTCTGGTTTTACTGAGCCAACTATTCCCAAATGCACAGCCAGCCTGTGAGTATAGTGAATGTACCTAGTGTCACTTCATTGAGGAAAAGGGATTTCCCCTTCTCATAGCTGTGAATTGCAAATAGATTCTTGGTTGGAAGCAAGACTTTGTGCCTGCTTCCCCTTCTCTGTGCTGGGACTTTGTGGGGCTTGAACATGTGCAGGGTTTGTCACAGTCTCTGTGAATTCAATATGTGACACCCGTATGGTGTCTGCAAATGTTGTTTCCTTGGAGCCATCTACCACCTCTGGCTCTTACAATCTTTCTTCCTCCTCTGATGCATCGATCCCCGAACCTTGACGGAAATGGTTTAATAAATACATCTCCTTTAGGACAGAGTATTCCAAAGTCTCCCACTCTCTACACATTGTCCAGTCATTGCTTCTTGTGTTAATTACCATCTACTGCAGGAACAAACTTCTCTAATTGGAGTGGGGGATAGGTTCAGTGATGCACGGATCTGTGGGGTATAGAAGTATGTCTTTAAGAGTGATTTTATTGCTATATTACTTTAGCAGAATAAGTGTAGTGGGCTTTTCCTCCAGGCCTATAGCCTGTCTAGTCTCAGTGCCATGGCTTCACTAACAGCATTAGGTGTGGGGCCTTAAATACAATAAAAAAGTGGTTGGTTACTCTTGTAACATTTGTGCCACTATTGTACCAGTCAGCATACCTTGCAGGTAGGTCACTATTATAGCTCACAGGGTTTGAAGCCGGGTGAGATTAACAATCACTCCCATCTTCTATATAGTATATAAAGTAGTATATAAAGCATGATCCAGCACAATGAGCACCACTCAGGATGGATGACACTTCTAACTGAGCACCAGCTCAATTTACCTATGCTTGTTGATACAAGTATGTGGTGCATTTAGCAATAAGGTCTTACCACTAAGTTGTGGAGGGTAACCAAGAGCATTGGCAATCGTCTGCAATGTTTTAGGGGTCGATGGGACTCCTTTGCCCAGTAATCAACTATCTGTAATACATCCCTGGTACTGGTGGAACTTGCACAACATGTAATACATACTATTCAGGAAAAGCTGTAAGTGGGTACTTTAAGATTTTAAGTGGGAATTTGTGTCTTTCTGAAACTTTAGCAACAGAATCACTTGAGATCCATGCAATTCCTACTCCCGAGTCTTAAAATCCCCACTTAAAGCTTTTTCTGAATAATCTGTTCTCTTAGTTAGGGTTCCTATTGCTGTAATACAACATCATGTCTAAAAGTAATTTGTAGAAAAAAAGGGTAATTTTTGTCTTCTAATTTTCAAGTCACATTCCATCACTGAGAGAAGTCAAGGCAGGAGCCCCAGGCAGGAACCTGGAGGCAGGAGCTTATGCAGAGGTCATGGATGGATGTACTTACTGGCTTGTTCCTTGTGGCTTGCTCAGTCTTCTTTCTTATAGCAACCTGGAGTACTATCCCAGGGATGGGCCTGACCCACAATGCACTGGGCCCGCTCCCATCAATCATCAAGAGAATATTCCACTGGCTTACCCAGAGACCAATCTGATGGGGGAGTTTTTTCAGCTGAGTCTCTCTTCTCAGACAACTCTAGATTGTAATAAGTTGGCATAAACTAGTCAACACAGAGCTCTGTATTATATGTAATTGCAAGTTATGTGTACTTAATGAGGCAGATTTTATCTTTGAAATTATTTCACGTTATACTGTTGTTATTTACCTCTGTTTGACTCTTTGCTTTAACTTTTAAAATGGAAAACACATGTCAAGCCTGACAAAGTAGCCAAATGAAACAATAGTAAAAATCAGTTTTTTTCCATGTATCTTAATAGGACAAGTGATATCAAAGAGAAACAGTTACATTGGTGCATTTAGGTTTTCATCTGTTTGATACCCATACCTTACTCTCGAACACATCTGTCTTGGAAGAGCACCTGCTGAGTTTCCCATTGCGAATTCAGAGTGCTCAGTCCAGAACTCAAGGCAATGTATTAAAGCCTTATTACCTTAAGCTTGATCTTGAGCCTCTGAGATTGGCTGCTTAAAATAATTAGGATGTAGAAATACTGAGAACATTTCTCATTAGGGTAGGGATAATTAGAACAGATTGTTTATTTGGCTGTATTCTGATAACCTAAGCTGGAATTCCCTGGAGGTTGAGTAAGAGCAGAAAGAGAGGGAAGATGTTGTCAGACGTGCGGGTTTATGAAGTAATTCTGTGGACATCATTTGACTAAGTATATGTTTTTGCAAGCCTAAGCTCCGTCAGCACCACACCCAGAACGTTATGTGTGAATTGCAAGGACTCTCTGTGTTGATGCAATTTCTTTGCTCAGGTCTTCGGTTGAGTTGGATGAAACGCTCAGAGGGACATGTAAATGCTGGGATAAAAGTGACAGTGATCATTAACTGTAATTATTACTTTGGGATGAAAAACAGTTAAGTGGTTAAGGGATGGTTCATTATAAATATTTTATATTTACGTGTTCTCATGAGTTATTCAAATCAGTTTCATTTATATTTGGGTATGTGATATAAAGTAGAAATGTTTTACATTTTAATATCCACTAATTGAAGAGTACTTAGAAGTAATCCTTAAAATGTGCTTTTTGGCCCATGACGTATGGAGAGTTAATGGCATGTAGGCAGTCAGAAATCTTACTCTCTAGAAAGGCAAAGCTAAAGAAAAACAAAGGTGGTGTGCGCACTTCCTACGATACTCCCACACCCGTGATACGGAGACACTGTTGTTCTGTGTGAGGCCTATTCATTATCAAATATTTACCAAATGTCTCCCATGTGCCAGGCACTGAGCTAAGTCCTGATTATACTATGATAACCACACTACCCTAATGGTAATTAAGTCTGCTGTCAGGAGCTTCCAAGTCTCATGGACAAGACAGACAAAATATATAACTATAAATGTGAAAGTTTTTTCACAATTTTTTTTTTAAAAAAAGCAATCAGGAAAGTCTCAGAGAGAATTTCTAGGGTAAAGCAGACAGGCAAGGAAAGTCTCCATCAAGAGCTGACAGTAAGAAGAAGAGATGGAGCTTCCATTGATAGAGCAGCTACACCCAGGAAGCCTAGAGCTGGATCCCCAGCACCACATAAACCAGGCATGGTAGCTCATACCTGTAATCCCAGCATTTGGGAGGTAGAGGCAGAAGAATCAGAAGGTAAAGACATCCTCAGCTACAAAGGAAGTTTGAGGATAGCCTGGGCTCCATTAAACCTCTGAAAAGAGAGAGGGAGAGAGAGAGAGAGAGAGAGAGAGAGAGAGAGAGAGAGAGAGAGAGAGAGAGAGAGAGGAGAGAGGGGAAGAGAGAGAACATGCAATTAGATTGTGTGATGAAGCAAGGAGAAGTGTGTTTAATAAAAACACAGAGACAGATAGAGGTGAGGTAGTGTTCTTCATTGTTACCATTTATTGAGCTATGAGCCAGGGGTAATTCATTTTTAAATATTACTGATGACACTATGACTCACAGCCTACCGATGAGCAAACCAAACCAGGGCTTAGTTACTAGGCCAGGAGAGGATAGAAGAAGGATGGAATCCTAGCTCTGACCCCAGAGTTCATATTTTTGATATAGTAGTCCCACTACTTGAAAAAAAAATTCTTTGAAGAGTAATCGAATATTGAAATAGAAACTTGTATAATAGGATGAATCTAGTGTTGCTTTAAATGTTTTATTTATCTTTTATTTGGACTGAGAAAGGATTTTAAATTTAGCTTATAGCTTCATTTAATAATACTCCTTTTTGAAAATTTATTGTGTCTGTATGTGTGTCTGTGTGTTTGTGTATGTATCTGTGTGTGTATGTGTGTCTTGTATGTCTGTGTGTTTCTCTGTGTGTGTCAGTGTGTGTGTCTGTGTGTCTGTGTGTGTCTCTGTGTGTGTGTCTGTGTATCTGTGTCAGTGTGTATGTGTGTGTGTTTCTGTGTGTGTCTCTGTGTGTGTGTCTGTGTATCTGTGTATGTGTGTCAGTGTGTGTGTTTCTGTGTGTGTCTCTGTGTGTATCTGTGTGTCTGTATGTGTCAGTGTGTGTATGAAGAACAACTTTGTGGAGTCGATTCTTTCCTTCCACTTCTACACGGCCTCTAGGCATTGAAATCAGGTCTTCTTTACTCACCGAGCCATTCTAATGGCCCATTATTTTCTATTTTTAAGTTATTTATATAAAAGGCTATAAAATGTGTAGCTATCAAGATTCTAAAAAGTAGTTAAATCTTATCATGCTGTACCTGGATCAAGGCATAAATAAACAAATGAAAAAGGAACACGTTACAAGAGAAAGCAATAAATAATCATAGAAGAGATGATTTTTGAGAAATAGAAAAAAAATCTGTCACTTAATATGTTAGCCTTGAGGATACCATAGTATTTCCATTACTTAAAGCTAGCAGAGCTATTGGCTTATCTCAAATAAAATTAAAGAAGGTATTCACAACGTTTTCCAGGAAGCTCTCACAAAGACTATTCAAATGTGGTGGCCACATCCCCAGCATTTCTTTAGGGTTTGTGCAGAACAGAAAGAGGAAACAGAAAAACTAGAACTACACGACCAGGCAGTGGTGGTGCATGCCTTTAATCCCAGCACTGGGAGGCAGAATTTGATGAAGCAACAGCTAGCTTTGAAAGTTATTTGCCTTTTAATGTCTTAAACAAAGCAAGCAGGGAGAAGGCAAACTCTTGTTGAATTAGCTTATTTGTGTTGCTCCACAGACTGATTTAGATCCATTGATCCTGTAGAGACAACGTGATGAATGAACTCATCAAAAAAAATTACACAAAGACGACCCCGAACAAAAGCTCACAATGGGAAGCATCAGGGCTTTTAATCAGAAACAGTAGTAAAGGCCACCCAAGCACTGTGTCGGGAGGTACTTACTTTTCAACTACAATTAAAGACCCGGATGGGTAAGTCAGTCATCAAGGCTTTCTCACAAAAGTGGTGGTGGCTTCTCAGAAGGGAGGCTGCCCAGGCTGGCCTATTGTCATTCGTTGAGTGGTCTTAGCCTCAAGTTTTTTTTTGCTAAGTTGCTTGCAGCTCCCAGCTTCTTAGCTGCCTTCTCTATCTGCCATGACTTGTTGCTGTTTTCTCCTTGGTTAGAGAAAATCTTGCACATGTGTTAAATTTATATTCACCTGAGATTCTGATTTTACTTTTGAAAACAAGGTCATTCCTCGTCGCTTTTGTTTTCACTGGTGCCAGGGCTGCTCTTTGTGTGTTATTTGTTATTTGCTGTGAATAGTTCTTTCTATTACTTATTTCTAGTTTTTTATGTCTGGTTAGGTGATCCCTCTCTTCTAGTTTCTGTCTTGAAAAAGTGGGTATAGAGGCAGATGACAGGGAGTAGGACATACGACTTCATGGGTAAATGTCCTGCTGCCCAGTGACTAACAACTGAATTTAAATTCTGGGACCTGCTTGGTAGAAGGAAAGAACACTGACTCCCCCCACCAAATAAAATAAAATAAAATGTAATTAAAGTATTTTAAAAGAGATGGATGTGGATGGTAGGGAGGACTCCTTTTAACGATGCATTTTGAATCATTCCCTTTAACTAACTAATTTTGAGGATCAAACCAAAGGCCTCATACACTCTAGGTAACTGCTCCATCACTGATATAAAACTTTAGCTCATAATTTTAAGCTTTGATTTTGAGTCTTGGATTTATGCAACCTGGAGATCTATGGGTTCTAAATATTTTTTGCGATTTCTCTTAAAATAATAATACTCTCTGTTTGTGTTTTCAGTCTATAAGTTGCTCTAAACAATTTGATTGTTTCCTAACAATGTGTAGCATATAATAAGCATGGAGTTAGTATTAATTTTGAGTTAAGAATATGGATGTTTAACTCTTCCAACTTCAGGGTTTTTTTTAAAGGATTTGAAGTATAATGGATCAGAAAAACACTCAAATTTCACTCATTTTAATTGTGTCTATCATAGTGGAAAGGTTTTTTTTTCTTAAATGATTTGCAAAAGAAGAAATGTGGAAAGACAGATAGATTTGGGCACACAGATTGACTTCTAGTCTGCGTTAGCAGTTCAGTGATTCATCCTTCATGTCTGCAGAGCAAGAATATACTCTGGAATAATCCTCTCCTACACTGTAAAGATTTGTCACTTGAATTGGTTTAATAAAACACTTATTTGTCAGCAACCAGGCAAGAAATATAGGTAGGGCAGCCAAACTAAGAATGCTAGGAAGGAGAAGGGTGAAGAGTGCCCCCCCCAAACCGGGTCATTGGTGGCGCACGCCTTTAATCCCAGTACTCGGGAGGCAGAGACAGGCAGATCTCTGTGAGTTTGAGGCCAGCCTCGTCTACAAGAGCTAGTTCCAGGATAGGTTCCAAAGCCACAGAAAAACCCTGTCTCGAAAAATTAGAGTAATAATTGAATATATTCATTTACAGAATGCATGAGAAAGGCTATTTAACAAAAGAGCAAGGTTTCCATATGGTTTCTGTTAATGATTAATCAAAGGACTGTTTTAAACCACAGAATGAGACTTCTGGTTTAATTAAATCAGACTAAACACCACATTATCCAAGCTTAAAATATTTTAAAGGTGAGATAAAGCAACTCCAAACCCGTTTAAAATAGTATGTGCGCATGTATGTATATTTATGTGTGTGTGTATATGATGTGTATGCACATGGTGCATGTATATGTGTGTGCATGCATGTATGTATGTGCACATGCATGTGTGTATGTGTGTGTGTGCGCACGCTCGTGCATACACACTTGAAGGTCAGAGATCAACTCATGGAGATTGGTTCTCTCCTTCCACCATGTGGGTCTCAGAAACTGAGTCCAGGTTGTCAGACTTGACAATAGGTACCTTTGCCAGCCTAGCCATCTTTCCAGGTTCTCCTAACTCACTTTTTTTTTTACGGAGAAAAAATTCTACCTTAAGGAAGTAAGCTGTTACTAATGGCATTGGAACTGATAAGGCTCTCAAACTCTCTTCCAAGGAAGCTGGGAAAAGTGCTTGGCTGAGAAATTGAAGTGTAATTTGAGTCAACTTGAGAAGGCTATTTGTGAGCTGACCTCAAGGAACTAAGGTGAACCTGGACCTTCCAAAGTTGTCACATACATTGTCGCTATAACTCATTTACCTGTTAACAGACTTTAAACTATAATAAAAGACAAATAAGAGGTGGAAACTAGAGGGATGCCTCAGGACCAGACTCTTGAGGCAGGATAGGCAAAATGGGCTATTTATTATAAAAGACAAAATACAAATGCATAATAAATACATAAAAAATGTCAACATCCTTAGTCAGCCAGAAAATGCAAATTCAAACTCCATTGAGATTCCATTTCATCCTAGTCAAAATGAGAATATCTAAGGAAAGAAATAATAGCAAATGCTGGTATGGATGTGAGGGAATGGGAGTCTTGGTTCTATCATCCTGGTGAGAATGCCAGATGGCCCAGCCTCTACAGAAATCAGGATGATGGTTCTTCAAAAAAATTAAAACTACCATATGACCTAGCTGAACCACTTCTGGGTGTCTGTGAGTGGAAGAGTGGATGACAAGAGCGAGGTACACACACACCAAGTTTTCTTCACACCTCTCCTGGGTGTCTGTGAGTGGATGGGTGGATGACAAGAGCGAGGTACACACACACTGAGTTTTCTTCACACCTCTCCTGGGTGTCTGTGAGTGGATGAGTGGATGGCATGAATGAGTACACATCCAAAGATCTTTATTCATCCGTAAAGAAGAATGAAATGTCATTTCCTAGAAAACAGATGTAACTAGAGATCACCCACATGGACAGAGTGAGCTGGTCTCAGAGTGACAAGTCTCATGTTTTCCTTTCATTTGCCAATCCTGGATTTTATATAAATATATGGAAAAGAGTGTAGCCTCCTATTGGTATGGGTGGGAGGAAGATAAAGAAAGGGAGGGATGTGGGGGATTGTGTCAAACTGCAAGATACATTCAAGACTGTGTTTATAAACTCTGAGATTCCATCTTACACCTGAAAGAATGGCCAAGATCAAAAATACTGATGACAACTTATGCTGGAGAGGTTGTGGGGAAAAAGGAACACTTCTGCATTGCTAGTGGGAATACAAGCTGGTACAACCCCTTTGGATGTCAGTGTGGTGATTTCTCAGAAAATTAGGAAACAACCTTCCTCAAGACCCAGTAATGCCATTTTTAGGTATATATCCAAAGGATGCTCCATTGTGCCACAAAAACATGTGCTCAACTATGTTCATAGCAGCTTTGTTTGTCATAGCCAGAATCTGGAAACAACCTAAATGCCCCTCAACCAAAGAATGGATAAGGAAAATGTGGAACATTTACACAATGGAGTACTACACAGCAGAAAAAAATAACATCTTGAATTTTGCAGGCAAATGGATGGATCTAGAAAACATTATTTTGAGGGAGGTAACCCAGACCCAGAAAGACAATTATCACATATACTCACTCACAAGTGGTTTTTAAACATAAAACAAAGAAAGCCAGCCTACAAATCACAACCCCAGACAACCTAGACAACAATGCGGACATTAAGAGAGACAAACATGGATCTAATCTACATGGGAAATAGAAAAAGACAAAATCTCCTGAATAAATTGGGAGCATGGGGACCTTGGGAGAGGGTTGAAGGGAAAGGGAGAGTCAGGGAGGGGAGCAGAGAAAAATGTAGAGCTCAATAAAATCAATAATAAAGAAAAAAGAGTTGCTGTGGTCTTGTATCTCTTCACAGCAATAGAATCCTAACTAAGACATATGGTATTTTTTCATTGTACAGTTTCTATTTTTCTTCAAGGAACAAACACTTAAAAGTTACTAGAGAGCAGCAACAGGACTATCCTATAAAAATGCGGAAAGAATTCTACACCTAATGCAGAAAGTGTAGCTCAGCTTCATGGGAACTAGACAGTCACTAGAGGCTCACCCTCGTCTCTCCTTTGGGGACTGCCTGACATCTTTTCCTCTTTACCTGTCATCACACGGTGTCATGTAGACAGGGTGCTTCCGTAAGGAAGGCCGAGGGGCTCCTTAAGGGCACAACGACACTTTTTTTTTTTTTTTTTTGATGAAGATGGTGACTTAGAATTGGAGTGATTTCCTTTGTCAGCTGAAGTTACTTAGGTTGAGTCAGAATATTGCAAATCTGCTGCTGAGTCCTCTCAACCTCCCCCAGCTATATAATAAAGATTTAAGACCTAGAAAACCAGTGTAGAAATGCACTGGTAGGGTAACCACTAAAATACATATGTCTGGGGGACAAGATGCTGCTGAAGATGGGACTTGCTTTGGTTCTTAACAGTGCACAGGGTTAGGTTATGTGATGGAAGACGGTGGTCATTTTGCCACTTGTTTAGCTTTTGGCGGGGGGTTGTTTCTTCAGAAGATTAATTTTCATTTGAGAAAGCAGTTTTCCATGACTGCCAGTCCATGTGGGTTTTGTGAGGTGAGTCACCCTCAGTTCCAGGGAGCCAAAGGTGACCTAGATTTAGCCACTCACTGTTCCCTTTGTCGACAGGCCAATTTCCTGGAGACGTGACAGTGAATTTAGTAGTCCCATGTTGCCTTAATGAGACTCAGATAGGGACAACTGTAAAACAGAGTTGGTTTTCTCCTCTAGAGTTGTGACTCTTACAGAGACTGCGGTGTAGTGGCACTGGTAATCTTGATGCCACAGGAAGTCTGGCAGGGAACAAAACAAACTACCTAAGGAGAAAAGCAGAGTGGGTGGGAAAGATTAAGTTAAAGATTAAATGGGGAGATTAAATTCCGATGACCATGTTTAAGCTTGATCTAGTTATGGCTAAAATTAATGGACTCTTCCATTGTGTGACAAAATGGTCCCTTTTCCTTTGAAACAGTTGATCTTAGTTTTATTTACCAAACTTAGTAAGCTTAGTTTTATTTACAAGCTAAGGTAGCTATCTAAATAAGCATTTCACAAGCACAGAAAGACGATTGAATAATTTTCTTATTTGAAAAGTTTTCTGAAATATTTTGAAGCTCACACTTAAACCCCTTGTGTTCATTCATAGGAAAGGCGGTCATGGCCTTCTTAGTTTCTGTGGCTGCGTCCTGGGAGCTGAACGGACGAAAGATAAATTAACAGAGAAAAACGCATACAGATTTATTTGTTATTACCATTTTTATGTGACACAATGTGCTTTGTAGAAGGAAGTGGGGATCCCAGTGGGTTTGACAATAATTCAGGGTCTTATGCACAGTTCTGACTGGAGGAATAAGTAATAGACATGGAACGGCAAAGGAAGGGGAGCTTGGGTAACAAATTGTGGGACAGTAGAACAGATCTGAGGGAACTAACAGAAGATAAGGGTTATTTTCGTAAAGGTTCTTTGCGTAGACTCATTATTTAAAAAGGTTCAGGGTGTGTGTGTGTGTGTGTGTGTGTGCGTGTGTGTGAGTCTGTGTGTGTAAGTTATGTGTGTGTGTGTCTGTGTATATGTGTTGTGTGTGTGAGTGTTGTGTATGTGTGTGAGTGTGTTTGTGTATGTATGTGCATGTGTGTGTATGTGTCTGTTCTATGTGTGTGTGTTGTGTGTGTGTGTGTGTGTGTATGTGTCTAGGACACCTAGTTTGTTACACGTGTGCTGGGATTTGAACTGCAGTTCACATGATCACTCAGCAACTGCTCTTAATCCCTGAGCCATATTTCCAACTCCCTGAACAGACTTATCTTGGTATCAACCCACCATCCTTGCTCTTGCTGGTACAGGTAGGTCAGCTTTACTTTGGGAAATTTATGCACTGATTTAAAGTACAAAAGGAGGGTGCAGAAAGGTCTTTCTAGATCTATTATTTCTCAGGTCTTCAGTTCAAAATAATCAATACACTAAAGTGACAATTTCCAGAGAAACGTGTTTCAATTTTCTTCGTACCCTATCTTCTGTCTTCTCAAATGAGGTTATAAAAATACCTGACATTTCTCTCTATCAGCATATCTAAATATCTGTTAGATATTTGCATGTGTATCTCTCAGGATGAAAAATTACAAGTCAGACTTTAGTGACTAAGACTTTGTAATAGAGGTAAATAACATCATGTAAACTTTACATAATTCTATTCACTTCACTGTACATTAGTGCCATTGTTTGAAAATTATTTGTGTCCCCCAGGGTCCACTTTGATTACAGGGTTGGTCCCCAGGGTTGTGCTGTTGGCAGGGAGTGGGTCCTTTGGGAGATCAGACCTACTGGGAGGTTTTAGGTCTTGAGTAGTGTGCTCTTAGAAGGGGCGGGGCTGTCAGAACTTGATAGGATTTAATATCTATCCTCCCCTTTCTCTCCCTCTCCCTTCCCCTCCACCTCACACTACACACTACAATATGCCCTTACCCACCTCCTCCATCAGAGACGGAGCGACTGACCCAGCGGGGCTGCTCAATCATGAACTTTAACTCTCTGAAAGCTGAGCCAAATCAGCCTCCTTTTGTTTATGAGTAGCTTGCCTGGTCTATAATAATGAAAAGCTAACTAACACAATTAGTTTTTAATAAACACACTCAAGGACGCTCAGGGAGATGTATTTTAAGACAAAATGAAAATATCCCAGAGAGTTTTATTCCTAGTCATTTGTGAGTTGACTAGTAGATGCTCTTTCATAATCGTACTGCTCTAAGAAAACAGACATCTCTGTTCAGAATCTCTGTATTTACCATATTCTCCTTCCTGCTGGATTTACTTTGGATTCAGTTCATGAAGAAAGGTTCTAAAATCTTTAACTGAAGATTTAAAAAACAAACACTAGCTATCCAGGTTTTCTTCTGCCTTACAGAAAGCCCTCCACTTTATTTTAAAAATTTTAAGCAAGAATAATTCCTGGTAATCGCCCACAAAATATTGGGGTAGATTTTTTCTAATACTATTATGGGGAGGAAGAGAGATGGCTTCTGGGTTTTCTGTAAATATATTGTAGCTTCCTTCCCCAGATCCCTGGAGCACTGGTAGACTTAGCAGATTTATTATGACATTAAGAGTGCTCTCCAAGTGAGCACTGAGCCACAGAAATAATTTTCTTACTATTATAAATTAGTTGGGTTTTTTTTTTTTTTTGGTTTGTCCTCTGAAATTCTCAGAAAGACAAAGTTAACATTGTCTGTCCTATGACAGTTTGTTTTTTATTCTGACAACTTTTGGATCTGAGAGTTAGATAATCCTGCCTTCAATGTTCCATTTTATACCAGCCTCAGTGAGATACTTTAGACACACATAACATGTCTGTTCCTTTGTCACCCCCAGCTCCTACACCTAGATGTACTAGTCCAGGTCACCATCATACTTGGTTTAATAGAACTGGTCCTAACTGATTGGAGCCCCAGATTTGCTCTATTATCCTGCAGTTGCTCAGGATCCTGGATGAAAATGGCATTAACAGGTAGGATGCATGAGGAGACACATGGAGTTGTCAAAGGAATTCTAGACAATTCTTCCGGAACTACCCTACAGGCAGACAGAAGTAAAGCCATCACTAATGAGTTGCAAATGAGCAAAACCCATATTTCTTCTAGAGTTAGCATCTGAGATTATGGGGCTACAGTGATGTGGGATTCCTCTCTGTATGCTGTAAATACCATTGGTGAATAAAGAAACCGTCCTGGCCTGTTGATAGGGAAGAACTTAGTTAGGCAGGGAAAACTAAACCGAATGCTAGGAGAATGGAGGCAGAGTTAGAGAGAAACCATGTAGCCCTCACAGAGACAGATACCCGGAACTTTACCCGGTAAGCCACAGCCACATGGCAATACACAGATTAATGGAGATTGGTTAAATTAAGATGTAAGAGTTGGCCAATAAGAAGCTAGAGCTAATGGTCCAAGCAGTGATTTAAATAATATAGTTTCTGTGTGATTATTTCAGGGCTGAGCAGCTGGGAACCAACAAGCAGCCTCCTTACAACACTACAGAAATAGGGTTTTCATGTGGGAAGTGGGATATAGCGTTTGAAGCCTTGGACACGACTCAGGATGACAGGAAGAATAGCACTGAGCATCATTAGAATGTTATAAGGGTAGAGGAGAGGACAACAGGCAAGAAGAACGTTGAATACACATCTGTCTACTTCGGTTCTGTCCATCAGGGATGCTGTGTCACGAAATGGATAGAGAAAACACTGAGTTTATTTCCTTTCCACTTCAATACCTGCCCTGGACATCTCCTTGTGGCCATGTCTGAGTTTGCCTGTTTTCTCCATATGCAGGACCAGTGCCATGCTGAGAATGGTTATAAAGCCGATTGGTAATAAACAAACAAACAAACAAACAAAAATCTTTAAGCTATCTATCAGAACATTATGTCCAGAACACATCCCCCCAAACAATTTTTCTTGTAGGAGTAGCTAAGGATTTCTCTGACTGCTAGGCCTTTGTTAGAACTCTACTTACAAGGTCCTAAGTAATTTAGTTGTCTGTCTGAGAGTACTTACAAAAAGTGGTTGTCACGAGCAAGCAGAAAAAGGATATGAACAGGTTGATTTAATAATTTATGTAACAATTTTGCCCTATGGTATTATTATTAACATATAGATTAACTTTAAAATCATTCTAAATAGTGAATAAAGTCTGGAACAACTAGATTAAACCAGATATGTAAAATCTGTGAAATAGGGTTTTCCATATTTCAAACTAAAGAAAGAAGTTGAGATTCTGCAAACATATGAGATTGCCTCCCTGTGCCACAGAAGTCTGAGTCATTTCCAGTAAAAGGCATTCTTTAATGCTGGGCAAAGATTATCTTGCCAAACAGGTCAGCAGAAGGCAGGAAACACATTTTGGAAGGTGTGCCTACATGCCCAGGCAAGCTAGTTCTGTTTAGCTGCCTTATTCTCATGTTCTACTAATAACTTCAAAGACTGAGGGGGTAGGTAAGTCTACAAGAAAGCACAGCTGAAAAGCCGTCCCATCAATGAGATACAAGCCAGAGAGCCCTTAACAACAGTTGTTATCAGTTGGAAGTGCTTCAGAGGCTAGAAAGGGGTCAAGCTTACAGGCTCAGAAAGGGTGTTTAACAATACTATAGTTTTTCTACAAATATTTATGAATGT
The DNA here is from genome assembly GCF_014885135.2 of Alexandromys fortis. Classification (NCBI taxonomy): domain Eukaryota; kingdom Metazoa; phylum Chordata; class Mammalia; order Rodentia; family Cricetidae; genus Alexandromys; species Alexandromys fortis. The sequence goes on from NW_026067906.1 coordinate 16,148,063, forward strand.
CCATGAGCACAAGACGGTTGGTTTTCAGACATCTAAGGGAATATTAATATGCTCTTTTAAACATGCTTTTTTGAAGCTATTAAGATTGCTGTTAACATTTATTTATGAATAAGTAAAATAAATAACACCCAGCCTAATAAACATGAACATTTATTCACACAAGATTATTTTTCTTTTTCAAAATCCTTCTTTTCTTTTTCAGCCCCTTTTCTCCTTTCTCCAAAGTTCTGTATCATCTGCTGCATATTCCCTAATTCTGCACCTTATTTATGTCATAGGGGTTCAGCTTCACATGATGAATCCATCCGGAGTCATAATTTCCATAGTTACCCCCTGAGTGGCCCGATTTGGTTTTGGCCACAGGTTTTCATCATCAAATCATAAATAGCGAGACTGATTAGAGTTCTGCGTGTGAAGCTTTACAAGTGTATCCTGGCACCACGACGTGCCTGGCCTCTGGACTAAGACAACCCAGGTACCTCCCAGTGGTGATGAAGTCACTTTTATCCCGACCAATCTCCTAGTTTATCTTCTCTCCTCCCAAAGAGCAGAGATCCAACTGATCATGACTCCAGGAATCACACGTCCATCAATGAATCCCCAATCAATTGAATTCTTTGTGATCCTAGATCTGTGTGCCTCTGTTCCTTCAGCCTCCCAGCATAAGGACTCGTCCACATACACTGCAACCAAGTTATTCAGGCATGTGTGTACTTCAAAATAGTTTGATATCTTTTGCATAAATGACTTGACCAATTAAAAAAAATGGTTACGTTTTTATAATTACCATTGCTATTAGTTGAAAATGGTGTTGATTCAAAACAAAGTCAATGGCAGCTTTGAAGGTTCTTTTCTCATAGTGTTGTGTCAGGACTTTTGTTTTTAACTTTACAGGACCTTTGCATATAAATTATGGTTTCTAGTTTGGTGTTTTATGGGATGCCGGTGTCTGTCTCTGCATCCATAGGCGTTTCTTGTGATTTTTCTTCTTGGCTCTTTTCCTTCTGTTTGTTTGTGTTGTCGTATTCTGATCTGTTTGTTTTTGCTTTATCTTATTTATTATTATTCCTTAGATACCTGTTCCTCTTCTAAAAAAAAAGACAGAAAGGGTATGGATCAAATGGGAGGGAAGGTAGGTGGGGATGGGGCTTAGAGGAGTTGGGGGATGGAAAATTGTAATCAATATATGGTATGAAAAAGTCTATTTTCAATTTAAATGATAAAAGAAAAGAAAAGTATTGGCTAACAACTCCATTAGATGTACCTAGTTCCTGGCAATCACTCACAAAGGGAAAGTTAGTTTCTCCAAGGGTGTCATTGAGGATACAAGGCACACTTAAGGGCAGGCCCCACACCCAGCAGAAGACAGACAACACAGGTGCTGGGGGACAATGGTCTGTACCCTGTCACTTGTATTCTAAATGAGTGCTGATTGGCCAATAGCCAGGCAGGAACTATAGGAGGGGTGACCAGGCAGGAAGTAGAGGCAGGGCAATGAGAACTCTGGGAAGAGGGAAGTTTCAGTCTGCAGTTGTCACCCACAGAGGAAGCCAGACACAGAGCAAGCAAGATGTGATTGCCTCACCGAAAAAGGCACCAAGCCACGTGGCTAACACAGACAAGAATTGTGGGCTAATCTAAGTTATAAGAGTTAATAAGAAGCCTGAGCTAATAGACCAATCAGTTTATAATTAATGTAGTCTGTGTGTTTCTTTGGAGCTGGATGACAATGAGACCAGGCGGGCCAGAAACTTTAGTCAACAACAAAATGAGCCCAATGGTATGTTTTTGAAGATCTTTTTCTTGTCTAATATTGCCGTTTGAGGGAATTTTTTTATTTTTCTTTTTTCTTTTTTTAACCTTACTGGTCTTTTGCTTGTATATCATGATTTCTGATGTGTGTGTGTGTGTGTGTGCATGTCTGTCTGTCTGTGTATGTGTCTCTTTAATTTCTTATTCACAAGAATATTTGTTTTGTAAAGAAATAGAGAAAGAAGGCATGGAAGCGGTTGGAAGGGTAGGGTGGTGGGAAGAATCTGGGAGGAGATGAGGGAGGGAAACTGTGATTAGAATATATTGTATGAAAAAATAATTTCAACTGAAAATATAAAAAAGAAAGAGAAGGAGATGAAATTTGTGTGAGAGATTTATTTTATTTTATTTGAGACAGGGTCTCATAATATAGCCTTAGGTGGCCTGGAACTCATAGAGAACCACTTGCCTCTGCCTCCCAAATACTGGCATTAAAGGTGTGCGTCATAACACCTGGCCAAAGAATTGTTTTATAAGGGTAAAAAGAGTAACATCTTTTAGTTTGAGACTGAGGGATTGTTGGTAGGGAATTTATATACTGGAAAAGAATTTTAGCATGTAACACTTAAAACTACAGGGCAGTTAAAGGAGGAACAAGAAGAGAGGAGAGCAAGTTCTCAGTTCGTATTTAATTTGTATACTGACTGTGTGGTATTTCAAATAAAATACCAAAACATGCTTTAAAAAATGGTGTTGGGCTTTGTCTACTGATCAGAGATCAGATAACCTTAAATCCTAATTTTAAGAGTTATTTGGAGGGTCCAGATTCTTCTCCGCAAGCAGTGGAGTGGCTGAAAGGTGAAAAGCTTGCTCCGTCCCGTCCAGATTTTAGACTTCTTTGAAAATATTATACCCGGTGACACTTCCTTGACTGAAAATCTAGCTTAGTGTTGAACGATGACATGATTGCAGTTATAATTTCTTTTTTCTCACCTTAATGAACAGAGCTCCTACTGCCCAGCATGCAGAACTAACATCTGCTGTTAATGTGTAATAGACTCACTTCACCTGGGGGAGGAAAGTGCCTGCCGTACACTTGGCCTTAGCTGTCTTCTCTGCTTTGTTGGAGAAAGCATGAGGTGTTGCTCAATTTCTTAATAGCAGATATTTTAATATTATGTTTTATATTAAGTGTTGATAATGGTCTATTTGTTCATAATTCGATGCACATACACATGAATTTAATTCAGTGAGGCAATCTTGGGCTTTTCAATTCACTAATTGAATACGTATTCACTGGGAACTTCCTGGGTCCAAGGGCTTAGGTTATAGACATACAAGATAAACTATTAAGAAAGAAAAATTCTTGGCTACATGGCAAACATTAAAGGAAGTAATTGATATAAAAGCTTGTAAGAAAAGTATATAGTTTGTCAGATGGTGATCATGGTTTGAAAAAAGAAAAAGCAAGAGAAAAGGAATGCAGAATTTTGTTATGAATTGAAATCATGAGTGGCCAATAAAGTTCCCCAAAATGTAAATAAAGGCATTTAGAAAGCAACAAAACCTGTCTGAATGAAGAATATTCCAGGCAGAGGGAATAGAAGTTAAAACAACCTTAAAATAGGAGCAAGCATTTTCTACAAAATTATCTATTTTATGGAAATGTTTAAATTTATCATCAATAATTACATACCCTGTTCACTATTATTAGTTTGTTTGGTTTTGTTTTTTTGGCACAGGGTTTCTCTGTGTAGTCCTGGCTGTCCTGGAACTCCCTCTGTAGACCAGGCTGGCCTCGGGCCCAGAGATCCACCTGCTTCTGCCTCCGAGTGCTAGGATTAAATACATGCACCACCACTGCCTGACGGCTGCTCATTATTTTTTAAAACTATTTTATTTATAATGATTAAAACTGCTCTTTTTCATGTTATTGACTTATTTTGGGAAAAAAAATGTTTGTGTGCTTGTTTTTTGAGACTTGGTCTTGCTATGCTTCAAGGCTGGTCTTGAATTCCTGGAATCCTCCTCTCTCAGGGTCACCAAAGCTTGAACTACCATCATGTACAACCCTTGCTTTGCCATTTTTTTAGTTTGATCAGTGTATCAGCAAGTTTGGCTGTTTTGTTATTATTCTAAGTGTTATGATTGCCAAATGTTCTGTGAAGTGCACTACGACATCTCAGATGTGCCAAAAGGAGTCAAAGACAAGAGGTCTCAGAATGCCCAGTTACAACTCTCATGTTGTCACTTGAGCCAAGATAATCTACATACTTCTTTGAAAATATTTTATAAAAATTTATTTCTTCTCCCCTTCTTTCCACAAAAAGACAAGTATTGTTAAAACATTTCATACTTTCTTGGGGGGGGGAGAGGGGAGAGAAGACATTCTTTGGCATTAAACCAGCCAGCACAAGGGAATTTTCTAGAATGTTAAACAATTGTTGATAGCCAAGTGTGCTGGTTTTGCTTACATGAAAGCCAGCCTGAATCAACACAACTGTCACACCTAGCCAAGAACAGTGACACTCAGGAATGGCTTTCTCGGGAGCCCTTGCACTGAAGGTTAATATTCTCTTCTGAAAAGTGAAAATGAAACAAGATGGTGTTGAGACTGACTCAGAAACTGCAAAGGAGTTTGGGCCTTCCAGAACAGGACTTCTACCTAAACCAGAGGCCAGAGCTCAGGCTGTCCTGCAAAGAGGCTGCCTCCAGGGGCTGGAGAGGTGGCTCAGCGGTTAAGAGCACTGGCTGCTCTTCCAGAGGTCCTGAGTTCCATTCCCAGCAACCACATGGTGGCTCACAACCATCTGTACTGAGATCTGGCACCCTCCTCTGGCATGTGGGCATACATGGAGGCAGAATGTTGTATATATAATAAATAAATAAATCAAAAAAAAAAAGAGGCTGCCTCCAGTGTTCTCACCTCCTGACTACAAAACTAAAAGCAACATATTAAAATATGAATGACCTTTGATGGATATCGTGTAGCTGAACTGTGGAGTCAGAGAAGCTATAGTAATATAAGAAGTGATCTGTAAATCCCTGTGCAGCAGAGAACAGGGGTTCTGGAAAAGGTCACCAAGCAAAGATGACTACAACAGCGAAGAGGAGGATCCAGGCAGGGTAAGAGGTAAAGACAGAAACTGCTCCTTCACCCTCCTAGTTCAGGATCCACCTATGCCTTAGCAGTGAGAGATTTGAGTATAATCCACAAGCATTGCATCTAGTAGTTGTAGCCTATTGCTCTGTGAACAGTTGCTTAGACTGCCATGGGGTAATATCATAATTACAGTATAACATGGCATGTGCCCTTATGTCCTCAATATAAAGCCCTCTGTGTACTGTTAATAGAATAATCTGGCTGATGATTGCAAGGTATGCTAGTTATTCATCTAAGATTACTGAGATGGGGGAAGCAGGAAGGAACAGGAAAGAGGAGAGAGAAAAGAGAGAAGAGAGAGAGAGAGAGAGAGAGAGAGAGAGAGAGAGAGAGAGAGAGAGAGAAACAGAGAGCAAGAGAGAGAGAGAGAGAACTCTGGTGTACCAATGTACCACTGTATTTAATGAACTCACAGTTCCCCTTTGCGTCTAAAATTTAGACCCTTTGCTACTAGGTCTCTGTCATCATCTTGGAGAAAATGGAAAGATGGTGTTAGCATCATTTTTTGGTAGAGTTTAGTTTCTTGCAGAAGTCTTATTATCTTATCTGATGTATCATAGGCAAACTAAGGTATGTTAGACCTTTTTTTTTTTTTTCTATAAAGGCATTGGAATTGTCCTTCAAGTGCTGCCTTTGAAATCTAAAGGGGAGGCTTCACACTCTGGTTCCACTGTATCTAGGCTGTTTGGTTTAAGGAAGTGTATGCCCCATCTCTCTCTGCTGTAGCAATGTGTATAGTACCTGAAATAAAAACAGTGCTTACCTTGCATAGATATGGAGATAATTTCATGAGAAAACACACACAAAACAAACGTTACTCAGCACAACGTGCACTGTGAGCATCAAACAAATGTTCTCATTAACTTCTGGATGTGGTAATCCCGAGTGCCCCGCCGCAAGCTCGGAGAGATGGAGAACAACAGAGGACCATTAGCCATGTCTCCTCCGGAGCCATCTGGCATTGATTTTTCAGCTGTGCGTCCTGGGGACTCAGTAGGACCATAAAATAAAAGGTAATAATAATAAAGGAAGTAATGATTCTCCTCTGACCACTCAGCTGCTGAAATAAAGGGACCCCAAATCTTATACCCTATTAGATAACACATGGAAAGCCTTGTAAAATGGGGTACCTGTGGCTGGTTTGGTGACTACTGGCTGAGTGAGGGGGCCATTTGGCATGCCAGGGGTGGGTTATGCTATCCAGTAGCTCTGTGATCTCCTCATTCTCGTCACAACCTGCAGAGGTGTTTCATGAAAGAATTAACCCCAAGCAGCTTTCTGTAGCAGTAAAATGGCATGCTGGGTAGAAGGCCTGCTCATTTTTAACATGGAGTTTACTTTTCCTACGAGGCAGAGGGAGAGAGAATATAGGTGAGAGAGAAACACTGGCAAAATGTGCAATGGGCGGATGGAGAGGAAATTTGTATTGAGTCTCCTTGTTCATTATGCCTTAAACAAGTATATGATTGCTAAGTGTCTTTTATCCAGCTAGGATAAAAAAAATAGTTTGTTAAGTTAAGAAAGATGCTTTGATTCTTTTTGGTCATTCTGAGGTAATATATAGTCACCACAGACAATGTAAAAAAGATACATTAAAGCAAAACATTCTTTAATTCCCCACAACAGAGAGGAACCTTTCAAACTAGTAGAAAAGGGTCTTTCCTCCACATCAATCCAGCTTGGGAGACATTTTGTTAGGGACGCATGGTCTTCACTACTCCCCAAAACAACAAAGGGTTCTGTGTGCTAACAGCATGTGTGTTTATTTGTGTTTGTTTTTTAAGGTAAAACAGAATTCTGCACTCTTATGAAACTTTATAAAATAATATTTCAAGCTGTATAGTCACCAGAAGCAGGTCTCAGTACCGCCTACACTCCCCTTGATCCCTGCAGCTCCCTTGGCTTCCTGGGCCTGGTCTCTCAGTGCTTCCACATTGTCTGCCAAGTTGTTCCCTCCTTGCCAGCATCAGACTTCCCTTTGTTCTGGCTGGCACCTCCTCTTTCTTCTTTGCACGGGCCATCTTAGGCTTGGACTCAGGCTTTGGAGGAGCAGATCCAGCGGGCGACCTTGCCGATCTTCTCTCTGGCTCCTTCTCCTAGGCTGGACCGCCTTTAGCACCCTTCAGCCTTTCTCTGGGCCATGGCCCAGGAGGCAGCTGGTGATGGAGGCCCTGAGAACTAAGATTTAGCGACACTCAGCTTGGGTCCACCGTGGTGCTTCTCTCGCCGCTTCTTCGCACTGTTTCCTCTGCTAACTCTTTAGCTGGCTCATAAAAGGGGACGTTAGCTTCTGAGGCCTTAAGGGCCTTCTGCCGCCACCCAGAGAGTCACAGCTAAAACTGTGTCACCAGAAAAAATCAGTTCTGCCTAGAGACTGCAAACGTAAGGCTTAGACCAAGCAGATGCAACAGCAGGGTGGAATTTAATTCCTTTGAACATTAGCTCGGAAGAGCCAGAACCCGATATCAGACATAAATCCTGAGGGTTTTTATATATTTTTTTGTTTTACTATGAAAGGACTGACACCTTTAGACTGGAATTTATCCTCAGGAATTTGAAAATGGGAAGTGGTTCGTATGAGAATATGGGCACCTCTATGCTGCTATGTCATTACCCAGATACTTGAATAGTCTTGGCTAGCCCCCTCGTGAGCCCCTGCTAGGCTGTGCTGAGCGCTAGGACCGCACACAATGTGGGGCAAGAGGTAAAGTGCTAATGAGCTCCCTATAATCTTGGGGCTAAGATCTGGTTCATGTAAAGTGCTCAGGATGCCAGAATGCCTGCCGCAGCTTTCCAACTGCTTTCCCCACCTTGACCAAGAAACTTGCTCCCTGAAACAATGGGGACATGCAGCCAGGCCCTGAAAGAGAAAGTGCAAGAATAGTTGGGGACAGCCCGATGACTCTTACAAACATTTTACTTTTGCAAAGCTCGTCTCCAAAGTACATGCAAAATACCATTGCGGGTCATCTACTTTTTAAGCTGCTACATTCAGAAAATGCATGTCCGGAAGGAAACTTACGAGACTACCAGGGACAGGAAGATGAAGACTCAGTCAAGAGTCTCCAGGACCAGAACCTGGGGCTGCGTAGTTTCTTAGGGGTTGAGCCTCTTCCAGGTATGCCAGCTTCCCATTTCAGAGAGGAACACATTATAGACCCAAGAAAATTTTTTCTTCTTCTCCACTATTTCTCTCTCTCTCTCTCTCTCTCTCTCTCTCTCTCTCTCTCTCTCTCTCTCACACACACACACACACACACACACACACACATACACACACACTCACACACACGCAAACAAACACTATCTGGCAGACAGTTTGATTGTTGGTCATAGATTTTTAGTGTTTTGATTGTGACATTTGTTTTTCAAAGACTTTATGAAAATGTCATCTGAATTTGTTGTTCTTGTTGTTTTTGGGTTTTTGAGATAGGGTTTCTCTGTGTAGGCCTGGCTATCATGGGCTTGCTCTGTAGACCCAGCTGCCCTTGAACTTGCAGAGATCCGCCTGCTGCTGCCTCCCAAGTGTTGGGATTAAAAGCATGCGCCACCACCGCTCAGCTTGTCATCTGGATTCTTTAAGTGTAAGTGTTCCTGTGGAGTTTTATTCATCCATAAAGAAGGTCAAAATTGCATTTTTTGCGGGAAAATGAATACAACCGGAATTATCTTACTGAGTAAACTACGTGACTCTCAGAAGGATGGAGATCACATGTTTCTCATCATTTATGGTTCCTAGATTGTGGATACATGAAATCATGAATGTACAGATGTCATGGAAGCGAGACCAAATCATGGTGCTGGAGAGATGGTGTGGTGGCTAAGAGTGGCTCACAGCCATGTGGAACTCCATTTCTGAGGGATCCAATGCCCTCTTTTGGCCTCCTCAGGCACCAAGCGTGCGTGTGGTGCACATATATGTATGCAGGCAAACACTCATGCACATACAGACAAGAATAATAAATCTCTTTTAAAAGTGAAAATAAAATAAAGGAACAAAGGAGACTTTGGGGTGTGGGAAATAAAGTAGAGTTGATGGATGGGGGATATATTCACTGTATTTTATACACTTGTATAAATATGTCCTTGTGAAACCCAGCACTATGTACAATGAATATACACCAATAAAATAAATTGAAAATATTTTTTAAATATTAAGAAAACTTATGAAGGATTATATGCCATCCATAGTATTCATTTTCTGCTTATCTCCCTTGATTTTGATTATAGAACTTAATTTTTAAATGACCAAATAATAATGGATTTGCAATTAGTATTATCCTTATTGGGTATTTCCAAGAAGACTGCAGTTCTGGTTGCTTCCTTATTCATTTGCTAGGGTCGCCATGGCAATGACCACACATTGAGTGCCTTAAGCAACAGGTAGCTATTGTCTTATGGTTTTGGAGGCTGGAACTCCAAACCACAGTGTTGTCAGGGTGGGTGCTTTCTGGGAGCATCTCTTGTATGCTTCTCTTTCAGCTACTGGTGCTTTGCTGCTAATCTTTGCCTTCCTTGGCTCACGGGAAGCATCCTCCTCACCTCTTCTCCCATCTAAGTACCAACCAGGCCAGACCCTGCTTAGCTTCTGAGCTCACACAAGATCTGGCATGTCCAGGGTAGCATCGTCAGAGGCACCACTTTGTGTGTGTGTGTGTGTGTGTGTGTGTGTGTGTGAGAGAGAGAGAGAGAGAGAGAGAGAGAGAGAGAGAGGGAGAGAGAGAGAGGGAGAGACAGAGAGACAGAGAGACAGAGACAGGGAGAGAAAGAGAGAGAGCACATTTTCCCTTTACAAGGATAATAGACATTGGATGGAGTTCCATCTTACCTTATTTTGAATTCATGTTAAATAGTTACTTGCAGCAACCCTATTCCAAAATGAGATTAGCTTCTGATATACGCAGCATTATGGTGATTTTTATTTATGTTTTAATAAACAAAGTTTGCCTGAAGATCAGAAGATAAAACTAAGCCACCAGAGACCAGGCACCTTTAATCCCAGGATTTGGGAGGCAGAGGCAGATGGATCTCTGTGAGTTCAAGGCCACCCTGGGCTAAACAAGATCAGGGCAGAAACAGATCCAAGTGGTGGTGGCCTACATCTTTAATCCTAGTACTAGAGAATCACGCCTTTAATCCCAGCTCTAGAGGGGGAATATAAAGTGGGAGGAAACAGAGACGGAGGGCTCAGTCTGTAGTCGCCCAGCCTTGGTAGAGGTAAGACTTTTCTAGTGGCTTGGATGTTTTGTTTTTCTAATCTTCAGCTTGACCCCCAATATCTGTCTCCAGGTTTTTACTATTCGTACTACACAGCCTTATGCCTTCAGCACAGGAATCTGACTCAGAATTTTCATTACATAGCAGAAGAATAAAAATTTCCTTCTTTCCTGCGGCCACATCGCACTTACAGTTGGAAACAGGAAAGGAAGCGGAGGAAGCAGAGGGAGGTGAAAGAAACGACTTCTTCTAACAGGCCGGTTACGGCTGAGGCATCTGAAGCTTACACATCCTTTAGCACGATCTCCACTGAGACAGGGGGACAAGCACGGATGGTGAAACTGAACCTCGTAGAGATTAAGTCACTTTCCACGGGCAATTTAGGAACCAGGCTCAAGGGTGGATGTGTGCAAAACCTGGGCACTTTCTTGATGCTCTCCTCGCTCCTCTGCAAGAAGTCCTGTGTGATCAAATGCAAAGCAGCACAGATAATAGGGATGGCCCGAAAAGGAGCCCGGGGAACTCTCCTATTGAAATGATTGCTTCTGCTGCCACTGCATGGAGCAAAACCAGCAGTCAGACCGAAGCAATGGGGACAGTGCCGACAGTGGGTACACATTACCACATTCCTGTCTTGTCACCGCAGGACTTTACCTCTCGTAGAGAATGGGGAGGGGGATAGTTTCTGAGAGATGCAGAAGAGACAACAACATACTTGGAATATTTATGAATGCCAGGCCTTGAAACCCATTTGATTTGGAGACCTTAAGCCTGGTAATATCACTTCGCAACTATCTCACCAGCAGTAGGTAGTAGTTACTGCCAACGTGTCACACTCGTACCAAATGCTCTTCCTGTTTTATCTCACTTAAACCTCCCGGTAATCCCAAGGGCCACGGGCAGTATTATCGCCATTTCTCAGATTCAAGAGCAGGGGAATGGAGCCCAGCCCTGAAGCCTCCAGCAATGTCCCTGCTGTTTCTCATCAAAGCCCAGCTTCAAAGGTGAGTTCATGGGCTCAGAACCATGCTCTGTAGCTAGCTGTTTTTCCATAGTAGAATTGTAGTGACTTTGGAAAAGGATTTGAGGTGTGGTGAAAATCTGATTTAAATCCTGGACCCACCACTTAACTGCACTGCCAAACACAAGTTGTCTTAGGTCTCATTTGTCATTTTCAAAAGTGTAATAAGAATGCTTTTCCCAGGGGGTTATTAAGAAGAAAAGTGAATTGTGATCATTGGTGCCTATGGAAGAGCCGTTAAATTTATTATTTGCTGGGGGGCACAGCGTTCCTTTGAGTCATATTGCTACATTTCCAAGTTTTGTCAATCTCACTTCTCGGTAACTTCCCACCTCAGAAAAAAAGAGAATTCAAGTGCCTCTCAGAAGAACGGGCACCTGCTGGAATAAGGTAGGCTGTTTCCTCTGTTCAAGACAGAAGCAAGACAATAATCTCAAATGTCAGCGTTTCCCCCTGAGAAATAAGCAGACAGTTCTCCAAAGATGAAGTCTAAACAGCCAAGGAGCCTGTGAAGCCAGTGTCCCACAGCAGAGGAATGAAATTAAAAGCACAATGAGATTCCATCCCAGTGGAAGTCATCAAGAAAACAAATAAATGCTAGTGAGGATGTGGGTGGAGAGGAAACTTCTACCTTGTCTAGTAGGAGTGTAAAGCAGTCCGGCCTCTATGGAAGTCAGCCTGGAGGGTCCTGAAAAAAAAAATCAATCAATCAAACAAACAAACAAACAATCCTCCAGACCTGCCACATGACCCAGCTAAACCACTACTAGATATATACCCAAATGGGTCCAGACCAACGCACCGCAGGGATGTTTACACATAATGTTTATTACAGAATTTTCACGATAGCTAAGCTACGAAACCAACCCAAGTGTCCATTAACAGAGGAATGGTTAAAGAAACTGTAACATATATAACAGAATGTGCTCAGCCATAAAAAGGTGTGAAATCGGGCTGAAGAGGTGTCCCAGTGGGTTGAGTGGTGGCTGCTCTTCCAGAGCACCCAAATTTGGCTCACAGTATGCATGTTAGATAGCCCACAAGTGCTGATAACTCTCTAGGGGTCTTTTTACTGCCTTTCCTGAGCACCTGCGTGCGCGTGTGCACGTGAACACACACACACACACGCATGCACGCACGCAGGGAAAGGGAGAGGAGGAAGCTATGTCATTCGCAGCATATATGCAATTAAAGCTGATCATATCAAGTGAATTCAGTCGATTCAGAAAGATTAGCAGCACGTGCTTTCTATTTGTGAGTCCTAGATCTCTTCTAGTTGCATAAAAGCATATGTGTACACATGAGATGAGTAGAATCCAATTGTCTAGACAAACAGAGGGACCAATAGAGGGGGCAAGAAGAGGGAGAGGAGTGGGCTATGGTGGGGGAACCTGTTCCTAGTACATTTACATAGATGCGTGAAATTGCCTTGTGAAACCAAGCATAGTCCAATAATAATAAGTATTGAAGAGTTAGCTTTATTAGCATCCAGAGAACACCTGGAATGTAATTGCCTTCCTCTGAGTAGGGGAGACAATCTTTAGAATCTCTCTAAGTTGGCTCTTCTGCTAGAATAAGGGTCCAACATGGAAGAAAGGAACTAGGAATCGGAGGAAGAAACAAAGCCAAGGGAGAGAAGCTTCCAGAGGCAGGAAATTCCTCAAAGAACTGGGGCTAGGGGCCAGTCTCTCTGGCTTGGACATTATATAGGAGGCATCAGGCTTGTGGTAGAGCCTCGTTTTAGACTAAGTCTTACTTCCTCAGCGGTAGCAACAAGCATGCAGCGATGGTAGAAGGCCATTCAACCAGACTTGACCATAGTCCTGGTTACACGGAGGTCAGAGGTGGCTGATACAAAGCAAACCTTTAGCAGAGGTTTGGAAGAGGCAGGCCCAAGATCTGCACACTCTGCTGGGAAATGAGAGTTAGAGAAGAGAGAACTGCTGAAGGGCTGAAGATCAGTCAGCCTGGTGTAAATATCAGTGAACAATAAGGGAGACCCTGTCTCAAAACGGAAGAGGAGGACCCGTACCCTATGGGGTCCTGCGACTCCTACAGGTATATGGATCTGCGTGCACACACAGGCACATGTACACACTCTCACACAGAACGTGAGGTGCAGAAATTCACTCTCCAGAGTGACTCATTGTTCATTTAGGATATAAGTGAAAACACAGAAAGTCTTCATAACTGAGGGAAACTGCCAGACACAAGTAAACTGAAGTGGTGTGGTTTAGGGGATTCTATGGTATTTTCGGCCTGAGTTGTTCAGAAAGCAGAGCCTGAGGCTATGAGCTTATGGGTCTTCTATGTTGTTAGGAATTTTATCCCAGGTGTGAGGGGACAGAGGCGAGGAGCCGAAACAGGGGCGGGGAGCCAGTAGGAGATTACACTGTCGGGCTCAAAGCTGATAACTCGGACTGAACGCTTAAATCCACAAACTTATTCAAGTCCCAGAAACTATCTCAACAAAGTCTGTCCAGAGGGAGAAAGAACTTATTGGCTGTTTCCTTTTGTGTCTGGATATAATCTTGACTGTTTCTCCCACACATCTGCCTGCCTGCTCCTGGCTTGGTTTGTCCAATGGTTGTTCAAACCCAAAGGACTGGGAACATAGTCCTTGGCTAGTACACATGAGGCATAGTTCCAACTTCAGAGCTGCACACGAGCCTTCATGTGAATGCACACACACACACACACACACACACACACACACACACACACACACACACAATTATTCCTATAGCTTCTCAGACTTTTGATTAAAGTCAGGTATAGTTTCCATGAAGAGTCTGCTAACTAGCCTACCACAGAGTCTGAACATCAGAACCACTCCTAGAAGTAGCCAGGTTGGACCTCACACTTCAGCACCCCCATCAGAGCTGAATATGGGCGTTCTTCTAACACAGGACACCTGGCTGAGAGCCCTTTCTCTTGTATTAGCTAGCTATCTCACTTAGAGGCCAGAACTTGATTGTTTTGACTTGGTTTCCTAGATCGTAAAACTGTAGGATGAAGCATTTCATCTGAAAAAGAAGGAAGGAACCATTGAAATCAAGACAGGAAGCAAGGAATACCGGTAATGAACCAGGACCTTGTCTTCCATCTTACAACAAATCCATAAGATGGGGGCATCACCGTTTTGAGGATGAGAAGCCAGGACCCAGTAATTACAGAATTAACAAGCCGCCAAGGCCAGCATTTAAATCAGCTATATGCAGCCTCAAAACCCCTCCCCTTCCCTCGCCCTCTGAATTCTTCTCCCTCTCCCTTCCTCCCTCTTCCTCTGTCTGTCTCATTTTGAAACAAATTTTAAACTTCACAAGCACTGTACGACTTGTGAAAATTCAAATGTTTCTGAAAAGGTTAGTGTGTCCTGGGCAGTACTGTCTGCCCTATTTCCAACTCCATAGATGCGTTCTAATCTCCTCTTTCAGCTCATAAATTCTCTGGCAAAAAAATTAATTAATTAATTAATTAATTAAATGTATGAGTCTAAAGACAAGATAATTCACTCCAAGCCACTGATTTATTACTCAGTTAATAAAAACAGCAAATCGTGAAATATATATGTTGCCATTAAAGACGCGGATCCGAAGAGAAGAAACGAAAAAAATACAAACAGGTTCAGGAAGGATAAGCTCCTTGCTCCTGGTGGCTAGAGGCAACAGAGTCCTGTTTACATTCACTTGAGAACGTGGCTAAAGGACTTGAGGGCTCCTCTTGATCATAGCAATCCGTTCTATGATAGCCACTGTTCTATGATAGCACACCACGCCATGTGCTAGAGAGCATGTATTGCCATTTAGCCCTGATGACAATCCTCGAGAGTGGATATCATCTCATTTTGTTGTTGCTGAAGCAGCTGAAGCTCGGGTCAAGGTGACAGAGTGGTAAGAGGTTCAACCCAACTTGTCAGATTTCAAAATGCCCACCGTCTAGCTACCATCCATTCATTCGGAGGACCTACTGACAGAGCAGATTCTCACCAGCTGTGAAAACTACCCACACCCAGTCCCCTGGGCCCTTTTTGATCTTATCTCCCACCCACTTCTGGAGTAACTTATGATTCTCCAACAACACATTGTTGTGGGCACCTGCAATACTGTGTTCTTTTTCTGGGACATTCTTTTGTTGTTTTCAGAACCGTAAACAATGCTCATCTTTTAGTTCAAGCATCACTTCTTCCAGAAAGCCTGGGCAGCCTCCGTTACAACATTACACCTATTCCTTCATTTGGGGCCGTCCATGTCTTCCCACAATGCTTTGTGTTACCTTTCTTAAAGCACTTAGCTAATGGGTTCTACATATTTGACACTGCCTGTTTCCCTATACTTCACAGCGAACTCTTGAAGAATAGGAGCCATAGCTGTTTTAAAGTCACATCTCTGACCCTACCATGGTGTCTAACACAAAGGAGACAGGTGTCAAATAATTGATGTGTCCATATGGTTTTGTTTTATCCAAAGACGGAGCTGAAAGGAGACTCTTCGGTGTCACATATGCTGACTGTCCCAACATAGTCACTTTAGTCATCCCTCTGCCAGGTTACCTTCCCAACCCCCCAATTTCTGAATCTGCACCTTTCTCTACATAATGGGAGGGAACTGGAGCAGATAACATTGGGGAAACTGATGTCAAGAAAGCTTAGAGACATCAGCAGTGGAGACATTAAAGACCAAACATCCCTTCCTTAATCATTAAGCATTCCTCTGCCTCACTGCACAAAGAATAAAACACTAAGAAAGAAAAGGAAGCTGCACGCTGTTGACGGAACGTGCAGGGAATTGGCAGGTGAAGAAAAAATAATGAGGCTATCTCAAGGAATAGGAAAAGCAATCTCTCTCATTCTGAAGTTTGAAAGAGCAAAACTCGAAAGACTTGGGGCAGACCGTGGGGTGCAGACACATTTCTCAGACGATGGTTGCTCCACTGTGCATGGCCTTCTCTGTTCAAGTACAGATCACCCGAGGAAGAGAATCTCTTTACAACTCGAGCTCGCCAACATGGCTTTTGTTCTGACCAAGTTACAAGATGGTTTTTAAGTGAAGGTTTCCGGTATACCTCCCTGATCCCAGTGAGTCCTGGGTGCCCAAGATCCCTTCTTTATAAGCTAAATGCTCAAGTGTTCTTCATCACAGTATGGAGTAGGAGGGTATTGAGTGCTCATGTTAACTCTTTGGCGAGCTGGACAGAAACAAATCTCCTGGACTGAAGGAGCTGAATTAGTGCCATGACATCCAAGATGACTTAGGAGAAGGAAGGATGTATGACTTCCTGAGCGTGTACCATCCTTGCCTCAGAACCCATTGCTGAGGCAATAAGGGCCTTGATCCTTAAGTTTCTCTCTTCTAGAGGCTTTCTCCGTACAGTTCCTTAAACCTTTATGAAGCAAGCTATTGCAATACGTGATCCTTCCAGGTGTGGCGTACAAGTCTTTAATCCCAGCATGTGGGAGACAGAGGCAGGCAGATCTCTGTGAGTTCAAGGTCAGCCTGATCGACAGAGCAGGCTCCAGGTCAGCCGGGGCTACAAAGTGAAACCCTGTCTCAAAAACAAGACAAAACAAACAAAACCAAAGCATAATCTTGGATGTAAGATGAAGGAAAAATGTGTCCTTCCTTCCTTCCTTTTCTTTTTTTTCTTTCCTTCCTTCCTTCCATCCTTCCTGATACATAAAAGGAAATTAAAAAAAGAAAGAGTAGGGGCTGGAGAGATGGCTCAGCGGTTAAGAGCATTGCCTGCTCTTCCAAAGGTCCTGAGTTCAATTCCCAGCAACCACATGGTGGCTTACAACCATCTGTAATGAGGTCTGGTGCCCTCTTCTGGCCTGCATACACACAGACAGAATATTGTATACATCATAAATTAAAAAAAATTAAAAAAAGAAAAAGAAAGAGTAGGACTTGGTCATGCCTGGTGAGAGGTCCACACACAGGATGTCTGGCCTGACACCACACATTCCGGACCTGAGAGAATATTTATTCCCAGAAGTTTAGCTAAGCAGGAAGAGCAACCGATGCCAGTTCCTCTTTTTATTGGCCTCCAGGACAGGGTAATGACCTAACACTTCACAGTCCAACTCTGGCGGATAATAAGCCTCATGTTTGAGAGGCAGCAGAGTTAGAGTCTCCTTAGGTGATGAGGGTCTGGGGTCCAAGCTGGGTGGGACTTCCCGTCTTCCGCCATCTGCATTCACTCACAGGTGGGGCTGCCCAGCTCCTCCTCACTGGGACCTGGAAGAGGAGTACAAGCTTTGGCGTTGCAGACCTATGACGTGTGGAACCTTGGACTCCAGCCCTTTCCTCCACCTCAGTGTTCTCTTAGGATCCTGGCCAAAGGGCCCCTCCCTGCTGGAAGCCAACCCTCACCCTGGGAGGTCTGCCAGCAGCTAGTTTTCCTAAATTAACCTTTGCTTCTCGCTGGCGGATAAACCTGGAGACCTCTGAAACCCCGGCTAGAATTGAGGCTACTGTGTCAAAAATCCGCTGGGCTGAGTCTTCGCCAGCACAGCAGCTGTCTTGGCTCATGGTTCATGTCTGCTGATGAAAAGACTTTGATTAAATCAAAGGCCTTCATCGTGTGGCTCAGCCGTCCTAGCAACTCTTGGTGGTTTGGCCATACACAAACACGGTCCTAGCAGCTCCCTGTTCTTTCTGCATTTTGGAGTCTTTCTTTTTGACAGTTCTCTCTGCCTCAGCCACTCACCCTCCTGGTCACAGTGTAATCTTGTTACTATAATAGTCACCAACCCTTTGATATCTCAGTTTTACTTCCCTAACTTTCGACTTTTCCCGAATGTCAATTTCAATAATACTTTGGCCTTAGCCATTATTCTAGCCCGTTGACCACCGTGCCTTTTCCCGGTCCCTTTTGGTTCTTTTCTCCTCTTGCTTAAGAAGTTCTGACAATCTTGGTCAGTACGCCAGAATCATTGCTACGTATTCCTTCGCTTCATTCTCTCCTTTACGTTAACTTGGCAACATCAATCCTGAGGCTGGGAGATGGCTCAGTTGGTGAGGAAGGTGACTGCCAAAGCATGAAGGTCTGATGTTGGGTGTGGTGGTTTCCATCTGTAATCCCAAGACTATGGGCTGGCAGAGATGGGTGGATCCCCAGATCTCCCTAGTTAATAAGTCTGGAGAGTTGATAAGCTTCACACCTGATATCAATACCCAACCTCCATATACGTGTGTACATGCTTACAAACACACACACACACACACACACACACACACACTCACACACACCACATCAGTGAGGGAAGAGGAGATAGAGGAGGAACAGACACTAGCTAAACCTAAGCTTCCACTGTAGGCAGAGTTTCTCTGTGTCTCAGTAGCTGCTCCCAAATAACCATTTAGAGACTTATTATTAATTATAAATGCTTGGCCAATAGCTCAGGCTGGTTACTAGCTAACTCTTACATTTTAAATTAACTCATATTTCTTAGCTACCCTCTACCATGTGGCTGTACCTTCTTCAAACACTGCATGTTCATCTTGCTTCTCTCTGTGTCTAGTCTCTCATGCCTCCCAGAATCATCTGTCTGGCTCCCCTGCCTACACCTCCTGCCTAGCTATGGGCCAGCCAGCTCTTCTATTAAACCAGTCTGAAGATGCCTTGGCAAAGACACGGTGGACACAAAAGGATTATTCCGTTAACAGTCCTCCTGTTGGTGCACAGCATCTGCCTGGAGAAAAGCACTCGAGTGGGATTGTCCCCACTGTAACTAAATTCATGACTGTAAGCATCAAATGGCCAGCTCATCTTATGGACTTTTTTTCTGATTCATCACTATACTTTACTAAGCTACTATGTCCTCCCTGCTCCTCTCACCCCAATTCCTTCCCCATGCTTGACCCCAGGCAAATGCCTTCCTCTCCTAATTCCTTAAGAAAATGGAATCATGCAGAGGAACATGTCTCCACTTCTCCCCTGGTAGGAGCTCTGCACAGCAGTGTCTGTGCTCGTATTCCCTGCCTCCTTCTAGAGACGAGCAGCGAACAGCATGCCCACTGTCTTAATTAGGCATGTTAGTGCTGCAATAAAGCAACCTGGAAGTCAGCTCGCTTGCCCCAGTCACAGTCCATGCTAAAGTCGAGGCAGCAACTCAAGGCAGGAACTGAAGTAGAGGTCATGGAGATAACCTCATGGCTCGCTGTGGTGGGTGAATAGGAATGCCCCCCACCCCCGCTCATATATTTGGATGCTTAGTTAACAGGGAGCAGAACTCTCTGATAGGATTAGAAGGGTTAGGAGGTGTGGTGTTGTAGAAGGAAATGTGTCACTGCGGGTGGACTGTGAGGGTTTCAAAAGCCCACACCCCACCCAGTGTTCTTCTCTTTCTCTTTCTCAGCCTGTGGGTCAGGATGTAGCTTTCTGCTACTGCTCCATCTCCATACATGCCCCTACTCTCCCCACCATAATGGCTGTGGCTTACCGGCAAGATTCTAACCAGCATCTGTCTCTGGTGGCTCCATGTCATCTCTCTCAGCCTCTTTTCTCCCAGCATTGAGCCTAACTTTCCCTGCCTACCTAAGTTCTGCCTTGCTATAGGTCCAAAGCAGTTTCTTTATTCATTAATGGTAATCACAAAGGGGACTCCCACATCACCTCCCCTTTTCTGTTAAATAAAAAGGAAGGTTTTAACTTTAACATAGTAAAATTACATATAACAAAACAGGTATCAAACAAGAATTACAGTTACAATATTTATATTTATCTTTTATTATAACTAAGGAAAACTATAACTATAAATTTTTCAACTCTATCAAAGACTCCTAAGTAAACAGGAAATGCATTGTAAACAACTTCCAAAACTCTAAAATTGACAGAGACATCACACTGTCTGGACAGTGACCCAAAGTTCTTCTATACCATTGGGGCATCCATCTTAAGCCTACAGGCCCATAGTATCCAGCAGACTTTTCCGTGAAACAGGAAATTTCAAAGACAGTTCTGCCTACATTGGCAGTTTTTCAGTCACTTTCTTCTGTATCCTGCAAAATGTCTCATAGACTCTTTCATGAAGCAGGAACCCGGAAGGATTGTCTCACCTTTAGGGAAGTTTAGCAGTCATTTCTCTGTGGGTTCTAAATGTCCAGTTTTTACAGCATACCATGAAGCAGTCCAGACAAGAGCAGTTTCTTGCCCAAATGGCTAACCAACTCCATAAGGTATCTCTCCAATGCCCATCATCCTCTTGAAGTAGCTTGTCATGAAAAGTCCTAAATTCTTAAAACACTTGAAGTGCCATATTCTGAAGGTCTCTGAAAGATTGGAAGAATACCTATCCATCTGAACTACATTTCTATACATCTAGAAAATTTAAGTAACATGACTACAGGCTTGACTATTAAAGATTATTATCTATTAATCTTAATTTCGTAATTATATATTACATTTTAAATGAACTACACAATCACGATACCTTAATCAAGAGAAGAAATACACATATAACAATATTAACCTTAAATTTGTATCAATAAACCAAGATCCATACCAATGCAAATCTCTATAGCATGGACCACTTCACTTTTCCATCTACACTTGCTTCCTTAGATCTCTCATCTAGTCTCCATTGGCTTTGTTCAAGTTCTACCTGTGCTTTGTAGTTGCCCTAATCTTTCTAGAGTGAATATCCAAGGGACTGCATCCTCCAGGTGCCTTTTCTCTTTCTATGATGGTAAATTGGAAGTTGAATATTGGTGCAAGTATGGTTCAACTTATTCTCTAGCACTTGGTAGTAAAGCACAGTTAAAACATACTAATGTTAAAAATGATTCATGTTTATCTGAAACTTAAATTTAACAGGTTTACTGTAATTTTATGTATTAAATATGGCAACTATGCCAGTATTAAGTCTTTGCCCTTCCTTAGGAAACATCACTCAACACACAGAGCCAGGCACTCAAGAGATCTCTACACAAATGATGGGGTGTTGTCTCTAGGTCATGGTTCTGGTTTTCCAGTCCTCTGTCATTTGAATTCTCCTCACTCATCCCAGCATCTAACAGCAATGTCTCCAACTCAGCGAGAAGACCATGTTCTACCAGGGTACCCTCCTTCCTAAACACTTTACCACAGTCCAGAGGGGCACATAGGAAAGAGGACAGAGTGGATGTACAATCACCTCATTCTCCTTCCATGGATCATAACTCTGAGTTGCCTCTTGTCTGAAGATGATGTAATTGTTCTTATAATTATACATTCAAACCACAGAATTTTCTATGAGCCAGTATGTCATCCACCATATCCACAGATCATAATTTTTCAATTTCTTTTCCAAATCAATCTTTTTTATTTTAATTTATGTATCAGCCCCATAAAAGCAGAGTTTTACCTATTTTATGCATATTATGTCTCTAGTGCCAACTCTTCTGGCAGGTAATAGACACTCAATATAAATTTGTCGATTAAATTAATATAGTGTGATAATTAAGAGAGATTGTCTGGGCTTGAATGCTGGCTCTCTTAATTGCTAGATGTATTGCCAATGGTCTGAATTAAATTTCCTTGGCTTTGGTTCTCATTTTCATCAGTAACTGGATGTTGGAATAGTAACTACCTATGGAATTGTAAAGATTGAATGAAGATAATCAGCTAAAAAGAATTTAATGGAGTACCTGACACCTAGTTGATTCTTCTGCTTTTAATTAGGCCACCACATAAGTTTATTTCAGATATAACAGTGTTGCAGGGAGACCATTTGTTTGTCCCGGCTGCCCAGCCCCGAAATAATCACACAGAAACTGTATTGATTAAATCACTGCTTGGCCCATTAGCTTTAGCTTCTTATTGACTAACTCTTACATCTTAATTTAACACATTTCTCTTAATCTGTGTATCACCAGAAGGTCATGGCCTACCAGCAAAATTTCAGTACATCTGTCTCTGGTGGCAGATCCACGGTGTCTCTCGGACTCTTTCCTTCTCCCAGGATTCAGTTCTTTCTTCCCTGCCTACCTGAGTTCTGCCCTATCAACAGGTCAAAGCAGTTTCTTTATTCATTAATGGTAATTACAGCACACAGAGGGTAATCCCACATCATAACAGCACTATTAAAAGTGACAAGTTTAATTCTATTTTTTACTCTTATTGGGGTTTTTTTTTTTGTGGATTTTACATCTTGTATTCCAGTTCTACTCATTGCCTGTCTCCTCACATCCGCATTTGCCCTCTGTCCTTGCAACCTCACCTGAATCAAAACCAAATTTACATATACTATCATATCATCTGCAAATGATGAGAGCTTGACATCTGCTTTTCCAGTTTGTATCCCCATAATCTCCTTTTGTTGTTTTATTGCTCTAGCTAGAACTTTGAGTACTATATTGAGTGGACAGCGTTGTCTTGTTCCTGATTTTAGTGGAATTGCTTTTGATGTTGGCTGTTGGCTTGCTGTATATTGCCTTTATTATGTTTAGGTATGTTTCTTGTATCCCTGATCTCTGTAAGACGTTTATAACGAAGCAGTGTTAGATTTTTTTAAAGGCTTTTTCAGCATCTAATGAGATGGTCATGTGGCTTTTTTTTTCTTTCAGTTTCTTTATATAAATCCATATGGTGGATTACATGACAGATTTTTATATGTTGAACCATTCTTACATCTCTGGAATGAAGCCTACTTGATCATGGTGGATAATTTTTTTTTGCATGATGTGTTCTTAGATTCAGTTTGCCAGTATATTTGCATCAAAGTTCATGAGGGAGATTGGTTTGTAATTCTCTTTCTTAGTTGTGTCTTTGTGTGGTTTGGGTAACAGGGCAAGTGTAGCCTCATAAAAAGTGTTTGGCAATGTTCCTTCTGTTTCTATTGTGTGGAACAATTTGAGGAGTATCAGTATTAGCTCTTCTTTGAAATTCTGGTTGAATTCTGCACTGAAACCATCTGGCCCTGGGCTTTTTTTTTGGTTGGAAGACTTTTGATAATTGCTTTTATTTCCTTATGGGCTATAGGCCTATTTAAATTGTTTATCTGGTCTTGATTTAATTTTGATATGTGGTACCTATTCAGAAAGACCTAGTAATAGCGCTCTTGGACATATACCCAAAGGATGCACAATCATGCCACAAGGACATTTGCTCAACTCTGTTCATAGCAGCATTGTTTTTAATAGACAGGACCTGGAAATATCCTAGATCCGCCTCAACCAAAGAATGAATAAAGAAAATGTGGTCCATTTACACAATGGTGTTAATGTGGTTAAAAAAAAAACAATGACATCTTCAAATTTACATGCAAATGGATGGAACTAGAAATAAAAACATCCTGAGTGAGGTAGTGCAGACACAGAAAGACAAACATGGTATGTACTTGTTCATAAGTGGATATTAGACGTAAAGCAAAGAATAACCAGGCTATAATTCACAGCCCCAGAGAAGCGAGGTAAAAATGAGGATCCTAAGAGGGACACATATGGAGGGCCCCAGGAAGGAGAAATAATTAAGATCTTCTGCGTAAACTGGGAAGAGAAGAAAATGAAAGGGGATGGGGGATGGGAACATGAGGGATGGAAATGGCCCAGTTGGGGGAGGGACGGAGAAGGAGAACAATGAAAGAGTGGGAGCCACTATGGGGTTAGAGAGAAACCTGGTGCTAGAAAAATTCCCAGAAATCCACAAGGATGACCCCAGCTAAGACTCCTGGCAATAGTGGAAAGGGTACCTGAACTGGACTACCCCTATAATCAGATTAGTGATTACCCTAATTGTGATCATAGATCCTACATCCAGTAACTGATGGAAGCAGATGCAGAGATCCACAGCTAAGCACTGGGCTGAGCTCCAGGAGTCCAGCTAAAGAGAGGAAGGAGGGATCATATGACCAAAGGGGAATCAAGATCATCATGGGGAAAACCACAGAGACAGCTGATCCGAGTTAGTGGAAGCTGACAGACTCTGGACTGACAACTGGGGAACCTGCATGGGACCCAACTAGGTTCTCTGGATGTGGATGACAGCTTTGTGGCTTGATCTGTTAGGATGGGGGCTGGCAGAGAGACCAGGCCTTGTCCCTGGAGCATGAACTGGCTCTGGGGGGGTCCATTCCTTATGGTGGGATACCTTGCTTACCCTTGATACAGGGGGGAGGGCCTTGGTCCTGCCTCAGCTTGGTATGCCACACTTGGTTGACTCCCCAAGGGAGGAGGCCTTACCCCCTCTGAGGAGTGAATGGGGATGAAATGGGGGAAAGGTGTTGGGGGAGGACTGGGAGAAGGGAAGGGAGGGGGAACTGGGGTTGATATGTAAAATGGAAAAAAATTCTTAAATTAAAAAATGTAAGAGAAAAACCCCAAACCAAACAAAATCAACAAACAAAAACAAGAAATAAAAATCTTGTCATGGAAGCTGTAGTGCAGCTCACAGTTACCCCTCAGTCCATTCATTTTTACTTGCAAGGGTTCATTGCTGGCGCCATCAGTCTGGCTCGAGGGTTCATTGCTGGAGCCATCAGCCTGGCTCGAGGGTTCATTGCTGGAGCCATCAGTCTGGCTCAAGGGTTCATTGCTGGAGCTATCAGTCTGGCTCGAGGCCCCTGGTTTCTGCTACACCAACAATGTGCTCTCACCAGGGCTCCTCTTGGATTGCCCATTGCTGGCCTGTGTCATGGAGGTCCTGCTGGTGTGGATCTGCAGGTTTGTCCACTTCACATCCTCCAGTTGTTCCATAAATTCAATGGATAAGTTTAATTCTTAATTGCACCAAGTAAATTTCCATGTCTGTATTTCTGAATCTGTTATTCCCATGAGTGAAGCCAGAGCTTTGCTTTTCTACACCACACACATTGTTTCGTGACAGTTGTCTTTGGAAAGAACTTTCAGCTCATGTCTGAAGGCCTTTGGAGCTTCTTCAGAACCCCTTCCCCACTGGCTGGTGGTGGCGCACGCCTTTAATCCCAGCACTCCGGAAGCAGAGGCAGGCGGATTTCTGTGAGTTCGAGGCCAGCCTGGACTACAAGAGCGAGTTCCAGGACAGGAACCAAAGCTACACAGAAACCCTGTCTCAAAAAACTAAAAAAATAAAAAATAAAAAAGAGCCCCTTCTCCAAGCGAAAACTAGTCCGGACAAAGCACAGATTGCGCAGATTTGGATCCAATACGATGGACAGCTGGTGATCTTCCATTGGCTAGTACTGTCTTACCGTGTAGATTACTTTTGTAAATGTTTTGTTTACTTTTAGGTGTATAGATACCGTGTCTGCATGTATGGATGACAAGTGCTGATTGCCAACTGCAGCTATGTCAACCAGGAATCCTTGTGGAAGTCACCATGAGGGCTGAAGATGAGGGTCAGTGATAATGCTCACACCATGCCAGGGCCTAAGTTCTGTTGTCATGACTACAAACCCTGCCCCCTCTGCTGATAAGCATGATGTCAGACACAGTCTTTAAAACAGGCTAAGAATATATCATATGTCTCTCTATATAATTGCATCATGAAGGTCTTGACTTTAGACCATAGGTCTAACTGGTTCAAACAACTTTCAGAGTCTACTGACGTTCATAATAAATAAATGTAATAATTATAATTTATGATTTTGCTGGGGCATTAGGAATAAGGAATAATAGTTTGAAACAGTCTTGTCACAAAACCACAATGTCTATTCAGTTCATTTGAAATGATAAACTCTCACAATATGTCAACCCCCCCCCCCAGCTGCTTAACTAAGATTCAAGGAGCTATCTGAGTTCTGATGCTGTCTCGTGCTTTAACCACATGACCAACATGAAAGTTTTCAAAATTTGATCTGTTTTCAGAAGTGGACCTTGGCATCCCCTGCATCCCGATTACTTGGCTCAGAGTTCACTCTTGTCCCAGCTAAGTCCTAACTCCTGTGGTGGTAAGACCTTCCTCAGTAGTTTTGTGTTTGAATTCCCTTTCCTTTCTGGAGCACAGAGAGCTGGGTCACCAAACAGCCGACGGAATTACCTGGGGTCACCGTGTGTTCCATGGGAACACTAGGGGTCATCTGAGGAATCACCGGGCACCACCATGTGACCTATGGAAGTATTGATGCCCAGGGCTTAACATTTGTTGTGAACATTAAGATTTTTTCCTTTTTATTTGGGTCCTGGCTCCTGTGGCCCCTAAAAGAAGTGATTTAATGAATCATATTTTCACCAAGTCCCAGCCCTTAATCTAATAAAGAGCACCCCCAAAAAACCTGGGAATTTATTCATGTGAAAATTCTTATAAAACTATAAAATCGAATCGTGTTATTGATCCTCTATTGAATCCCTTTTTTTACAAAGAGAAAGTAATATGACATTGGGACTATTTCAGGAAATCTCTAATCTTCCTTATTTTGAAATGTGCACTTTCAATTCTTTTCTGGTTTAACTTCCATGCATAAACTACTCTTACACTTTGGGCTACATTATACTTTTATGTATGTTAAGGCAATCCCACATCCTTGCTTTGCTTGGCTTTTGCTGTCACTTACTTGCTATGCTAGGGGTCAGTCCTGGGGCCTTGTGCATCTGAAGCAGGCCCCCCATCACTGAGCCATATCCCTCCACCTAGAATTTTACAGGTCACTTTCTTTTCTTACAGTTCTTTTACATACAGGAGTTTCCCCCACACATTTCAGTGAGCGTGTGACTTTTTTGTGTACACTTTCCTTTCTTTACATTTCAATTTCAGGACTCAAAGCCATCATTCCAAATCTGCCCAGTGGCGGCTCTGAGTACCTGTCTGTTATTTCACCAGAATTCCACATCTTGCCACCTGTCAGGGCACTGCCAGAAGCAGTGTTTGCTCCTCCGCTTTATCCCTGGCCAATCTAAAATACACACCAGAAAACAGCCATAAAAGCTGGGTGGTTTATTGACTTGTATGTCTCCTCTGGAAGGCTTCTCCAGTGCTGTGAGCCTGTTATTTTAAAACATTTATTTGTTAGGGCAATTTAAGACTATCGTCAAGTGTAGTCTTACATGGTAGCTCAAAAAGTAAAGCTAGATAAAAGGTAATTGCTCTGTTGATGCTGGGATGAGAAGTGGAGACCGGAGCGCTCAGCATCTTTCAGCCACTCATCTCTCGTCTGAACCCTCTCAAGGGTCTTGGGAGAAGCCTGAGCGTATCATTTCCATTTCACAGAGCCACTGAAGGTCAAGCTCAACTTCAATTCTGTTAGTTTTGTTTAACTTACATATAGTGTAGTCAGTCCCTCATTATTTTTCCCTCAACAATTTTGTTTTCAAAATAATCAGTTAATTTTTCTGGCTTTTTGACTTGGAGTCCCCTCACCCAGATTTCTAAAAATTATATGTTTGCTGCCAACTTAAATTTGTTGATAATAGATATTTTCTACGAATTACCGTTTCACGGTATCATTATATTTTCAAAGTTTAATTCACCTGCTAGTTTATGTTCCCCTTAGTTTGATGATGTAAGGATTGTTTACTTCTGAGTCAGTTTGCTTACTGGTTAGTACAACTGTAGTTTTTCCTTTTAAAGTTATTAAATATCAAACAAAAATATTTGCTTAGTGTTTTGTACCTTGACTTCTATGCATGAACAAACATCGGCTACACACTTGAATGCATACCTTTTTAAATCCCTAAACATGTAGAAAACACCAGTTCTCTTCAAAGTCCCCCTGCACAACCACCCACCCACCCCACCCCCCACCCCCCACCCCCCACCCTCCACCCCACCCTCACCCCCAAGTGACCTTTTCTCCGTGTCTGTGGCACAACCAATGCCACGAACCTATCTGTGATTTATCCACCTGAGATATGAATGGAAGGTGATACTGAATCACCAAACCTTTGCTCCCTAAAACCGCCATAGTGCACCCTCACACCAGCTCGCACAGAGAGCCCTCCCTCCTCCTTCCTGCCTTCCAGTCTTCCTACTCCTCACCTCCATCCTTACCTCCCTTTCTCTTCCTTTCTCAACAGGCCTCACCATGCGGCTCGGGCTAGCTTCAGACTCAGGATCCCCATCTCTGCCCTCTGAGTGCTGAGACAGTAAGTGTGTGCTCCCACCTACAGCTCTCTGAAAACAGTTTCCTCCCCTTTCGTCTTTGAAAACGCATCTTTCCGTGGCAAACTGTCAGACAACGTTCTGCGCTCTTCTGGCTTTCTGACTCCACAGGGATGTGTGCTGCTGTATGTTTATCAGAGGGACATGTGGTCTGTTCACTCTTTGGGTCTGAATTCTTGTAGTCTATATCTGAGTTAAGTCATTTTTAAAAATTAACTAAAAATAACAGACTTAGTTGAATGACATAAAGTAACATTGTCTAAGGACAAGTTTTGGGTTTGCCTAAATTACCTATAGCAATAATGATTGAATTCATCATTGTTGCTACGGTCAGTTGAGTCACGCTTCATTTAACAACTTTTTATGAAACTCATGTAAGCGACTCAATCCTTCTAACATAACATAATCCAAAGATCCACTAACTTGATACTTCTATGCTAGGAGTGATAGCAGAAAAAAATATTTTAAAGTCTTTATTTTATGTAATTGGGCCATTATGTTTCTATAAGAGTGGAAATGTTGTATGTCCAGTAAAAACGCTGCAGCTCATAACATTAATACAGTGACCCTGAATCTGAGCTGAGGTGTTTCGGGCTGCATCTAGCATGACGCTAGGCACCGTACAAGGTCCCCATGCCGCGTGGTCCACTGGCGTGACACTGTGTGCAATGCAAGGTCCCCATGGCATGTGGTCCAGGGGCGTGACGTTGTGCACAGTGCAAGGTGCCCATGCTGTGTGGTCAGAACTAAGGCTACAGTGAAGTCACATGTGTCAACCTGGGCAAGTGCTACCACAAATGCCTTGGATTTATTACACATTTAATCTGAATACATTCTCAGTCATTATCCATTCAGAAAAGGCTTACTATTGCCAAATTTTTCCACAATGCCCATGTATGATTACCTAACTATATGCTGGGGTCATGACCCAGAGATTAAGAAGCCACTCTCTTTTCTCAGTCTCATTTCTTTCTTTTTGAGGAAAAGACCATGCAGCTGATGAATTTGATGAGAAGAAGGGCCTCCTCAGCTCTGCCTACTCTGTTTCTCCTATTTGCTTCCAGGCTACTCACAAGAAGCAGACACTGCAGTTCCTTCTCTACCATACACTTAGGGACTGGTCCTGGGGGAGGCTTTCACTTGTTCATCCTGCTCAAGACTGTGTGTCCATTATCTGATGAAGGGGGTTGCAATAAGAATCTCACTGTAACCACAATTGTTTTCCAATATCTCTGCAATAACAACGGTGATGTTTGTGCTCTAAAAGACTTTTACGTCTCCCTCTCAAGGGCCCTGAAATAAAGAAATAAAAACAATTGCTACTGTCCTCTAAAATCCCAGGATGCGTGTTATTATTCAAAGTGTGTGTATATAAAATGGTGGATATTTGTTTATACAAAACTATGAATGGTTTGAAAAATATTTTTTAAGACAGAGTGTTTCTGTGTAGTCCCAGCTGTCCTGGCATGTGCTCTGTAGTCGGCCAGGCTAACCTCAAACTCAGAAATCACCTGTCTCTACCTCCCAAGAGCTGGATGAAAGAATTTAAGAATGATTTTGTCACTCCTTGTTTTCTCTTTGATTTCCGTGACCTTGAAACCCACACCACTGGTAACATTATAATGTCCTGCTCCCAGCAAGAGCTAAAGGAGTTGATCTCATAATTGCCAGTGTGTTCTCACAGCCTCGTTGAGTGGCTCTTGTCATCAGAAGGGGCGATGGAGTCCTATCAGATTCAGCAGAATGAAGGCACTCACCTTAAGGCATTTGTGTGACAGTCACCTATTTTTACATAATAACCATGCCTCTGCCATTAAACAAAGCTGGGATCACTCTTCATCACGGACTCATCCTTTAAAATCCCGTGTTAACTAACAGGGTTCGTGGGCCCTTTACTTCTTCAGTTTGACAAACTTGCTTTTATAACAGACAGTCCCAATCCATATACAAAACAGACATATCATACGATGGGGCAAGAAACCTATGGTTACTTTTTAAACTCCTTTTTTACTCTTCTGTTAATAACTCTGCTGTGCCAAGATTTTACACTATCCAACAGAGAAAGTGAAAGACCTATCCTTTGCTGGTTACAACACCAATGAACAAATAGAGGCACGAGTAGATGGGAAGACTTCCTACGCTTGTGGAAGGCAATATTAATATTGTAAAAATGGTCATCCAACCAAAAACAACCTAGGATTATGTACAATACCAACCAAAGTTTCTATTTCACAGAAATAGGAGGAAAACGATCCAAAGTTATCCTGGAAACACAAACTCCCCAACAGAGACAGAGCGATGCTGAGCAGTAAACACTGATGGAGGAATTACCTGATTTCAAGTTATATACTACAAGACTATAATAATAAAAGCAGCATGGGTCTGACACAGAACTAGACCTGTTACGCAGTGGACTGCTTTAGAGGACATGGATCCACACAACCATGCCATCTGATTTTGACAAAAGTTCAGTAAACGCACACTGTAGGCAAAACAGTCTCTTCAAGGAATTATGCTAGAAAAAAATGGACACCCACTTGTGGAAGAATGAAACTAGTTCTGCCTCTCTTTTTTCCTCTATTTTTTAATAATTTATTTAACTTTATTTTCTGTGCATTGGTATGAAGGTATCAGAATATCCCTTGGGACTGGAGTTATAGACAGTTGTGAGCTGCCGTGTAGGTGCTGGGAATTGAACTGGGTGCTCTGGAATTGCAGCCAGTGCTTTTTCCTGCTGAGCCATCTTTCCAGCCCCCTAAATCTTCCTCTCTTTCCATGTACAAAAATCAGCTTGACAGGGACCAAAGACTTCAATATAAAACCAAAATTCTGAAACAGTGGAAGAAAACTGAATGGCTAGTCTACAACATAAAGATGTATGCAAGGAATTTCTAAATAGGACACTGGTAGTTCAGTTCAGGAGGTAAAACCGACAATTGACAAATGACACTGTATGAAGTTAAAAAGTTTCTGTAAAGCAAAAGAAAGTGTCAGTCAAGTGAAGAGGCAGCCTACAGAAATGAGAGAAAAAATGCCACCTGTGTATTGGACATAGAATTAATATCTAGAATATACAAAGAGCTCAAGAAATTGAACATCAAGAAAATAGCCTAATCAAAAAAGGGGGTCTGGAACTGAATAGAGGTCTTCAAAAGAAGAAATAGTAAAGGCTAAACCACATTTGAAAGTGTCCAACAGTCTTAGCTTTGGGGATCTGCAAATTAGAATTATTTTGAGATGCCAATTCACCCTAGTCAGAATGGCAACTATGAAAAAATTCAGATACTGTTGCTCACGGTTCTTGGAGTGGAGATTGATGTAGCCACTGGAGAAATCACCAAAGAGGTTCCTCAGAAAGCTAGAACTATAAATACCATACGACTCATCTAGACTGCTCCTGGGCGTATACTTGAAAGATTCTGTATCTTACTGCAGAGTTAGCCTGCTCATGCATTTCACTGCTGCCCTTTTAATAATAGCTAGGAAGCGGAATCAGCCTAAACGTCCATCAGCAAGCAAATGGTCCATGAAAGTGGGATACACACACAGTGGAATTTTATTCAGTTGTAAAGAAAAACAAAATTTTGGGATTTGTAGGTAAATGGATGGGATTGGGAAACTTACATTGTGTGAGGTAAGCCAGGCCCAGAGAGGCCAGAGTTGCTTATTCTTTCTTATCTGGGTCCTTGTTCTAAATCTTGTTTTAAACATTTAAGTTGAAGCACCTGTAGAAGTCAAGAAAATAGAAAATGGTCATTATGGGGGTGATGCTTTAAGGAAGTGTGGATAGCAGAACACGTGATATAAAAGTAGGGAGGGGAAATTCTGGAGGGTTGGAAGGTTAACGCAGAAATGGGGTACAAGGATAGGGGAGAGAAAAAAAGGTGGGGAGGGAGGCTTAACCAAAGTGAAGGTTTATTGTTTTTATTTTAAACCCACATAAAAACCTGCTAGTTTGTTAGCCAATTAAAACTGTTAACAAAGTAATCAGAAAAAACTGATCCACATGGCAGGATAATGCAACTCCTAGAAGCTATTGTTGACCCCAGTGCCAAGTGTGGGGAGATACTGCCTTCCGAGTCATTGGACAACAGAGAGGCTGAGAGGTCCCCCTAAAACAATCCAGGCTCTTCCCATCCACTTGGTTGTATACCAGAACTAGGTAAGACTATTGTTGAAAGTGCAACATGGCTTTGTTGCAAGATATAGAGACAGCAAACTCAAATGCAGCTTCCTACCTGCTGGCTAGCTTTCATAGGCTCTGGCAGAGGTGAAGCAGATGTGGTCTAACCCAGATGTGAACCCTACAAACTACAAGTCAACCAAATGTGCCCAGTGGTGTAGTAGTAGCGCAACCACTGTGTGAGGAACCAACTACTCTAGGAGTCTGAGGCCCATTCCACAGGAAACACATGCCTGGCAATCTAACTGGATCGAATCTCACAGCTGAGGTGGCTTAGCTAAACTGTTACAGCGCTAAACTGCTGTCTAAATATTTATGCTTTATAATAACCATATCCAAACTCTAATTCTCAAAGAAGCTGCTCCTCACAGTGAACAGCAGTGGGGGGGGGGGGTGCAGTTTCGTGACTTTTAAGAGAATAAATGGCCATCCAATGCTCTGTCCTAAACAGGATGTCTAGACCACCAGTAAGGCTTACGGGGCATTGCTGTGTGGGTGTGGAAGGAATGGACGAGTCAAGAAAGAAGAGGAGGCTGCAAAACCTATCTCCAGGACGTGACTCAGGCATTGCAAATGCGATCTCATGGCAGCCGGGTTGCTTGCACAAGATGGGGCCTGTCAGGCAATCAATAACGAACATGGTGGGGTCATGAGACCTTACCCGTCTTTGTTGAACTATTGATGATTGATAGACTCCAGGGGTGGGAAAGTTCTTGTCTTCCGTTAATGACCAAATATTGATCCCAGCAGACTCCATTGTATAGTTTCAAGTAAGTGACCACATGGAGGGTCCTAGTTAAAAACAGTAGGGTCATAAAAGAAAACAAAAATACATGAATATAGAAAAGGCAGCAGTTAGCTGGGTGCTGGTGGTGCTCGCCTTTAATCCCAGCATTTGGGAGGCAGAGGCAGGTGGGTCTCTGTGAGTTCAAGGCCAGCCTGGTCTACAAGAGCAAGTTCCAGGACAGGCTCCAAAGCTACAGAGAAACCCTGTCTTGAAAACGAGAGAGAGAGAGAGAGAGAGAGAGAGAGAGAGAGAGAGAGAGAGAGAGAGAGAGAACAGCAGGAGGGAACATGGGATAGTGGCAGGGGTCAGAGAGAAATGAGGAAAGGTGGAGTGAGAGCAAGCAGAATACCCTGTATACACGTATGAAAGTCAAATAGCAAATTTAATCAATCAAAGAAAAAAGGCTTTTCTAAGGTTCCTCTACCCCCTCTATGATTATCTTTCATATTTGCATTGCGGATGTTAGGAACCACACTAGATAGTGGTAAAGCCATTGAGCCCCCCACCTAACACAACTTAGAAAACTCGGGAGCTCTCTGGCCGACACCTGACTGTCGTGTGGATTCTGTCATTCCTGATACATCACTTCATAGAGCTGAAATCTTCTGCCATCCTCCATACTGGGGGACACTGGCTTGAATGAATCCCTTTCTTCCCCACATTCTTTCCCCTCTGCTTGTGGAGATCCACGGTATGAAAGTCAAGCCTGTTACATTGTACACAGATTGCTAAGGCTCCCTGTTGCTTGGGTTAGGCAACTTCTATTTTTCTAGTCTCCTATGTTGTATTTTTTCACTTATTGACTACGTGCAGGAAAGGCTTAAAATTGTTTCAAATTCTGTTTTTATTGGCACATTGTAATTACACATATTGATGGGGTGCAGGGAAGTATTTCGATATATTCACGCCTGGAAAATTGGTGGATCCAGTGCCTCAAATATTGATTTACTTTTGTGCTCAGAAAACTCTATTATTTTGAAGTATTCAGTGAGAGGAAGCTAGCGAGCTGGTCAACCCAGCTACCACACAGACTCAGAACCGGGGCTTTGAGTTGTCCCGCCCCAACATCCACGGAATCTGTGGAGCGTGTGAAGAGGACACACCTACAGATCCAAAACAGCAGGACCTCCATGACACTGGGCAACAATGGGCGATCCAAGAGGAGCCTCGGTGAGAGCCCATTGTCGGTGGTGTAGCAGAAACCAGGGGCCTTGCAAGCAAAGCTGAACGAGCTAAAGGGTACACTGTGTGTCTCAACAGGTCACGCTACCTCTTCCAAGACAAGATTCTTCTTTTGGTTTTGTTTTGTTTCTGGTTTTTCTTTTAAATATGTTTTCTATTTGAGGGGAGAAAAGGGAGAGAAGTGAGCTTGAATGCATGAGGCGAAATTCACAAAGAATCGATAAAAGTAAAAAGAATAATAATAATAATAAAATTCTTTTTCTGGCATGCTTTGATTTTCTATACAAAGTTCCCCCTGTGAGAGGCCCCACATATCTTAGCAAACGCCATTGTCACTTCAAAATCAGGAAAGCTGGGAGGACTGGCGTTAGTTTGTGTACAATCGTTAACGTTTGCCTTGTCTTCTTACAAGATCCATAGCCATTTTCTTGTTTCTCCTCTGCCACTGAGGGCTTCCCTGATTCAGTTTACCTTCCCGGACCAGGCTCAGCTGGACTTTCAGCTGCCAGATAGAATGCAGACACTCAGATGCTTTCTGAGGTAGGAAGGCTCACAGGGGCCTTGCGACTTTGTCTCGCTAAGCACTCTCTTCATAAACAGCTTGGGATTGTGGGATTACAACTCATTTTCTCTCAGCACAGTGCACAGTCCAGCTGCTTCCCCCCCCCCTGTGGGGCACCTGACTTGCTGGTGACGGGCAAGGAGGTGGCCCCACTTAGAGCAAGAGCTGCCCTTGCTCAGTCAGCTTGTTGGGGACTAAGGACAAGAGAGGGATGGTTTAATACGGTGCAGCCAACCGCCGTGAGCCCTGTGAAATGAACTGGCCACACAGGCAATAAAATCAAAGCTAGGGTCACACCAGGACTGTGGGCTGCAGAGAAGTGTGGGGACTTTAGGGGACCAGGGAGAAAAAAATCAGAGTTTCGGATAAGAGTGAGAGCCGAGGGTGAGAAAGCCTAAAGGCCCCTGAAAAACTCCACACACACCCCCCACAGGCCCCAAAAAGATCTGAGAGAGTATTAAAAAGATAAGTGAGACCATTCTAGCTAACAGACGGGAACACAGCTGGACCAGATGGGAGGTGAAAGCAACCTGGGAATACTGTAGGCGGGAAAAGAAAACTCACGAAACAATCTATGCTTGAAAGATGTTAAACACGACACTCCAGAAGCCAATGGTATTGCTTCCTTCTTCCCTTTAAGGGGAAAGTGAAGTCTCCCGAGGATGCTGTTCGTATGAAACATAAAAATAGATCCGAACAAGAGTTGTAATAGGATTGTGTATTTATCTTAATTATTTTCAAATTGAACAATCAGAGAAGAGATAATGCAATTGTGTTCTCAGTAAGGAATGTCCAGATTTTCCTTTTTTAAAAACTTTAAGGCCCATGATGCACCTTTCTGTTTTTAGTCGATGATGCTTCTGTCTGTCTTTCAAGCTGACTGCTGCAAACCCTCAGACTGAACGTACAGCCTCCGTAGCGGGGCGGGGGGGGGGGGGCTTTTCTGTGGGAAGCTGGGGCCACAGAGGACCTACTCCCATCTAATTGGCCTTGAAGGTAGCGTGTTGCTCAAGCTGAGCCTGCTCCTCGGTGTTACTCATGTGGGAACCTGCTTTAACCGGCTTTCCTCTTCTTTTCAGGCAGATGAGTTGCCTGCCTGCGGGTGGCCTGGCTCTGTGGAACCTGGCCCACCACCTCAAACCTGTTTTCAGGCTGGCTCTGTGACAGAAACCTGATCAGTGGAGGAGTGGAAAGGAGTTTCCAGGGAGCAGGAGGAGGAGCTAGGTGCCCACCTTGCCGAGGGGGATGAGGCCTCTGATCTTCTGCCATGGGTTGGCTCTGTGGACATGCGCAGTACTCAGGATGCCGGCAGCCTGGTCCAGCTGTGTCTGCGTCGCTGTTTCATTTCTACCTTTGAGTCCTTGTTTTACTTTCCCTTTGCTTCTTTAATCTTCTCCCACGGGTCATCTCAAAAGCTGGCGTCTCTGTCCAGCCCAGGCCACCTTCTGCCCAGCCTGTCTGTCCTCTCCGGTCTTGTTTCTGCTAGCGAGTTTGACCACGAATCTCTGAGAAGAGTTTTGTGTATCCAGCAACCCCCAAATTTCCTTGCTGGCGTGCTCCCTTCTGCATTGTGAGGCACGCTTTAGACTAGAATGTCTTTGTCTTTCTGCTCAGCAACTCCAGCTTCCAGAAACTGTGATGAACCTGTTTGCTTTGAGGAACCATAATATGCCTTTCCTCTCCCAATGTTTGCATCTTAAGAAGCTTCACAACTTCGTGTCAGGTCAAATAGTCTCTAAGTGTATGGCTCCATGTATCCTTAGAAACACACACACACACACACACACACACACACACACCAAGCCAGACCTGATTGTATAAGCTTATAATCTTAGCTACTTGGAAGGCTGAGGCAGGAGGACTGAACGAGCCAGGCCTGGGGCTACAGAGTGACTTTCAGGTCTTTCTTGGCAATTTAGCAACAACATACTATCTCAAAATAAATAGGTAAATAAAGAGAAGAAAAAAACTGGGAATATTGCTTAGTGATAGCTTGCCTCACACATGGGTCCCTGGATTCCCTGATTCCAGAGAGAGACAGAGAAAGAGAAACACACACACACACACACACACAGAGTTCTCTGAAGGAGTATATGTTTGAATTAGAATTTGATAAACAGATCACTTTCTAAATCTATGAAACCCAGAAATTACAGTAATAACTACACAGAAGGCTTTTAGGGTTTGAAGTGCAATTGCACACAGGACTAGCCCAGTGCTGTAGAGGAACAGGCACCGTGCACAGCTGCTGTGCTCTAGTGGGAAGACCACCAGACACTAGTGCTGCAGATCTCCATGAACACAGCTAAAGAAAACTTTCTCTCTTAGTGTGCTCGCCAGAAACTGCCCTCCGCATAATAGCTGGCTCAGGTCTCCTATCCACACACCCTTCCCCCTCCCAATCCCTTCTCACACTGTCTTTGTCTCCAAGCAGCTGGAAGATGCCAAGCGGTTGCAAAAGAGCCACACCCAGGTTGGAACAGATGTTTTCTTAAGTGAGTCTGACTCAAAGGTGTGTATAGTGCCGCAAAATAAACTCAGAACAGAACAGCTCAGCCATTGACTGAGCTCAAGACCAGCGAAGCCTAGAAAAACCTGCCCAATCTCTTACTCAAGGTATGCTTTTCGGTTTGGGTTCAGAAAAAGCTCATCACTGTAAATACATGACAAAAGGAAGCCACCAAAAACACTGCTTAAAATTATCCCCATTATTGCACTGGAAAAGCCCTATGCCAGAATATCTGAGTGTGTATTTGTGTGTATGTGTGTGTTATATGTCTGTAAGGTATATTGTGTGTGTATTGTGTGTTGTATATATGTATGTATATGTGTGTGCATTGTATATGTGGGTCTGTGGGTATTGTGTGCATGTATGTGTGTGTATTCTCTGTATGTGTATAAGTGTGTATGTGTAGATGTGTATACATGTCTGTGTGTATATATGTGTGTCGTGTATATGCATGTATATGTGTGTTTATTGTGTATGTGTGTATTGTGTGTATGTTTGTGTATTGTTTGTATGTGTATATATGTATATGTATGTTAGTGTGTGTTGTATATGTGTGTATGTATGTGTTGTATGTGTATATTATGTGAGTGTATGTGTGTTGTATATATGCGCTGTATATATGTGTATCTTTCTGTTGTATTGTATATGTGTGTACTGTATATATGTGTATGTCTGTTGTATGTGTGTGCTGTGTTGTATATGTGTATATGTATGTGTATGCTATATATGTGGGGGGTGTATGTGTGTGCTGTGTTGTGTATGTGTGTATGTGTATATGTATGGTATATATGTGTATGTCTGTTGTATGTGTGTGCTGTGTTGTGTATGTGTTTATGTGTATATGTATGGTATATATGTGTATGTCTGTTGTATGTGTGTGCTGTGTTGTGTATGTGTGTATGTGTATATGTATGTGTATGGTGCATATGTGTTTGTGTGTGTATACATGGATGAAGGTTATCAGAAGATACTAAGTATCTACATTGTACAGTAAGTTCTTTATTGTCAAATAGACTCCATAAAACCGATACATTAACTATACAGCACACCTGTCACTTTATTAAGTTTCTGTCGATAAATTTTAGTGCCTGCGTTAAGTGCTGAAATGCTGTTTAAGTCACCATCCCTAGCACAGCCACAAGAGAGAACAAACCTCACTGTCCCCTCTCTCTGCCTCCCCGTGGGACCCAGAGAGCAGCAGCCCAGAGTCTAACTAAAGCAGGTGACTTCCTTCTACTTACTCCACAGCTGCCGCTGGCGTGAGACATGTTGTTCCATATAATGGTTAGCTGGCTATTGCTATAAAGCCACCAAACTGGCAACCCAAGATCTGAACCTTTCCCAGAGATTGCCAGTGCTATGCTGTTGCCTTGAGGGTGGAGCAGTGACTGAGACGGTGCCAATAAAGACAGAGGAACAGGCTACTAGAGGGAAAGAGTGTTTGCTAGCAAGTGTGGGCAGCAGCATCTGGCGCCTTCAGGGCAGCAGGAGGAGTTTTGGAAACTCCGCCCCCCCGGGACTGGGAACAAAGGCTCTGTAGATGCTCCACCCACCACAGATACACGAAGTGAGGTTGAACATTTTTTTCCTGGGGCCTGGCTTCACGCAAATTCAATGAATATGGGGGATAAGGGTGCAGGTGGATTTTGCCGTTTCCCCCATATCCTTGCTTGCCTTTTTTTTTTTTTAAAGGAGCATGCTTTCTGGGGCTGTATATGCTTAAAATAGCAAACTAAAACACAGGAGGAAGAAAGTGGCCTTGAGTGTAACACGTGGAGAACAGCTTACTGTTGCCTTGGTTATACTCAGCCAGCCTTGTACTCATACCTGTGGACTTCGCCCAGTTTATATGAATAAACAAGGAGGGACCTCGATGTTCTTGGTGACCAGAGAAGCAGATCCACAAACCGATGAGTAACACACAGAGCTGGAACTGGAAAGCCAGCCAGCAGCACAGGTTTTTTGGGGAGCCCTGGAAGGGTTCTCCTCACACCCTGGGAAGAATGAGGACACTGCCGTGTTTTCTCTGAGGAAAAGCTGACGTGCCAGTAACGCCGAGTCTGGAAGAGTAGCTAAGAGAAGGCAAAAAGAAATAGGATGTGTGTGGGGGGTTCCATGGAGTAGACCTGAGTTCCCATTCCCTTCTAGCTCGTCCAAACCAAAGCTTCATTTACCAATCAACGAGCACAATGATCGTTTACAGACAATAGACAAGGGGACTACGAAAAACTGGAATCCTAGTGAGAACAGTTCATCTGAGCCTAAACTTGCCTCGGTGGGAGCGGGGGCAAAGATGGGTCCCACACCTCTTCTGCTGCCTTCCTTACTGGGAGTCCTTGGGATGCCGATGCCACTGGACCACCAGCGCCTCTCCTGCGCAAGGGGTAGGCGCTCCCAAAGAAGCAATCTTTTATTTTAATTTTTTTGTATTGTGTCCTAAACTATCAAGAATGTTTACCAAAAATAACAGAGAAAGGCTCTCCAAAGAAGCACACTTATTCTAGAAGGAGCGGGAGATTTCTAATCTGGGACATGTGTCTAATGACCAATGGGAGGCCTATCCAGAGAGATGGAAGCAATGAGAGACATTTTCAAGCTTGAGGAAGGTTCCATAAGCTGTTTGGAAACAAGTGTCCTTGGCTAGAAGGAGCAATAGCAAAGCCCAGTGCTGAGTAGGCAGTTGCTGGGCAGATGTCCCCAAGGAATATTCTTTGTGTAAAGTGGCAGCGGACTTTGTGAAACACTGTGGTTCTCACAGATCTCTTACAGAAGTTTAAATCATAGACATGTGTGCACTGGACTTGCTACAAAGAGTCCCAGATGAAGCAAGTGGCAATTGGATCTGTGAATCAGCCAAAGTTTGCTTTCCGTGTCCTATGCCCTGTTACTAACTAACCCTGTTACTCAAGGCCTACTTTCTCATTATTGGCCACCTAACTCCCTTTCTGAAGGGTCCCCACTCAGAATCTCGCAGAGGACAGCTTACAAAATTCTCAAACAGTCCTTCCCAGCTTTTAGTTGAATAGTCTTACCTTTCCCTTGTCCCAGACCATTCTTTGGTATATCCAATCTGACTGTACTCAGCTTGGCCAAGTGTCGGAACCAATTTGATAACTTGACCCGCCAACATGATGATTTAGGACAATGGTCTGATGAATTGCTCCCTTCATGTCAGAGATTCCTATTTCAGTCCAAGTCTCCAGGGTGAACAACCTCCTGCCCGCAAAGGGAACATCAATGCATGAGAGATTTAACTGCACGATGACCCCCTCAGTCATATTCAAAATGAATTGCCTGCGTTGAATACCTATTGCTATCGGCAGGCTGGTCTAGGTGAGCATTTGTGATTGCCTCCTGTCCAGATGTGCCGTAATGACGGCATCCAGCACAGGACCTCCAGTGACACAGCTTCAGTCACTTGTCCAACAAGCATTTAGTGAGTTCCAACTGCAAGCAAGACATTGCTAATTCTGGGACACGGAGGTGACACTTGGACCTTCCTTCCTCCGACAGAAAAACATCTGGGTGTGAAACAAAAGGCTTTGTTGTTTTTGAAGAACATAGGTTCAAGTGTGTGTGTGTGGGGGGGGGACCCAGATAGCTTAAGCATAAAAGATAGATTAAACTCACTAATCCCGGCACATAAATCCCAGAGCTTCCTATACTATACAGCAATAGCCCAGCCCTTTGCAGTGCATGGACCAGGGCCAGGCCCCTGCTGGTAGAAGCGTCTGAATCTAAATAGAAAAGGATTTTTGTTTGTCTGTTTCGCTTTTTTGCCTCTCTTAGTTTTCTATTTTATTATGAAACATTTGAATATTATGAATAACAGTATAGCAAATACCCTTAACACACCACCAGAGTCCAAAGACGGCTAAACTTCTTAGCATCTTTATTTCATCTCTGTTTTTAATAAGGAATTTAAGATGACAGACGCCTTTAGTAGTCTGTTCCCGCATTATTTCCCCATCGCATTCCCAAAGATCACCACTGTCTAAAGCTGCCTTGTCCTTCTTCCTATTTGTGTTTTTAATTCTCTAGTTTCATCTGTGTGTTCCAGTACAAAAAATTACCTAGGTATGTAATGTATGGTATGTTTTTAGAATTTATAAAATTGCATTAACATTGTAGGGGTTTTTTCCCTAAAAGTATTTTTTTCAGTCAACATTTAGATGTCTTATGGTTTCTACTGGTTTGATAAATCTCAATTTAAGATTAAGATAGAAGTAAGTCTTTTGAGACTCCATCTGAGTGATGGCCGTCCTCAAGGCCCTCCCCACGTTTTCGCACGTGACTGTCTTTCTGCGGTCTTACAGGACCTCTGTTATGTGTTCTTGCAAAATTAGTTGTCGGGTCAGAACATGATGGGCATCTGATTGGTTGTCAAGGACCAATTTGCCTATGAACTGTCTCAACAAAAGATACTAGGATTCGTTTCTTTTTGATGCTCAGCATGTAATCTAATCTAATCTAATGTCTGGCTTCAGGAAGTAAGTCCATTGAATATATAAGGCATTAACAAAGTATATGCACCTTTCTGTGGCTATCTGTGACTGTGTATTCAAATCCAAAGCAGACAATTCGAGTATTCTGTGTCTTTTCCTTTAAAAAAAAGTTTAAGAGCTGAAAGGAAAAAAGTTTTGCTTTCGTAGCCCTAAACTAAGTTTTATAAGAGGCACTTGCCCTGCACTGAGCGCCACAGCGTGCTAAATTTAAGACAAAGGGAGCTCAGCTGGGCCTCCAATCCTCAGCCCCACCTTCCTTGCAGCTCGACAGTCCGTACTAACAGTACGGACAGCCCTGTGGGTCTCAGCAACAGTCTGGGCAGGGGCAGGTGCTCACCAATTGGTGAGAGCCACACTGGGTTCCAAGCCCTGTGCCACCAAGGCCCTGGTGAGAGGCCCAGAAACAGCTGTCTGGGCTACCCTTTGGCCAGAGTCCTGACACCAGTGGTTAGATGGCCCTTCTGGGTCAGGACAGCCATCTCCTAAGCCTGTCCACTGTGTCGTCCCTGAATTCTCAAAGCCCAGGCAAGCAGCCCAATGGACGAGACCCTGCCTTCAGTTTCTCTGTAGCTGACCTCTCTTTAGGAATTTCACCTCCCGGTCCCCACCTTTCTCCTTTGCCAGAGCTCTGTGTCCGGGCTGTTGCTCACTGGGGGCTACCACAAAACAAAAATCAGCAAAACCTAAGCAGTCCGTGGGGAACCTGGCCCAGGACACAAGAGACCCTTTCAGGTTAGGGACATTCCAGAACTTGTCTGGATCTGACTGAGAACTAGTTTAATGACAAGATACTTGGGTCTTCATCTGTGACTGCCAATAACTACTTGGAAAAAAACAACAACAACATTTCAGTCTGTTTAAGTATGTCACGGGTCTCTGGATAGTTTGTAGCAACCTTGGGGAATACTGTTTCTTATTCTGCTTACCTTAGTAACCAAAGAGTTTCAAAGATTGGAACAGACTGTTGGACCAGGCATGGGGGGGGGGGCGGGGGCGCGGGGTGGGTCAAACCTTGACCTTCTATCCCAAGCATTTGATTTTTATTTATTTATTTATTAAAGATTTCTGTCTCTTCCCCACCGCCGCCTCCCCTTTCCCTCCCCCTCCTCCAATCAAGTCCCCCTCCCTCGTCAGCCCAAAGAGCAATCAGGGTTCCCTGCCCTGTGGGAAGTCCAAGGGCCACCCACCTCCATCCAGGTCTAGTAAGGTGAGCATCCACGAAACTGCCTAGGCTCCCACGAAACCAATAGGTGCAGTAGAATCAAAAACCCGTTGCCATTGTTCTTGAGGTTTCAGTAGTCCTCATTGTCCACTATGTTCAGCGAGACCGGTTTTAACCCGGGCTTTTTCAGACCCGGGCCAGCTGGCCTTGGTGAGTTCCCGATAGAACATCCCCATTGTCTCAGTGTGTGGGTGCACCCCTCGCGGTCCTGAGTTCCTTGCTTGTGCTCTCTCTCCTTCTGCTTCTGATTTGGACCTTGAGATTTCAGTCCAGTGCTCCATTGTGGGTCTCTGTCTCTAGATGCCCTTCAATTGAAGAATGGATGAGGAATGTATGGAATATATATATATATATTAGAGTACTACTCAGCAGTAAAAAACAAGGACTTCTTGAAGTTTGCAGGCAAATGGATGGAAATAGAAAACACCATCCTGAGTGAGGTAAGCCAGACCCAAAAAGAGGAACATGGGATGTTCTCACTCATATTTGGTTTCTAGCCATAAATAAAGGACATTGAGCCTATAATTCGGGTTCTTAGAGAAGCTAAATAAGAAGGATAACCCAAAGAAAATCATATAGGCTTCCTCCTGAATATAAACCTTCATCAGTCGATGAAAGGAGACAGAGACAGAGTCCTAAGCATTTGAAATTTAAAGGTGGAGGTATGGATGATCAGGAGTTCTAGGCCAGCCTGAATTACATTTCAAAAAACAAAAACACACATAAAACTTTTAAAAATAAATAAAATGGAGTCAGACATGGTGGTCCACACATTGATCTTATAATCCTAGCATTTGGGGGGTAGAGACGTTCCTGGCTAGCCTGGACTATGTGAGACCCAAGCTCAAAATAAAATAAAATAAATAACAAACCCACAAGCTTTGTTTAATAAATAAAATGGAGTCAGGCATAGTGACCCACGTCTGTAATCCCAGCACTGGATGTCCTAAAACAGGAGGATTCTTGTGAGTTTAAGGCCAGCCTAACCTACCCAGTGGCTTGCACCTCCAGCATGCCTTGCCCCTCCATCACCCAGCAGGCTTTGCAGTTTTGTGAGCAAAATAAGCGGCACACAAACGCCAGAAGAATCCAAAGTTTGTTTGTTGCTCAGAGAGGGAAGTGGACATGGTGGAAAGTTCCCTCACGTTGTTCGCATGACTGGTGGCATGAGCTAAAATTATGACACACTCGACACGCTCTGTAGGCTTTTGTGACAAGGCTGCTGCTTCAGTCCAAGGGTGTTTCTGGAGTATGGTTACAAAAAGGAAAACAAGGAATGTAAAAATAACACCTTCTGAGTCAACACACTATCTACCCCAAATAAGTTCTTGTTATGCCTGGCCCTGCACAGCATGGATCACCTGGGGAAGCCAGCCTAGAGTTAACTCCACAGTATGCAAATCCCAGAACATGCCTGGCTCTGTGCCAACTCACAGACCACAAAATAAATTTGAAGAAGAAGAAGAAGAAGAAGAAGAAGAAGAAGAAGAAGAAGAAGAAGAAGAAGAAGAAGAAGAAGAAGAAGAAGAAGAAGAAGAAGAAAAGAAAAAACAAAAAAGAAAGAAAGGGGAAGTTGGTGATTCAGTGGGGCAGAAAGAAAGGATAAGGAAGAGGCATGGGTGTGAGACCATCGACGGCTCATTTGAAGGCTGAAGAAGATGGAATGCAAACACATCTAAAGGGCAGGTTTTCTTCCATCACCA
The DNA here is from genome assembly GCF_014885135.2 of Alexandromys fortis. Taxonomy (NCBI): domain Eukaryota; kingdom Metazoa; phylum Chordata; class Mammalia; order Rodentia; family Cricetidae; genus Alexandromys; species Alexandromys fortis. The sequence goes on from NW_026067906.1 coordinate 16,192,861, forward strand.
GGCAAGAGATGCAGCCTGTCCCTTCAGACCCCCCCCCCCCCCCCCCGCCCCTGACCCTGAACTGAAGCCGGATTTTTGTGGTGCTCCTCCGAGCTCTGTGCGCTCTGCTGCTCCTGTCTAAACCCCTGTAGTACGTCTCTGGCTCATCTTTCCGATTCCCCTGGGATGTATGGAGAGGAACACTCAGCAGGAACACTGAAGAATGATAAGGCAGACGGAGTGGGGTTTCACAGGAAAGGAGAGCGGACTTTGTGGGACACTACAAGGCTTTGCTTCATGGAGACAAGCATCTCTCCCAGAGTCCCGAAAATTGCCTGTGAGACAGCAGAGCAATGGATGAGTTAGAGCAGGCTGCTCAGTGTGCTGTGCACTCTTTGTATGCACTTGCTGTGTCTAACCTTGTGGTACATGCTGTGTGCTGCTATACACTTTCTGTGTGTCTAGCCTTATGGTACACACTGTGTGCTGTTATACACTTGCTGTGCGTCTAGCCTTGTGGTACACACTGTGTGCTGTTATACATTTCCTGTGTGTCTACCCTTGTGGTACACGCTAGAAAATGATGGTAGTTCCGGCCTATGGAGCTGAGTCTAATCAATGCACAGACAGCAGCTCAGCGTTTCCCAAAAGTAAAGATCAGGGCTTATGCGAAGCACAGAGGAGGGAGGAAATTAAGGAACACTCGCCCTCTTCTCCCTGGCCAGTAACTCACCTTAGATATCTTCTGTTCCTCTCTTCATCAACCATGATCAGAAAAGAGCTGGCCTTAGAGGGTTATGGGTAAAATAGACAAACCAGTAGGATCTGTGTCATTCAATAAGCTACTCGAATTAAAAACTCTATGTGTCAAATCTTTCTCCAGTGTCCAGACTTCTTAGTTCCTAGCAGGTTCTGCCTCTGCTCCCAGCTCTCCTCTGCATCAAAGCTCTCGTGTGTGACTAATATTTCCAGATAACACATTCTTAGCTAAGCCCCTGATAGAGGAGTAAACCAGTATCTCCCCCTGGCAACTCATCCTAATCTCCTTGTGAGGCCTGGGCCTGGAACTCCAGGCACCAAAGCCATAGCAAGGCCTTCTGGGCAGGGACCAAGGGCAGGAGGACTGGGCCTGGTTACCTCATCAGAACCAGTATTCAAAGCCGTAAGGATATTTTGAGCCGGTTGGCATGAAATTGGTAAACTTCAGATCAACCATGGTGGAAGTAATCAAATATATAAACCAGCTAACGTAATGTACTGTGCTCCTGCTCCTTCCATGAGGCTGGGTCTTAAGTATTAACCACCACTCTGTTGTCAAGATGACGCACAGAAGTTGAGGGGACCGCTTAGATAATGGTCCCCTTAGCAAAAGCCACACAAAGCCTGTGCCAAGAGACAGAGAGCTGCACCTTTTGTTCCTGTGAAGAGACAAGATGTGTCATCTTTGCTCCATGCCTCAGGACCCCCTAAGGTAGAGCTCTGCACACATTTGTTTGTTTTATTTTTAAAGATTTATTTATTTATTGGTATACAGTGTTTTGTCTGCATGTATGCCTGAAGGCCAGAAGAGTCTGCACACACTTGGTAAAGGACCAAGCAGTATTTTTGGCTGGCCAGGCCATCCGGTCACTGTTGCTGCTATTCAGTCCTGCCTCTGGGACACAGCAAGAGCCACAGTCATAGCAAAACTGATGGGTGTGGCCAGGCAATAGAATGTTATTTATGGACCCAGAAGTTTGTGTTTCCTGTCATTTGCATATGTCACAAAATAGCCTTCTTTTGGTCATCTTGCAAGCATCTATAAGTGTAAAAACTATCCTGAGCCCTTCAGTAGAGGCCTGAATTTGGTCTGTAAGGCTCTAGCTTACCTAATGCGTTTAAGCCTGGTGTATTGAATAATGTCACAGAAAAAAAGCTGGTCCCCAAGTCACCATCAGTCATAGTCATGACTCCAGTGATTGAGTATTTTTATCAGCAAGTGCTGTGTAAAAAATGTATACGTATTAGCTCATCTAACATTTCAAGTGATACCAAGATGAGGCTTAGACAAGAACAGTGATAGGACTGAGGTTGGAGAGCAGCGAAACTGCCTGGGGTTTGATGAACTCTGCTGAATTAGAAGGCTGTGCTCTTGGCCCTAGTCGGCCCTCTTTGGAAATCTCAGGTCATGCTTGAAGGAATAGTCTTCAACATTGGTCTCGATCAGCGTATGTTTATCTGGTTTATCCCTTGCTGGCAGCTGGTCCCTTCCCTGCCATTCTCTGAAAGTGAGGTAGCCATGGTCTCTTAGACCCTAAAGGCATCCAACAAACTTCATCCAGAAAAACAAGAAGATGGATAAGGCATATCTACAAAAATACCTTTATAAAATAAAGATGTGGATTGCACAGCACTTGTAATTTTTTTTCCCTTCCAAAACCAGGGTAAACAGAGACAGCCGAGGATCAAGGCTCCAGCCTGAACTCCATGCTTGATTGACAAAGGACCAAGTCCAAACCAATGAAGTAGCGGGGTGAAGCCAGGGCCCCTGCCATCTCCACATTTTTAATAATAAGGGATAGAAGATGAGCTCTTTAAGGGACTCGTGATTCCTGACAGAAAAACCGACGTAAGCTTTCTATGTGCACGTGCAAGCATGTGCTTACGGCAGTAATATCTAGGTTATTAAAAATGAAAAACATAAATTATTACTTCATTATTCCTTGGAAATTGTCATAATTTTCTGTAGGATACAAGTGGGATAAATTATTAACAAAAAGCTTTAGGTGCATCACAAATAGTGCGATTAAACAAAGATTTTTGTTTTATTTTTTTAAGAAGAATACAGGCTGGCTTAGCTGGAATCCTAAGGCATATCAGAGGAGCAGTGACCTGCCATTCAGTGACAGCCTGTCCATGATATCCTAGTGGAGGCTGGCCTTGGCTACACACATGTCTCTGCTTGGCCACCTATCTTACTCAGCTTTGGAATAAACCCATTTCTCCCTGCCCGTCAAACCGGAACTCCAGGTAGACACTTAGAGGAAAGTTTAGCTCAACCTTGGAGACCAGAACAAACATTCACCAGCTTAAGGGAAAAGTTGATTCGTATCTGAAGTGGGAACCCAGACCTTGGCATAATGAAGTACCACACCTCCTTAACTTGAGGGAGACCAAGCTACTGGCCATAGAGCCCTGTGTCTGAGGGCAGTGATCAAGGCTGAGGTGACTCAGGGAGGGTTTGATCACATGCTGTGCAGATAGCTGTTTATATTTTTCTCTTTTTTTTGAGATTATAACATCATTTCTCACTTCCCTATTTCCCTCCCAAATGTCCCCATATATCTCCTTGTTTACTTTCAGATTCATGGCTTCTTTTTTATTAATTATTGATATTTATATATCAACATGTAAGATAAATTTTATTTATATATAATATATAGGCTATATATAACATATAGAGGATATATATTATATATATCCTCTTTCAGAACATTCTCTGAGCCTTGGAGGCAGGAGTTGTTTTGTAGATTTATCTGTTGGAACAGGACACCACAACTCTGCATTTTGACCAGTTATGGTTTTCTGTAATGGTCTCTTTGTATTGCAAAGAGAAGTTTCATTAATGTGGGGTGAGGACTACACTTACCCATGGGTACAAGAACAAATGTTCAGAATGTACTGACGGATTATACTGGCTCAGTGAAATGCTGGTTATAGGGTCCCCTCCAGGAGCTGTGACTCCACTGGCCCTGGGCAGTTGGCTTGGTTTCCAGTATCAGGCATGATTTTCCTCCCTTCCTGCTGAGCAGGTCTTAAGTCTGATTGGAGAGTTGTTGATCGTGGCCAAGATATGTATGCCACTATAGAACCCACAGAGTTGGTATGCCTGGATGGTCACTGCTACGGTTCATGGATGCTGTAGCCCGGTAGGACTGCTGCTTCCCTGCTTTGAGAGTTTGTGTGGCACCTTCTGGTACTGTATTAACTAATGCTGATGGTGCCTGCTAAAACTCATGGAGGAGATCAGGTCCAGCTCAGGGGCTCCCTTGTGTCTGATGTACACGGTGTCTTCAGCAAGAGGGACCAATCTTCCACCTCTAGGGAGGTAACCAAGGGCAATGTCAATAGCTGATAATAGTTTTCTGAAATAGTCATAAGGCACCAAAATATTAACTATCTAGTTCAAATGCCTATAATACATCCAAGCCAGTGTATAAATATACAGAGGTAGTTTAAACCAAAATTTCCCATCTGGGCTGACAATGCTCCTTCCAAGAGCCAAAGACCATCTAACAAAAACCCTAGCACCAGACATGAGAAGCCAGCATTCAGGTTGGTGGGCAGACGGCTTAATAATGGAAGTATAAGTTAATATAATCAAGAGGAAGTAAAAGTTGATATCAAAAAAGGCTTAAAAGCTTCTTGATAAGTCAAAGGAAGTCTCACCCCCCAGGATTTTTCCCAGGCAAATAGTTGGAAAAATAGGCTGAAATGAATGAACAAGATGCTAATTACTATAAAACTGAAGGTTCTGATAAACAATTATAGTGTACTACACAATGAAAACCATGAGGCCACTGTGTAGGTTGATATGACTGGGTATATGCTAACATTTTGCTAAGTGGAAAAAAATCTGTCCTCTGATTTTATTTGTAGACATGAAAGGGAGGTGTGTGTGTGTGTGTGTGTGTGTGTGTGTGTGTGTGTGTGTGTGTGTCCATGACCAGAGGCTTCTCAAGGACTGAAATTTTCAAACCAATTCTACTTTTTTTGAAACTTTTAGATTTCTTCCAATATACATGAATTCACACGTTTATTCCTTCTGGAAATAAAATTTACAAAGAAATGACAAAAGAATCTTACAAGAATTTGTAACTTATTAGATAAGTTCATATCTAATAAGCCAACATACTTACCATTAAACTCATGTAATCCACCCAGGATTCCAGATGGGTGGTGGTGGCGGCGCACGTCTTTAATCCCAGCACTTGGGAGGCAGAGGCAGGCGGATCTCTGTGAGTTTGAGGCCAGCCTGGACTACAAGAGCTAGTTCCAGGACAGGCTCCAAAGCTACAGAGAAACCCTGTCTCAAAAAACAAAACCAAAAACAAAATCATTTAACTTTATATTACTAATAAGATCTATGGTAAATTTTCATTTCAGGGCATTATGGGCAGGTCTGAGAGTGAACCACAATCTAAAATGATATGATATTTTCTTTAAAGTTTATCAGAGTACTTTTCAGGCTTGCCTAAATATTCCTTTGGATATAATATAAAAAAATTAAAGTATTGCCAGGTGGTGGTAATGCACACCTTTAATCTACCACTTGGAAGGCAGAAGCAAATGGATCTTTGTGAGTTCAAGGCCAGCCTGGTCTACAGAGATAGTTCTAGGACAGCCAAGGCTACCAAAGAAAACCTTTTTTGAAAAGCAAACACAAAAATATAGTATCAAAAATTCAAAATGTGTTACCCTCTGGGAGGCTGACTAATGGTCTTCCTCACTTGTAATAGGCTTGACTTCTGCCCCAAGTTGCAATTGTTCAGTAGACTCCATTTCATCCATCCCTCACCATTTCCTCCTCCTGGTTTTCCCAGGATATACCAGCTTTTAGAATGTACAGTTCCCAAAATATATTCTGGATGCCTTTTGGGCCATGATCACCCATAAATTTCGACTGGAGAGTTTGGCCTCTATGGACCCAGGCAGAAAGCATGGCTGACTGCGTCACTGTGGTAAGGGCCCAATACCATACTGGAGTCCGTGGTGCCTCTGTGATGGGTTATCACTTGGAGGGCAGAGCTCTGGAAACTGTCTCAGCAGTCATAGCCCAGTAACCGTGTCAATGACGGGGATGACCAAAGAGCGTAACCCCTGCAGAGACAGCCAAAGGCCACAGCTGCCCTGGTGTGAACTGAAAACAGCAGTCACATGCTCATTTATGCATGGCTGGTGGACCAGGGCCTGCCCCAGTTGCCCCATCTGGATCACTGAGCAAGAGAGACGTGAGCATTCACATTGAGGTGGAAACAGATCTTTCCCAAGAACTGATGGACCTCAGGGACACCCCCTTGCCAAGTTCCCCAGGAAACTGGACAGGTGCAGACACTGGGCACTCAGAGTCCGCAGACAGCTGTCATGGGGAATGTAGAACAAGGGTCATCGTGAAGGGAGGGAGAATCAAGCTTCTGATATTCTAAAACACCTCTGCAGGCCATGTGACCTGAAGGTTGCACCAGAGCATGGCTACACAGACAGACAAACTTGGCAGGTGGTGTACTAAACAGGAAACACGCTCCAGAAATAAATATGGTTTTTGTTTCGTTTTGCTTTGGTTTTTGAACCTTCTGTTTGGTGACGTCATTGGTCTTTGCAATTTTAGTCATAAATTAGTTCATTGGATAAGGTCATTTGTATTTATCCGTATCACCATCCCTGACTTCCTTTCACACTACGCAACCATTTAAAACATTAAGTTGTGGATCTTTCTATTTGTGTGTGTCTTGGCAAAGCACACAATGTTTTTGTGCATTATTTTAAACTCATGTGGCCAGGCTGAATATCTTCTTCTGTATTCTACTTTTCCCACTAAGCATTAGGAGGGCTATATGTTGGTACAGTCCTAGTGTTGTGTGTATATCTAATCTCTTATTCCTGGTAGCTGCATAGCATCCATTTGGACTTCCCATAGCCCCCATTTGCTTCCCTAGTGAGTCACTCACACACAGCATTACAATCAACATTCTCATGTGTATGTTATACACCTGTAGGAAGACACTCTAAGTACCCTGGGGACATATTGTTGGAATGTTGGATGCAAACATTCTTACTTAAGTTCTGCAAGATGCTTACCATGGGGTGGCTCCAATCTAGGCTTCTACAAGCACTGGAAATAGTTTTGTTTTCCCAGCCCCAAACAGGAACCACACACAAGAGGTAGCTCCCAAGATGAAGCCTTTCCCTTTGAGACCTCTGAAAGTTTGTGTTTTGTTTCCCACCTGACTACCTGAGCACTGTGATGGCAGGGAGTTTCACCTGCCTTTTAAATAAAGGACATTGAACCTATAATTCGGGTTCTTAGAGAAGCTAAATAAGAAGGAGAACCCAAAGAAAATCATATAGGCATCCTCCTGAATATTAAACTTCATCAGGCGATGAAAGGAGACAGAGACAGAGACCCACATTGGAGCACCGGACTGAAATC
>NW_026067906.1:16205796-16207110 GCF_014885135.2 Alexandromys fortis
ATATTTCTTGAATGTTTTGTGATGAGAATTTGTTGGCTTTGCTGTTTTCTTTGATCAGTGCATTTATTTTCTCTATGGTGTCCTCAGAATCTGAGATTCTTTCTTCTATCTCTTGTATTCTATTGATTATGCTTGTTTCTCTAGGCTCTGCTCGTTGACCTAGATTTTCCATATCCAGCTGGTCCTCAGATTGTGTTTTCTTCCTTGCTTCCATTTCAGTTTTCAATTCTTGAACTGTTTCTATTACTTGTTTGTGGGTCTCCTGTACATATTTACTTAATTCTTCAAACTTTTTGTTATACTTCTCATCCATTTCTATAAGGGTGTTTTTTACATGCTTTTTAAGGGACTCTATTGCTTTCATAAAGTCAATTTTTTCCTCTTCTTCTGTGTTAGGGTGTTCAAATCTTTCTGTTGTAAGATCTTTGGGATCTGGTGTTTTCATGTTGTTTTTCAGATTATTGGGTGATGTTCTGCCTTGGCGCCTGCCCATCTCCTCCTTTCAATGCTATCTAATTGGTCTTTTAAAATCGGATCGGGTTTCTCTGCTGGTCAGAGGCTTCTCTTACTAATTGCCCTCGCTCTGATTCCTGGCTCCTGCCTGGGGCCAAGAACCCTCTCACCCCTCAGAAGGGTTTTCCGGAGCAGGACCTGGCTCCCCGTTTGCCAGGGCCCTCGCCAACCAAAGGCCTACCTCTGATTTAATTGTAGTGGGGCGATCTGCTCTCGGTGTTGCGCGCTGGTCCCTGCCGCCTGCGTCCTCTGCCACCGTGTCAGTCCCCTCCGGTCCCGGCCGCAGCCTGCGGCCTGGCCTGCGTTGCCCACCTGCGCTGCCGCTGGCTCCGTCTGCGGGCGCCTGCGCCGCCGCTGGCTCCCTGTAAGGCATTTTCTTAATTAGTAATTGATGGGCGGCCCAGCTGCTTTCTTACACAACCCAGGACCACCAGCCAGGGATGGCACCATCCACAGAGCACTGACCCGTTTCATAAAGTAAAGAAAACCAGCCTACAATTCACAATCCCAGAGAGTCTAGACAACAATGAGGGCCCTAAGAGAGACATACAGGGATCTAATCTACATGGGAAGTAGAAAAAGACAAGATCTCCTGAGTAAATTGGGACCATGGGAAAGGAGAAGGGAAGGGAGCAGAGAAAACTGTATAGCTCAATAAAATCAATAAAAAATTATAAATCTTCCCCAAAATTGCAAATCCCCCCAAAAGAACAAAAACAAAAACAGGAAAGAGATGTCTATTCACCTAGAAATAGGTACAGCTACTGAGTGCTAGAACACTTTCTGTATAGTTAGGAGATT
>NW_026067906.1:16207183-16392099 GCF_014885135.2 Alexandromys fortis
TATATATGAAAGAAGGAAGCTGGAGAGATAGATCAGTGGTTAAGAGCACTGACTGCTCTTCCAGAAGTTCTAGTTTAATTCCCACACCCACATGGCAGCTCACAACCGTCTGTGACACTAGTTCTGGGGGATCTGAGCAACCCATGGGAAGCAAGCCAGTAAGCAACAGCCCTCCATAGCCTCTGCATCAGCTCCTGCCTCCAGGTTCCTGCCCTGCTTGAGTTCCTGTCCCGGCTTCCTTCAGTGGTGGACCACAGTATGGATGTGTGATCTAAATAAACCCTCCCCAACTTTCTTTTGGTCATAGTGTTTCATTGCAGCGACAGAACCCCTAACTAGCACAGTGGTGGTAGCGACTGTGGTGGTAGAATGGTGGGGGTATGGTGGGGGTCGTGATGATGTGTAACACTGGTAATAGATGTGTTTCGGGATGTAGTAGTAGTGGCAGTGATTTTGGTGCTGGTGATTATAGTGTGGTGGTGACAGTGGAGGGGGTAGTTTGAGACGTGATAATGGTCGTATTAATGGTGGGTGGTAGTGACGGTGATGGTAGTGATTTTGGTAGTTGGCAGAAGTTCTCTCAAGGCTAGGAATTAGAGTAGACACGGACTGATAGGAACAGCTGCACACACTTGCACAACTAAAATCAAACACTGTATCAATTGCATAAGCACCAGAATGCTGATGCCTCAACACTGCTGTTGAGACAAAGTTCAGTCCCGTGAAGGAAGGCCATGGACAACTAGAAACCCCAAAGTATAGTGAAGAAGGTGATAGTCCTATCTGATGGATGGCTAAGAACTTGGTTGGCAAAAAAAAAAAAAATGTTTGAACAACAAGCCTGTTGCGTCTGTCTTGATTAGGTTGAGATGGCAAAACCTATCCATCATGGGTAGCATAACTCCCTAGCCTGGAATCCTAGGCCATATAAAAAGGAGAAAATGAGCTGAGCTTCCTGAGTGTGGTTGCAGTGAGAGCAGCTGCCTGTGGCTTCTGCCACCATCCTTTCCTGCTATGATGGACTGTGTGCCCCGGAACTGTGAGCCAAAATAAGCCCTCCTCCCTTAAGTTGCCTCCGTGGGGGTATTTTGTCACAGGAATGAGAAAGTAAGGCACCTTTTTGCCAACTCATGTCTCTTCCCAGCCACAGCACAATCCTCTGCTTGCCTCCCTAGATGAGATTAACAACAAGAGCAAGAGTTGAAATGTTTCTGTGCATGTGAACGTGCGCGCACACACACACATACAGACAAACATACAACACACAGACGTACACACATACATATCAGGGACATACATATAAGAGACATACATATTTGGTCATAATTATGGTAACTTGTCCTGAACTGACATAGCAACTAAGCCAACTGTTGAGCATTCTGAACCTTTATCAAAACTATCAGTCGATCCCATGAGTCTTGTTTAAAACTGGAGTTTAAATAAATAAAAAAAGAAAGTGAGTCACTTTCTTTTTTTTGTTGTTGTTGTTGAAGAAGAAATTGGAAATATCCACTATGGAGCCTGACCATTGCTACCTAGTTAATCCAAAACCGAGCAGAGTCTAGGTTGTTGGATTCTGGGTAGTCACTGGAATTTTTGGCAGAGTAAACTCAGGGGATGAAGAAGCCCCAGTGCTCAGGAGAGAGGGTGAATCATTCGAGTAGACATTGGGGAGTGTCGGACATATCATCCCCACCCCCAGTCTCTGTAAAATGTGTTTTCCAGGGTAGAGTTTACACTGGGAGTCATCTGCTTCCTGAGAGAGGCCTGGAATTCTCTGAAGTCCCTTAAGGATCCCACTGAAGGGACAGAGATGAAGTAACAGTCCAAACTGAGGAAGAGTCAAAATCTAACTCTTTCCTCCTCCCCCATCCACACCCTTACCCCGCCCCCCTTTAACCCAGCAATCTTCCTGAGCTTTGGGGGGAACCACACTAACCAGACAGGGGAAGATTTCTTTTACAAGACAGTCCTAAATATCTTGGGCTTTCAGCAGGGCAGCCAATGACTTTGAAATGGTATAGAGACAAGCAGGTGCAGGAAGATGACCAGCCCAGGAGCTTGTGATGATTCCTGACCAAACGCCTAGAGACTTCACACCAGGAAAGAACAGTGCCTGTGAGTCTGAATCCCTGACATCACTGCTGCTGACATCACACACAGATTCGGGAGAAAAGAAGGGAGAGGGGGATAGAGATGATTTAAACCTGTGCAACTCCTAGCAACAAGAGACCAGGGAGAGACTGAGGGTCCTGCGTGATGAGTTCTAGAAGCCAATCTAAATAATAAAGAAAAAAATGCCCCTGAAGGGAAATAAATAAAATAAATACACCCCAAAAGAAAATACATAATTTATTTTCAGGATTTTTTTTTAAAACATGAGTATTTTTGTTTACAACAAATACAGACGTTTTCCCAGCTGGGGAGGACGACTCAAGGGAGAGCCCATGAAAGGTGAGAGGCCCTGGGAGAGACAGGCAGAGAAAGGATTACCGTGCAGATAAAGGAGAACTATGTAGCATATCGATTTTCTAATAACACAACACTAATTCTTGGCAAGGCACCCTGGGAAATTCCAGACTTGTGAAGGCCTTTCTGGAAGGCCATGCTCAAGAGGAAGAGAGAGACCCAACTCCATTGCAAACAATTCCTGGATTTTCAAGCAGGAAATGGCTCCAGCATTGATTTTTCTCATCCTGGAACAAACACCTTTCATTATGTGGATAGTATTGTAAGGGTTTTACCTAACCCGCAAAGTATTTCAGTAGGAAATGTGACGGGGGTTGTCACCGGACGTCTCCAGAGAGTTAAGAGGATGCTTCAGTGGGCCGGTGGTAGAAGGTTGTGCTTCTTGACACAGTGAAGAACCCATTCCATTTAATCATCTCTTATTTACTCTGACAATGCTAAAAAAAAAAAAAAAATACAGTGCTTCTCTTAACTTCCAAGCCTGTATTTTTTAACAAGATAAAAAGAATGCTATATGATTTGAGTTTTGTGTTGGCCCAGCATGTCATAGTCTTAGTCCATGAAAATAAAAGTCAGTAGCGTTATACCCAGGACTGCGGTCAGATAGTTACAACGGGCTAAGGAAAGGGCCTCCCTTCACCTGCAGGCTCTCATCCTCCCACCTCCCAATTCCACGCCTTCCATTTCCTTTCTCTCCTTTCTTGGCACCAAAATAGGATGTGTGAGTGCCGCCTGAGTAGGCTGAGTGCTGGTTTCTTTTCTCATTTAACAGATGAGAGACAGGGCAAGGAGAGCAGGACCCGCCCGGGGGTGCAATGCCACTGGTACAATTGGAAGGACGAGCCAAAGTTCACATCTTGTTACAGGAAGTGCAAAGGCCACTGTCACTGCCAGCCCTTCCCTGTAATCAAGCTGTTAAAATGCGGCCCTCTAAGTGCTTATTGGCATCTTTTATCAGCGCTAATAGAATGTAAGCTTGCACTGACTTGTGTCCTAGTAGTAAATGCTCCCCCATCAAGGATGGCTCCCCAGGTCTGCTACCAATGTAGAGAGGTTCGGGCCCTTGTTTGGAAGGGGCCATGGCAAGTTTAATGCTCCCCAACCACTGTGTTGAGATTCTTAATAATCTTATCTTTGTGGGATTAGTTTTTGTGTATGTTGTGTCTGTATGCTCAGGTGAGCGTGTGTGTGTGTGTGTGTGAGAGAGAGAGAGAGAGAGAGAGAGAGAGAGAGAGAGAGAGAGAGAGAGAGAGAATCTATAGGGCAACCTTGGATATAAACTTATCTAACTCATTTTGGGAAGTTGTTTATTTGAGTCAAGGTCTCTCACTGGCCCCGTGTTTAACGAATAGGCTAAACTGGCCAGCCAGGAAGCTCCAGGGAGTTGTCTGCTTGTCTCCCCGACCCCAGTTCCCATTGTTGACTTTACAAGCCTATGCCACCAGACCCGGGCAATAATCTTGCCTTTAAATTTGTGCTTTGTTGATGAAGATTAATGGGACCGTGGTCCAGAGGCAACAGGCTTAATTCAAATATACTTCCACCTTTAGCGCCATAGCTTCCTCCCTCCCCCGGCTCTGATTTCTCAACTCTATAATAGTGGCCCAGACAGTCACCAGGTCACTGGGGTGGAAGCACAGGTCTCACAGGTTGGGACCCTGTACCATGGCATCTCATCAGTGACACAGAAACATCCAGGCCAGCCTAAATGGGCTGTTCCAACAGGACTTCGGTGACTAACGGAGCAGGCACCCACATCTAATCCATGCCAAGGACATGCTTGCCAATGGGGACATTGCACTGCTCCGGAGGGCTGGCTGGCTTGTCCTCATCTAAACAGCAGGCATTATTACGTTTGCATATTTTAGACCCCGTCCCAAGCAACACTTTTCTCTTTACTGTTTGGATGGGCACCATTTGGCAAATGATTCCACAGATTGTACTGCAAGCCTATAGGGAATTATACAGCGACATAGTAATTTGAAAAGCGTTGATCTCAGTGTTCAAATCTCAAGGGAATAAAACAATCAGATGCAAAAGCAGACAAATCTTCTACTGCGGAGTTTGTCTCCAAATGATGATCCAGAGGGGAAATGGAGGAGAAAATATAGCCAGGCAGTGGTGGTGCATGCCTTTAATCCCAGCACTCGGGAGGCAGAGGCAGGTGGATTTTTGTGAGTTCGAGGCCAACTTGAGCTAGTTCTAGGATAGGCATCAAAGTTACAGAGAAACCCTGTCTCAAAATAACAAAGAAGAAGAAGAAGAAGAAGAAGAAGAAGAAGAAGAAGAAGAAGAAGAAGAAGAAGAAGAAGAAGAAGAAGAAGAAGAAGAAGAAGAAATGAGAAAAAAAAAAGAAGAGAAAATATATATCCAAGAACATCTGAGTATCAGCCAGAAGGAGCAATGTGGGGCTGGCCATCCAGGGGCAATCATCCATATAACAACTGTACTTTCAGGGGACAAAGTAGCTATGGCGATGTTCAGTGTTTACAGTGACATTCAGTGTTCAGCCAATAAGGTTTTGTAGAGTCAGCAGGATTGCCTTTAGTATAGGTGTGGCAAATCCTTGTTCACACATGTTTGAGCCTGGTGTCTGACACATTTATAGTCTTTGTTGTTTGTTTTGAGAGACAGGGTTTCTCCCTGTAACAGCCCTGGCTATCCTGACACTCACCTGCTTCTACCTCTCGAGTGCTGGGATTAAAGATGTGTACCACCAGTGCCCGGCTCATTTGTAGGTTTTATTCTTGTATAAGCATCATGCTTTGGAAGCCCTTCCCTCCTCCTTTTGGGGCTCTGACCATATGACGATGGGGATGGAAAGTGCCTACAAATACAATGATGTCCCTGGGAGTAATTCCCACAACAGGTAATGTCTCTGTATGCTTCTTTTGCCTGCTGACCTTTGAACTACCACACCACAGATCACTTGTACTGTCTTAGTAGTCCAGCTGCTGAGATGGGGCTAGGAGGGGGAAGGTTGGCTTTGTTTAATTGATTGGTTTGGTTTTGTTATTTGTTCCTGTAATGATGATGCACTGGGAATCGTTTGGGGGTGATTTGCATATACTCTCTCAGGGTTTCAGTCTCTTCTATCCTGTTTCTTCATACTTGAATGTCTGTAGTCTTCAAGTTCATCATCAGCATTTGGCAGACAGAGAGAGAGAGAGAGAGAGAGAGAGAGAGAGAGAGAGAGAGAGAGAGAGAGAGAGAGCAGTGGACATGAGGATGAGGGATAGGGGTGGGATCAGGATTAGAAATGAAAAACTCTCATTTCCACCCACATTCTAGTGTGGGTAGAAATTCCATCACATGATCCCATACAAATACATGGGAGGTGGCCAACTCTTATAAACTTGACCTTCCAGAGACATCCTTAATGAAATTCAGATTTACCCTTTACCTTATAAAGGGGCAGTCAACTAATGGTCTATGATGAACCACTGTCTACATTTGAACTTGACCCTGGACTTGAGTCACACTCCCTGACTCTCTTAGCTGAGCGATCTTGGAGAACTCACTTAACCTTCACTTAGTTTGTTTGCATTTGCTTGGGCCCTGGAAGGGGCAGGAAGCCGAGACTGAGGTCATGCTCATAAAATCATAGGAAATTTCCTCTGTGCCTGTGATGGCTGGCACTTAGGAAGTATGAAATAAATATTTGCCGCATAAGTAAATGCAGTAGCTTAAAATGAAGAGGAGCTGGCCCTACAGTGAAAGGAGAGTTCTCATCCAGATAGATTTAACACGACAATCGGAGTGTTACTTTGAGAAAATGAAATGCGAAAAGCTGACTGAATTGTTGACCTTGATCCAGGGGCTTGGTGGGTACAGTGTGTGAAAATTAAACCTCAACTTCACGGATTTTCTTTGTAGTGCACGGCTTCTCTCCCGGTTAAATTCCTTTCTGCTCACATTTGTTCGTCCCCAGAGAATGCACCGAAGGTTTTTCCAGATTCTGAGCCTGCCTTGTCTGAGGGATCATCAGTTGCCTTTGAGCTGGCTGTAGACTGCAAGTCATTAGTGACTGAACAACACACAATAAACTTCAGTTTGGCTTCAGGACAAGCCAAATGCCACACAGATGTACACACTTGGGTGACACATCCTCTGTGGGGTGCTTTGTGTCAGCTCCCCCTCCAGCTCCAAACCCAGGGAGGAAGCATCCTCCCAGGACACTCCCTCTGCCTCCCCTGCTTCTTTCTACCTCGGTTTTTCTGTAAGTTCCTCCCAGTTCCACCTGGATGAGGTAAGGTTCTGTGTTAGTCATCAGTAAACCTGAATCTTCAAGGTAAAACCAGGCAGAAGAGTTCCTGGGACCCAGAACCTAGGGAAGGGTCCTAATCTCTAGTTTGTCCCATTCTGCCTGAGTTTTCTGTTATCAAGTCCACAGATTCTGGGCCTCTGAGCTGCTGCTTGTGGGGAGAGCATCTCCCTGTGCTTGTTACTCCAGATGCCCAAAGATGAGGCGTGGCCAGCGTATCTGCGCTCTTGTCTACATGATGGTATTTGGGGACCCATGGTTGGGAGTCTCTGCTTGCAAAAAAAAAAAAATGCAAGTGACTCTTAAATTGGTAGCATTGCTCCGGTTGATTCTAAGGTGTCATCAGTTTAGCCCAGTTTGCTTTTGCATATGGGATCAAGTGGAGTTTCCTTTGTGTGATAGTGGTCATTTAGCAAGGACTCAAGAAATATTTGCCAGATAGACAAAGCCAGTGAAGCAGATTAAAATTTACACTAATATCAATGTAAGTGACTACCTACAGGCAACTCTCTGGAATTAATCTAAGTTAAGGAGACACATTCATTAGTACCTAAGACCCTCCCAGTCCATACTATAGTGAGGAGTCGGAGTAATTCTAGACCCTATTAAAGAAGGGAAGCCTAGTGCCCACCAGAGCACAGCGTGTGCAAGTCCTATGTGCAAGTATAAGGGATGTTTACCCAGCCCCAAGCTTGGATATCCCCTGGTCAACGCTCCCGCTTGCCATTCTACATCACTGCGGGCTCTATTTCATTTTTCCATCAAAAGCCTTATATTTATGTACCACATTATTGTCATCTAATTTAATTATAGTTGGCATCTCTAAACACGAGGGTGGAAGAGAAAGACTTCATAAGTTCCGATCTCATTTTACCCATGAAAATAGAGTCTGTTCATAGAGAATTCTACTCGGGATTCTCATTTTCGTTCAGTTTCAGTCTTTACCAGTGTTATGTAAAACTGCCACGAGGACATCAGATTTCACACCCCAGGACACTTGCTAATGACAGTAACAGAAAGAGTGGTTATCCAGGTTGCAAAGCAACCCTGCACCAGCCAGCTTCTTCATCATCGTGGCTTAGGGTGATCGAGCAGCCTATTATTAATCATATTTTGCAGAAGGGAACACTGAGAACTTATGCCATTGCCCAAGGCCATATATTTATTAAGTGACATAAATGGAACCATAACCCGCCATTGTCTACAAGCCTTTGATCCCCCGTGTTCCCTGCTTATATGCATCTTGACTGGATTAGAACATACTGCTTTATTTTCCTGTTTGCTAAAGGACAACATCTTAGATGAACATCTGGAAGCAATATTCTTTCGGAGCCCGTTATTTGGATAAGGGGGTTTGTCATCAATTAACCCCTTGGATGGCCTCTTGGGGAAGTAAAGAGAGGGCCGTGCAGGCTTATAGAAGGGACGGGAGGGTTAGTTGTGCCGTCCGGCAACATAAGTTGTTTTCTGTCAGGGTAAGCTCCCCTCAAGCACCAACTATTTCTAGACTCCAGGCCGGAGGCGTCAGTCATGGGGCTACGCGTTTGTCACAACTCTGATCAGGAATCAGCAGATGGGGAAGATCAAGGAAGTCTGAACTGCAGCATATTCTCTGGGGCAAAGACCCGGGTGCAGAAGAGGGGCAGGAAATATCAGTCTCCTGGTGGGTGTTACGGCAACACCACGGCAATGTCTGACATCAAAGATAGATCTAACAACAAGCTTGCAGGATGGGACAATGGGCGACCAAGATGGGCGGTACAAAAGCAAAAGGGCTCAGGCCCAGATCTTTGTCTCGAGGTGTTTGTAGGTCAGTAGAGCCAATATAACACTGCTGGTAGGTGTCACAGCCAACACTGTGGCCCAACCTTTTGGCTACAGAGTTTCCAGACACTTAATGGCCCAAGACATAATGGATAAGGGTCCTAAGAGACAAGCCAAGTGAGGGCTTTGTAATAAAGGAGGGAGAAAGAAAGGCAAAGGGATCTGGAGAAGAGAAACAGAAACCTTAACATCTAAAATGGTTAAGGCAAAAGGACATGTTTTATTTTGCTTGACTAAAAAAACTAGAATCAGTGTGATTAGGAAGCCTGAACAACACCTTTAGGGCTTGGTGTCTCCTTCTCTCTCACCTCTGATTTCTGCCATGTTGGTTTCTCTTCCCCCTGACAGCAGCAGCAGCAGCAGCAGCCCCCACTGGGCAGGAGAAACTACGACTTCATTCTTAACCCCTTCTTCCTGTGAGAAGCAGCTTAGCCTATACTCTGAGGGAAGAAGTTTAGTGTGGAAATAATACAGCAATTGCCTGCTGCTCCCGCAGTAGCAGGGATTGAAGTTGGTCCCGGTAGATGACAGGTAAGCTCTCTGCCACTGAGCAACACCCCAGCATTCTCTTGTATCTTAGCATTAGCGCATTTATGATCAGCAGTCTGAACTCCCCTTTATTGCTTGGCCTTGCTTCAAGCTACTCTGGCTTCTGCATCAGGGATCAATCCACAGAGTTGGTTTATAGGTGAGAACTGGTTACTTTTTCACCGCTGTAGCAAAACACCTGACTGAAACAACTCAAAGAAAGGTTTCTATTATTTGTGGTTTCAGAGGACTCCATTCCTCATGGCAGGAAAGGCACCGTGGGACAACTCAGATTGTGGCCACTAGGTGGGGAGGGAAGAGATGGGGAGAGAGAAGTAGAGACCCAGCCCTGTGTGCCTCTTCTTCCTGCTGGGCCCCAGAACTCTCAAGGTTCCCATAATTCCTCAAACTAGCACTGCCAACTGTGAACCAAGAATCCAAAACATTAGCTTGTGGTAATGTCTTAGTGAGGGTTTCTAATGCTGTGACCAAACATCATGACCAAAAAAAANAAAAAAAAAAAAAAAAAAAAAAAAAAAAAAAAAAAAAAAAAAAGTTAGGGAGGAAAGGGTTCATTTGGTTTACACTTTCAGCTCATAGTCCATAATTGGAGGACCTCAAGCAGGGTTAGGAACCTGGAGGCAGGAGCTGATGCAGAGACCACGGAGGGGTGCTGCTTACTGGCTTGCTCCTCATGGCTTACTCGGCCTGCTTTCTTACAGTACCCAGGACCACCAGCCTAAGGATGGCTCCACTCACCATGGGCTGGGCCTCCCTCATGGATTACTAATGAGAAAATGCCTTACAGCTGGATCTTATGGAGGCATTTCCTCAACTGAGGCTCCTTCCTCTCTGAGGACTCTAGTGCATGTCAAATTAACACACAAACCAGCCAGCACAGCTGACCCCTTGTCAACTTGACACACAAACATCCATATTAAGCCACAACCTTCCTTTCTTATTCCTCCCCCAGATCTTAAATAACTTTAAAAGTCCCACAGTCTTTACAAATTCAAACACATTAAAATTTCAGTCCTTTAAAATAGCCAATCTCTTTAAAACTCCTAAGTCTTTTCAAATTCAAAGTGTCTCAACTGTGGGCTCCAGCAAAAAATACTTTCTTACTTCCAGAGGGAAAAATCAGGACACAGTCACATTCAAATCAAAGCAAAACTAAATCCTGAGCTTCCAGTGACTGGGATCCACTCGCCACCTTCTGGACTCTTCCGGGTCACTTCTCCGCCTCTGCCCTCTGCAGCACACACAGCTGGGCTCTGGATGGTTTCACACAACTGCCGCTGCTGTTCTCCGCAGCCATCCCGTGGTACTGGCATCTCCAAAATGCTGGGCTCGCTTGCTGCAACTGGGCTGCACTTTCAACAACAGCCGCTCACAGGCTCTCTTTATGGTGCCTCAACTCCTTTGCCTGACCCCTTCATTCCTGGGCCTTCAACTGCCACTGAGGCTGCACCTTCATTAGTAGCCTTTTCTGACCTCTCAGAGTGCCAAACCTCAGCTGCTCTCCATGGCCTCATGCCTTCAAAACCAGTACCACCTGGGTGACTCTTACACATGACCAAGTCTGGCTGCCAGCACGGGGCACAGCCTTGTGTTCTGTGCGCTCAGGAAACACTTCTCAAAAGATTTACCCTCAACAGTGCTGGATGCTTCTTATTCATTACCAATTTCTTAGCTCTAGCTGAGCAGCATCTGTTGTCTCAGGAAGGTAAGGGTTTCACTTCGGCAGCTCTGGGATCTTGCTGATCACAGCTGACTCTTCAACCCCAGTTAACCAGAGCCACAGAAGCTTAAATCAAAATAGCAAGTGACCCTGAGAAAGTGTTTAAACTTCCCTCTGAAACTCCACAAGTCAGGCCTCCATCTTCTGTACTGTTCACAACATTCCTAGCTTCCAGGCCTCTACAGAACATCCCACAGAGCTCTTAACCCACAATGACTCTTCAACCTCAAAGTTCCAAAATCCTTCCACAGTCCTCCCCAAACCACAGTCAGGTCTGTCATGACAATACCCCACCATGCTGGAACCAATTTGTCTTAGTTAGGGTTTCTATTGCTGAGACCAAACTCCATGACCAATAAGTTGGGGAGGAAATGGCTTACTTGGCTTACACTTCAGCATTGCTATCCATCACTGAGGGAAGTCAGGACAGGAATTCAAACAGGGTTGGGTCCCGGAGGCAGGGTACTGCTTACTGGCTTGCTTCCGATGACTTGCTCAGCCTTCTTTCTTACTGAACCCAAGACCACAGCCCAGGGACAACACCACCAACCACTAAGTGAGAAAATGTCTTACAGCTGGATCTCACGGAGGCATTGCTTCAACTGAGGCTCCTTCCTCTCTGATGACTCCGGCTTGTGTCAAGTTGACCCACAACCAGCCAGTACAGGTAGCTACTTCAGATGCAGAACCTAACTCTGCCTCTTCTAGATTTTCATTGCCTATGTTAAAGCAACTGCCGTGGTAAAACACCATGACCCAAAGCAACCTGGGGAGGGACTAATTCATTCAGCTTACATGTCTGCGTCAGAGTCTGTCACTGAAGGAAGTCATGACAAACTCAAACAGGGCAGGAACCTGAAGGCAGGAGCTGGTGCAGAGGCCATGAAAGGATGCTGCTTACTGGCTCACTCAACTTGGTTTGTTCAACCTGCTTCCTTATAGAACCCAGGACCACCAACCCAGGGGACCATCTACAATGGTGTGGGCCATTCACGTCAATCACTGATTAAGACTAAGCCCTATAAATTCACCTATAGCTTGATCTTACACAGGCATGTTCTCAGCTGAGATTCCCTCTTCTCAGATGACTCTAGCCTGTATCAAATTGAGATAAAACTATCCAGCATACATGTGCACATAAAATAAATAATGTCCCCTCCCTCTCATCTGTCTTTTACAGAGTCCCAAGCACTGAACCACCACACACATACACACACGTCAAGATTATTACACATTCAGTTTATAACCTCATGTGATATGTGTTCAATAAATGCTGATGGTTTTTTCATGCTCAAGAAATAGAAATCCTTGGAAGGTACAAATATCAAACTAGATCATTTCTAGTTTCTTTTTGTAAAGGCAATCTCTATGTGATCTTCAGCAGCCCATGAAACAATTAGCAGAGTGGGTGAATTTTGTTAGACTTGATGTGTGAGTGTGTGTGTGTGTGTGTGTGTGTGCTAGAACTTTAAGTGTTCTTGGAAAGCATTCTACCACTGCACTATTTTCTATAACTTATATTTCACGTTTACTGGTGTGTAGACATTGATACTGTTCCTATTTTACAGACGGAGAATACAAGACTCAGATGTGAGATGATGTCTTGACATTTACAACCCCTGTGTGGTAAGCCATCTATGCTAGATTACCTCCTAGGGTTGAAGTTAAAGATGAGGACAGAGGAAAAGACAAAAGAGGGGGTCATGGCAAAGGATCGATAGAAATGGGCTAAATGAATAGTGACTTATAATCTTTTAAGTGGATGCTCAGATATTTGCCAGATGAATAATTTGCATGGAATCAAACGAACAGCTGCAGGTCTTCCCTCTGGCCACACCTCTTTAGCCATATGGATATTATGGAGAAAGAACAGCCTTTGGTCCCACCTAGAATTTTGACAAATTTCAAATTTCCCATCCACTTATTTTTTTAATTAATTTGTTTTTAACATCCAGACTGCAGTTCTTCTTTCTTCCTTTCCTCCCTCTCCCCTTTCTCCCACTCCCCATTCACTCCTCCTTGTCTCTTCAGAAAGGGCAAGCCTCCCATGGATATCAACCAGCCATGACATCAAGTTGCAGTGAGACCAGACACCTCCCCTCCTATCGAGCCTGGAAGAGGCAACCCAGTATGAGGGAAGGATCCCCAAAGCAGGTAACAAAGTCAATGACAGCCCCTGCTCCTACTCTCCAGAGTCCCACAAGAAGACCACACTACACAGCTGTCACATATGCAGAGGGCCTAGGTCAGCCCCATGCAGGCTCCCTGGTTGTCAGTTCAGTCTCTGTGAGCCCCCATGAGCCCAGGTTAGTTGGTTCTGTGAGTTTTCTTGTGTTCAAGTCTTCCTTGACCCCTCTGGCTCCTCTTCCACAGGATTCCCCAAGCTCCCTGTAATGTTTGGCCATGGGTCTCGCATCTGTCTCCATCAGTGGTAGGATGAAGCCTCTCTCCATCCATTTCATGTTAAGGCATCTTCGATCAGGGGACAACATGAAATTGCTGTATTATGTTATGTCTTGTTTTTCTCTTCTTCTTTTTGAAGGTGCAACCTAGAAGACAGATAGACCCAGCTGAACGAGTAGATTAACCCCCCCCCCATTTCTCCTACAGTTAACACAGCTCTGTAGCATTGTTCTGTAAACAAGGCTGGAGGGAGCATTTGTGCAGTGAAATCCCTTGGAACAAAATGGGATCCCTTCTGCAACCACTCTGCCCCCAAGCACATTCAGAAGAAGATGGGTCCCACTTTGTTCCTTTGCAATTCTCATTCCCATCAGTCAAGCGCAGAGCTCTGGAAGACTAGATTCTTTTAAACTCTTTGAATGTCACTTGCTGACACTCTGTGCTTTTTTTTTTTTTTTTGTTCCTGGGCCAAATAACTCAGGTTCATTCAGATTAAAGAGCTTCCATTTGTGGTTAAATAAAGCCAATTGTGTCCTTGACCATGTAATTAAAACAAATGAGGTTATGACCCCAGACTGCAATCCAAGGAACCTATGTAAACGTTAATAGAGATCCCTGAAGTTATTTCTAGTTCTGAAGGGTCATTTCAGACAAGATATCACTTTGCGTATAGCCCAGAGGCGTCCATCAAATTCCCATTAGACCACAATTTGGCTGAATAAATTCTGTTAGAAATGATTAGAGTTTAGAAAAACTGAGATGGCGACTTCACCCCAAGAGGTGGCCATCACTCATGTTGGGTCTTAGATTGCAGAAAGGATGATCAAGTGGGCGGAGTCAGGATTAGGATCTGGCAACCAGGTCTCTTGCCTGGGTTCCACTCTGGCTTTCTTCCAGTCAAACCCTCTCCAGAAACTGAGAAGGCCATGACACAGAGGTGATCTTACCACCTGAAGTCAAGCCCTCCAGACCATCACCAAATGGTCTCGGAACTAATACCAGGTTTGTCTTGATCCCATCTGGTTCCCCCTCCCCCACCCCACAGGAAGTCGCGCACACTGTTAGTCCTTAGAGAAGGCCATAGGACAGACCTTGTGGGCTGGGGCCCTCATGTGCTCTCACATCTATCCTGATGTGAAAGGAAGACTCTTTGGTGAAAACAAAAGAAAGCTGAGACACAGGCCTTAGAGTTCCCATTTGTACTTTTGCCCTGAACTCTGAAAATGACAGGCACAGGCTCGCAAGGGCAAAGGAAAGTAATGTAATAACTGATTTAATTTTATTTGCGTACCAGCTGGGACACTAGCTCTCTGGTGGCCAGGCTTATAGGAACCCACATCTCACATAACCGATGTGCAGATGGAAGATCCATTCATTTGTAGTGAGAGCCAAATCTGCCAGACGGCTGAGCTGATCACGGCAGTTCACGTTTGATCCCCATAAGAAACTCTAACTAGAAAGTCAGGGCAAAACAGGAAGCCTTCTTAGAAAACAGAGGCTTAGAGCAAGGAATGGGGTGAGCAAGGTCCATGCATCAGATGGTCCATGCACTGAGTCAGCCAGCGCCAGCTTTAAGGATGCACACGCTGAGTGGGCCTAGCACCCATGCTGGGAGAGTCTCTTTAGATGAGCACTAACCACTTGTGGACCGTGTGTAGTAGGAGCTGCGGGCCTCTTCCCACAGCCCGGCTCCTGGCCGCCTGTCTAGCTTATGCCCCGAAATAACAACACACAAATTGTATTCATTTAAATACTGCCTGGCCCATTAGCTCTAGCTTCTTACTGGCTAATTCTTACATCTTGATTACTCATTTCCATTAATGTGTGTAGCACCCCAAGGTGCGATTACTGGGAAGATTCTAGCCTACATCCATCCTGGGTCAGAGCTTCATCGTGTCTGCCCCAGAGAGGAGAGCTATGGAGTCTGAGCTCACTTCCTCTTCCTCCCAGCATTCTGTTCTGTTTACTCCACCTACCTAATTTTCTGTCCTATCAGGGCCAAAGCAGTTTCTTTATTTAACCAATAACCTTCCTCATCAGACCATGCTTCTACCTGGAGATCCTCTATGGATGATGCTTTAACTGGAAAATCCTCTACGTGGTATCTCCACTAAGCTCATGGATCTCCATGCACAAGCGTATTCATTGCACCAATAGTCATTTTTTTTTTTTTCTTTTCATTTTTTTTTTTTTTTTTTTTTTTTTTTTTTTTTTTTTGCTTTTTCCTTCTTGAAATTACACCTCCCAGGGTAAAAGTTTTGGGAAGAAACTCTCAATTCATGGTTGGTTAGATTAAATGTCACCGACATGCCTGAAAGAGAATCTAAGAGTCCCAGGACTAGAAGGAAATGGTTCACAACTTTGTAAATATTTTGGAAGTTGTTTCTGCCCCATAGAAGGAACATTGACTAGAACAGATAACACAGGATAGTTTTCAGTTTTTATGTAGGTACTCCCCAGTATTTTTTTCCATTCAAACCTTCAGCTTATGATGTGGAATGACAGGTCACTGTAAATATTGTTTGTATTCTATATCTATATTCAGGATTTGGACTCAGGAACACAACAGGAATTAGGCTTCCCATGGTTTCTTTCCTTTCAGCACCTTCATCCATCATGGTCTTTTCCATTTCTCTAGTCACCAGCAAACTAAGGAGCCATTCTGGAATATTCTTGTGCTCATAGAAAGAAAAGGGGGAAAATCTGGCAAATTATCACTTAGCGAGGGACATGTCTTCACATTTTCCCGTCTCAAAGTTTAAGTGTTCTGATATATGTGCTCAAGGTCTTAAAAGAATCAGAGAGAGGAATAAAAACCCGGGAGATCAGCAGAGCAGCTGTTTGGGCACACACATGCCTTGACTCTGTGCCCTCCTTTCCTCCCTTCCTTCAGAGATACAGACAATGAGAGACGGTAGGGGAGGGAACCTCATGCTTCCTGAGGTCTGGAGGTAGGAGCTGGATTACAAATGCAATCAGTTGCTTGTTTTGTCTCAACCAGTGGCAAAAGATAAGGATATGATCAAATCAGGCCTGCCTAGGAAGCATGGAAGGGATGGTTCTAAGTTTTATACACATCTGAAATTTGTTTTTAGGTTGCACACATGTGTGTGTGGGTTATTTTTAAAGAGAAGTGAATTCCGCAGCTATGATTCTAAAACTATTCCCCTACTTGGCAGCCACATCTCCACAGACTGCTGACACTCTCAAAAGTCTTTCTAGGCAATCCCAGCCTGGCTTCTTGTTCTTAGTAATGCTGTTCTCTCTTCTTTATTTTTTCTAGCACATTTATTTATGTATGGGGGGTATATGTGTTCACATAGATGTCCATACGCCACAGCACACATGTGGAAGTCAGTGGACAATGTTATGGGGTTGGTTTTCCCTTCCCACCATGTGGGTTCTGTTGTCAGAATTCAAGTCTGGAAGCATGGTGGCAAGCCCCATTACCCATTAGCTCTCTCACCAAACAAGCTTTCTCTTCTTGTTATTCTAAACACCTGCTTAAAAATCTGCGCTCTGAAGGGACCTCACAGTTTGCATCTCAGCGAGGCTGGACAGGTACCAGAGGGAACCAAGCTAGATGAACATGTTTCCAGACGAGACGTAAATGGGGACACCCACTGACCAAGGCACGAGGCAACTTCTGGTCATGAACCTAAACATTTAGACACAACTGACAATCAAGTCCCAACAACAACAGAAAACAGAAAGCCCCAGCAATGATAACAACAAACATTTACAAAAATGCAATCATACAATCATATTACTGCTAAACCATAATAGATAACCTGCAAAGATGAATTGTTAAAGAATTTTCTGTAGATACTATTGGAGGATAGGGTGGAAGAAAGAATACACACAGTCTCCTCTGAAACTGGTAGAGAATAGCACACACATGGTATTGTAAAGTGTGAGCCCAGTGCAAGAATCATTAGTGAAAACAGGAGAATATGGCTGTCTGTGCAAGACAGAAGCTGCACATGAGTGAAAGATAGTTTGGGTGCGAGCTTGCTAGCCCCGAGACCATGAGTATGTGTTGTTCTAATAAGTGTTCTTCTACACTGACTTTTGTCCATGTGTGCTCAAATCAGTTCACGGGAGACTAGCTTTGTGCGCTCTGTCTGAAAGCCAACAGTCTCAGCACTTCCCTTATTACACACCCTGCAATTTGGAACCCTTTTATCCCCTGTAATCCAGAAACACTGTATCTAGGGCAGCGAGTCCCCCAGGGCTAGGATGACTACCACGGACAATCTTCACTGTTTCTGGGTTTCTGCACACAAAGGCTGAGACGTCGCTGACGTGATTGGAGGGGGAGCTTGTGTAATCACACCAAGATGCTTTGCAACAAGAGACGAACACTTCCGATAAGAAGCTAACTGGGGAAGGGACGTAGCTCTCCGGTGGCCCCTATGACCGTACACGTGTGTTCTAAGTGAAAACGGAAACACAAAGCTGTGGAATGTTCTCTCGTGCTTTCTAATCACGGTGTCAGCCTCTTGGGAGTCATAATTGTTCTCATTCTCTCTCAGACTCATCTGCACGTCTTTGCTGCGTGTGCGCACGTCCCTGGCTTCCCGCTAGACAGGGAAGGTTTTCATTTCCCTCTGCGCTTATCCCTTAGTTACACACCAGCTGCCTCACCTGAAATTTGAGGACCAGGGAGAGGCTGCTCCAATCAAAAGCACAAAAGCCCAGAGCCAGAGAATTCTCCGAAGACAAAGGTTTTTAATCTAGTTGAAACAGAGAGAGCTGCCTCTTGAGGCAGGAGGGTCAGCTGCTAACCACTGCCCCACCCTCAGGCCGGGGTAACCCAATTCCTTATGTCCTAGGCAACAGAAATTCCAGTAGCACTGGCTTCAGCCCAGTGGCTTGTGCTGGCCCTAAAATCAGCAGTCTCTGGGTGGGGCTGGAAAATCACCTGGAGAGAGCCCAACCACATGCCAGGACTTTACCAGCCCCGGCTTCCCCCAACCCCCACACTCCCCAAAGCACCCTTCCAACTAGGTCTGCAGAACCATGGCTCCACTTAAGGCCCCTTCTTTTTCATCCCACACTCCCAGGCTTTCCCTGGGACAAATGGCAAAAGATGACAGTGTGGTGGTTGCATAAGTCAATATTGTCAGCTGGATGCTGCTGGGGGGTGGGGCTGAGGGTGGAGCTGTCTGCAATGCTGTCCCTAAAGAACTGTGCAGGCTTGTGTCTGTGCCGTCGTCATGATGGCACAGAAACTGAACGGTCTGAACTCAGTCACCGGCTTTACTTCTAGACTTACCTGAGTCCTGTCACTAACCAGTTACTTCCTGTGAAAGGACCAAGTCTGTTCCATGCTGAAACCATTTGAGCTCTTTAAGCCTCTCTGGCACCTTATTAAAACTAAAGCGACTCAGGCAGATCTCTGAGTTTGAGGCCAGCCTGGTCAACATAGTGAGTTAGGCTATGTAGAGAGACCGCTTCTCAAAAAAGCAAAACAAACAAAAACAACGAGGGAAACTGGGATGAGTAATAGTGATGACAGCTGATTTTTAAATATTTCTACTGGCAATTTTTTAATTTCAGCGAAGCCTACTAGTAAACATAAAGATATGGCCATGGTGTTCATTCGATTACAGTCACTGCTATTAAGGGAGGTTGGCAAGCTTCAGTATTAACTTTGGGGCCTAAAGATTACTA
Organism: Alexandromys fortis; assembly: GCF_014885135.2. NCBI lineage: Eukaryota > Metazoa > Chordata > Mammalia > Rodentia > Cricetidae > Alexandromys > Alexandromys fortis. The sequence goes on from NW_026067906.1 coordinate 16,226,089, forward strand.
ATCATTTTGAGCACTTGATACACAATGGTGTAACATGAAGGGGTTATGTTGGGGTTTATGTCCTTCCCAGTTTCCCACAGCCAGCAAGCCTGGCAAGAAAATCACACAGAGATCTCCATAAGTTATCAAACTCATTGGCCCATTAGCTCAGGCTACGTATTAGCTCTTGTAGCTTATATTAACCCATTATTCTGATCTATGTTAGCCATATGGCTCAGTACCTTTCTCAGCGGGGCAGCTCACATCTTGCTTCTTCGATGGTCTGGGCAGAACTGCAGAGGGAGCTTCCTGCTTCCCAGAATACTCCTGTTCTCATCACCCCGCCTCTACTTCCTGTCTGGTTGACCCACCTATACTTCCTGCCTGGCCAATCAGCATTTATTTAAAACATGATTAACAGAATACAGACAATTCTCCTGCACCACAACAGGACCTGTTGTGAATGAATTCATTTTGTGTTGTCTGTGAAAGTCATACTGTCTCTTTTTGTAAGAAAACCAAAGCCTAGAGACATTAATAACTGGCCCAAAGTCACATAGTAAGAGACAGAATGAAGTGTCCTTAAGTCTGTGTGTTCATTCACTGTGTTTAGATCAATCTCTAGCTTTTGCAGTTACTAGTGTTGTTAGTTTGTAGATATTCCTCAGTCTTCCACACATTCATAAATAGTTGAGCCTCTGCACACAAGAAACTGGGTCTCGTTTACACAACCTCTGGATGTGTAAAGTGGGGGCCTAGCAAATGTGTGGCTAATGAGCCCCGTAACACAGACGCTCCGACAGGCTGCAAGGAGCAGCAACAACTTGGGTGTTTGGGGTGCAGTGAACAAGCACTCTGAGAGCACAGTTGTGCATGTGGAGCTTTTCTAGGACATGTCACGGGCCAAGAATGGATGTGTGTCAAGAAGGTCATAGCTGTGCGGAAGGAAAGGCACAAGAGTGGATTTAGAGGGTCCTGGGTAACTCTTGCCAGCTGTGCAACCCTGGGCAAGCTGTCTGCCTCGCTTAGCCTCCATCTATCTCTTGGTGGGGATGACCAGGTACATTAGAGGAGCACCGTAAGAGCCGAACAGGATGGCAGAGAAAAGCCTTGTCCTCAATGTGGACCCACAGCCGGGGGCATTGGGGAACCCATTAGAAAGACCTTCTTGGTAAAATAGCACCATCCACAGCAGGTGAGCAGTAAGCTCCAGGGAGCTCTGCCCCATAAGAACTAAACGAATGTAGCCTGTTATAGTTGGGGGCTCTATCTTTTTTTCATACACTGCCCAAGACAACAGGGCTCTGAGTCTTGATAATCCAAACAGAGTGGGGTCATAATCCGAGTGGATTCCATCTAGATAGCAGGTCCTTTTGCTCAGTAAAGGACTGGTTGAGAGAGTCACTGGAGTATAAAATCAGGAGAATGGATACTATGTACAAAACTGTCTTAGCCCTGGGAAAGACTGCTAAACTTGGTTCTGAATGTTAGGAGCAACCAAAGACGATGGGAAATCTCTCCTGCTCAGAGTGCCTGAGAGCAATTGAGAAGGAAAACAACTCAGAATGAAGGGCTCCTCAGCTTCAGTCCTGTGAAAACCCTGTTAGATGTGAAGGAGACATAGTAGTTGCTTCACAGGTCTCGATTAACCTGAGCTGAGCTCTGTATCTGCTTCCTGACGGCTAGAAGGTTTGTATGACAACTAGGAACTGTCAGGATTGGGGGGATTAGGCAGAGTGTAAAATTTTCTTGACTTTGGCTACCTTAACTCTCTTTTCCACACACACACACCACACATACACTCATAGACACATATATAACCACTTGTATATATACGTGCATTCGTGCATATACAGAGATACACACACAACACACATGTACACACATACACATAACCACACACACAAAGTCATACAACATACTTTCACGCATAAATACCATACACATATATACACATAATGCACAACACACATGCACATACACACACTCACATTCAAATACATGCACACATACAGACACACACACACACCCTTGCTGCTTCTTTTCCATGTGATTTTTGTCTCCATTTTCCATAACCTTGGTCAAAAGTTAACCATGAGAATACGTTTTGATAACTTATCACAGTGTCATAACAGAAATGGAATAATTCCATTTGCCAGCCACTATTTGCAAAGACATTCTTCGCATTGCTAAAGCATTTTAAATAGATGTGCTAAATTTGATTGATGTAACAATCAGTTCCAGAAAGCCTATGACTCAGACAAGAATAAGAAACTGAAATGTGTGAGTGTTTTATCGGCGCCCAGATTTAGATCACTGTGCATTGTTCTGGAATGAAAGGCCAGGGACCCATCTACACCACATGCATCAGCGCAGCAGAAAGGTAACTCCTCCAATTGGAGAGTGTTGCCAACAGTCCTATTGGGTCTGTGCACACCTCTGGAATCATGGGGATTTATATTTTATTTTTGCACAGACACAGAAGTGAAAAATAAGAAAGTGTGTCAGAAGAGCAGTGAGTGACCCCTCCCCCCGAGAAGCTGGGGTCTGATTGCTAAATCCAGATCCTCCCAGCCCAGAAGCGCTGGAGCTGGGATAGAACCACATGCATCCTGGGATTGGTTTGTGCTTCTCAAAGGTGTCCTGAGAATGGCTTTTGTCCTCTCTCAGCGGTAAGGTTACATAAAACACTGGGTAACAATGGAACGTCTGGCAGGAGGTGCCAATCTACTCACGTTTAAGCATTTACCTTATACTCTATTCTATATTTAATCTAGGATCTAAGCACAGCTGCCCATGGGGGAGTCCCCAGGGTCTTTTATAGGAGAAGCAAGGAAAGACTCATTGGTTTGGCTCCAGGACAAGCATCAGCTTCTTCAGTGAGGGGGGCATGCAGGACACTGAAGAACGCAGCTTTCTGAGCATCCCTCCCCAGGTGTCTTGAATATACCTGAGTCTGAATCTCAGTGAGACAAGGCTGCCAGAAACAGTTAGCCAGAGGCCTGGTGCTGTGAAGATGGGGTACAGCTGTCATATGGGGTATGATTGGGGGGCAGGCAGAGTCCAGGCACAGGCCTGACAAGCAGACGAAACCTACTTCCTAGGACCATTGCGAACACTACTGTAAGCCACTCTCTGTGGCATCTTTGGTACCCACTGAAAATCCATCAAGGAGACACAAACGTAAAAGGGAAAGAAAGGCAAATACCTCGCCACCGCTAATGGACAGACCATACTGCACCACAGACCGTGGGGATTCTCAGAACTATTGGAGCTAGGACTTGACCTTAGGGGAAGGGGCCTAAACAGGCCACATCGAAGGCAGATTTGAATCTTGTAGTTTTGAGAATTCAAGAATAAACTTTTGCTCCTTTCTCCCCCAAACCCCAGTTCTGTTCCTAGATGATGGAGGAAGGTCATTGGTTAATTAAATAAAGAAACTGCTTGCCCTGATAGGTTAAAACATAGGTGGGAGGAGTAAACAGAATAGGATGCTGGGAGGAAGAGGAAGTGAGCTCAGACTCAACAGCTCTGCTCTCTGGAGCAGAGACGCCAGGCTCCGCTCTCCCTGGCAGCTTCGACCCAGGATGGACGTAGGCTAGAATCTTCCTGGTAAGTGCACCTTGGGGTGCTTACACACATTATTAGAAATGGGCTAGTCCAGGTGCGAGAGTTAGCCGAGAAGAGGCTGGATATAATGGGCAAGCAGTGTTTAAAAGAGTACAGTTTGTGTGTTGTTATTTCGGGCATAAGCTAGCCAGGCGGCCGGGGTGCTGGGGACGTAGCCCCGCCGCTCATATTTCAACACCTAGATCTGTGGGATATAGGAGACAAAGAATGAGTAGAAACAGTTAAGTGTGTGGGAACATGAGCTGTCAACCTGACTCTGAGCCGTCTACACTTAGAGAAGACCCAGACAGGACCGGTTATAACCAGGACCATCACTCAGCTGGCAACACTTACCTCAAACCCACCAACCAAGAATGAAGTCACCCCTTGCCTTAGGCCAGTGGTTCTCAACTTTGGGGGTCACACATCAGATATCCTGCATATCAAATATTTATACTATGATTCATAAAAGTAGCAAAATTACAGTTAGGAAGTAGCCACAGAACAATTTTATGGTTGGGGGTCACCACAGCATGAGGAACTCGGTTGAAGGGTTGCAGCGTTAGGAAGGTGGAGAACCATCGCCTTAGCCGAACCTCACATGACCATGAGGTGTGTTAGTTCTATACTCCATGTACAGCCTCAGATGGGACACTGGCTTAGTCACCTTCCCCATTGCTGTGACAGGGCACCTGAGAAAAGACGGGCTTATGATGGGTCGCAGTTCAAGGCTACAGTCCATCCTAGCAGGGATGCCCTGGTGTCAGGAGGCTGAGGCAGCTGGTCACATTGCCTCCACAGAGAAGAAGCAACCAGAGGAGAATGGTAGCCGCTCAGCTCACTTCCTCCTTTTCTTGCAGCCCAGGACTCCAGCCTAAGGAATGGTGCTGCCCACTTTGGGGATGGATCTTCTTACCTCAGCTAACCTAATCTCAATAATTCCACACATGCCCAGAATCCTAGATACTTCTAGACCCTGTCAAATTGATAGTATTAACCATCATACTAACCCGTGCTAGATAAAGTAGAAATAATACTAATTTCCACCTCTCAAAGTATGAAAATCAAGAGGCCATACTGAAGACGCCTGTTTGAGAGCAGTCATACGGATCATGTGACCTTTTTAGCTGATTAAGCCCCAAGTGGGCAGCTGAGCCACCAGTTAGATTTTCTTTTATGGAATTTAATACTTGAGAGACATTTAGCCTTTGAGAACCAATCTAGAAATGAGTGGCACCTTGGTCCAGGCAACATTTTAGGATAGCCATGATGGATACAAGCACAAACACTATCTGAACAAAAAATGAATTGGGCAAGTAAAGAGGGAAAAATGTCAGGCAGTCCCCAAAGGAGAGACGAGGGTGAGCCTCTAGTGACTGTCTAGTTCCCATGAAGCTGAGCTACACTTTCTGCATTAGGTGTAGAATTCTTTCCACATTTTTATAGGATAACCCTGTTCTGCTCTCTAGTAATTTTTAAGTGTTTGTTCCTTGAAGAAAAATAGAAACTGTACAATGAAAGATACCATATGTGTTAGTTAGGGTTCTATTGCTGTGAAGAGACACAAGACCACAGCAACTCCTTTTTTTAAATTGATTTTATTGAGCTCTACATTTTTCTCTGTTCCTCTGCTTTCCTCTTCCCTCCCCTTCAACCCTCTCCCAAGGTCCCCATACTCCCAGTTTACTCAAATCTTGTCTTTTTCTACTTCCCATGTAGATTAGATCCATGTACATCTCTCTTAGGGTCTTCACTGCTGTTTAGGTTCTCTAGGATTGTGATTTGTAGACTGTTTTCTTTGCTTTATGACTAAAAGTCACTTATGAGCGAGCACATATGATGATTGTCATTCTCGGTCTGGGTTACCTCACTCAAAATGATATTTTCTAGATACATCTATTTGCCTGCAAATTTCAAGATGTCATTATTTTTCTCTGCTGTGTAGTACTCCATTGTGTAAATGTGCCACATTTTCCTTATCCGTTCTTCGGTCGAGGGGCATTTAGGTTGTTTCCAGGTTCGACTACAGCAACTTACAAGGAAAATATTTCTTATAATGGTACCCAATCTTTTTAACTGAGGGGGGCTGGCTTATAGTTTCGGCAGTTTCCTCCTTTGTCATCATGTTGGGGAGCATGGTGGTGTGCAGGCAGACATGGTCCTGGAGCTGATAGCATTACATCTTGAAAGCTGCAGGAAGTTGCCTGAGACAGTGGGCCGCATCCTGAGTATAGGAAACCTCAAACTCCACCTCCACAGTGACACACTTCCTCTAGCAAGGCCACACCCACTCCCACAAAGCCCCACCTCCCAATAGTCACTGCCTGTGAGATGATGGGGGCCAATTACGTTCAAACTACCATGCCATAGAAATACAGCAGTAGTTCTGTCCCGTTTTTTCCGCACACTTAGTGATTGCGTAGAAGAATGAGCAAGCAACCTGACCTTTCAGGGAAGAACAACTTCATGAACCTTCCACACCCTGGAGAGCGGTAAACTCCCATAAACAAGGTATCGGGAGCTAGGATCAGTCACTGCATATCCTGTGTGGAAAATTCTCGGTCTCAATAAGGGTTTGTATTCAGCCAAATTGTTTCGGCTGCACGCCAAGATCGAAATTCAACCGGGTTAAAAAGCAAGCCACGAATGTTGCAGTCCACCTGACTGCTAGGCTGGGGGCATATCTACCTTAGACATCTGTCGTTCTTCTAGCTCTTTCTTTGTGATGCCTTCAGTGTCAGGGACCGGCCGGTTCACACCATGGTAAGATGCCAGCAGCTGCAGCTTCATTCCTCCAAAGTAGTGTGCCTTTGTTTATGGTCTCAGGAGGAGTTCTGATTGGCCTAGTGTGGGTCTGATGCTTGCGCCTGAGCTAAGGCTGTTGCCAAGGGAATACAATGTGTTCTTTGCCTGGGTGCGTGATGACTCCTTTCCAGTTAGTGGACAGGATTAGCTTCAGAAGTCCACAGAAATGGAGAGCCAAGGTAGCTCTGGAGAAGAAAATACTAAGGTGCTTCAACCCCAGAATGGGGAAGCCATGCTGAAGGACATTTCCAGCCCCTCTGAGGCCTTCTTATCATGAGCACCTAAGAACAAATCAACCTTTCTTAGAAGGAAAGCCCCTTTTCTTTAAAAAAAAAAAAAAAAAAAAAAAAAAAAAAAAAAAAGCAGTAGCCAAAAGACTGGCACACACCCCTGACCTCTCTGCACCTTTGCTCAAGCCTCTGCCACCCAGGGAGGCCAGGACCTGTGGTTGAGTCACTGTCCCCAGGCCCAGATTCACCAGCTCCCCGAGTCACCCACACTCCACCCAGTACATTTTGCTTTTCCCCCAGTGTCCTAGGATCTTCTGGGACAGCTAGAGGGCTGTGGGCCCTGGGAAAAAAGACACAGTGTCTATAGAAACAAGAGACCCTCCCCCGGAACAAGCAGAAGACCTAGGCAGGATGGGTAGGGGAAGAATCGATTTTTCAGTCCCTGCTGTACTTAAGGTCTGTTTGTTTGTTTGTTTGTTTGTCTGTTTGTCTTCCAGTGACCTGGGTCACAGAGCTCCAAGCACCCTAAGCATGTGTTCCACTACTGCGTTTTCTTTACCCCAGCCTCTAAAGCCAGATTCTTGATTATAAACAGCAGATTTACATGTAACTTTCCCTTTTGCTACGCCTCTGTTTAAAACAGAAGCAGATACCTTTATCATCTTACACCAGAAAGCTCAGGCATGTCTCCCTGCTTGAAGCCTCCTCTGTCTCCCGTCTCTTCCACGTCCCTAAGGGGCAGCCTTTATCACCGCTAGTCCTGTTCTCCCCCGTGAGAGCCAGGGGCGAGGGGGCCAAGGCTTTCGGTGTTGTGATGGCTGTTTGAATATTCCACGATGCTTCAGAAGGGTCAGCAATGTCCTCAGGCTTAGCTGTTCCCAGCACCTCATACAGACTGTGGCATAGAAAGTCGGGCGTAAGTGCGGGGGAGTCATGCATGAGTGAGTCTTGGAGAGCTTGGGAAGCTAAAAATGCACAATATTTTCAGTCTCACCTTGAGCAGCTTCTCCTGCTATGGACAGTTCCAGACACTGGCTCCGGAAAGCTGAGGTCCTCCACCCTCAACAGGAACTGTGAGCAACTGTGGGAGATGGCAGGCCAAGATCTGACCGTTCACGCCAGGGGAAATACCACAGCCGTGCGGTTACTGACAGAATGCGTTCAGCGTTTGGACACAATAGAAAACATTCATTAAATGTTCCATGATCAATCTGTAATTAATTTAAATGCATATGCGGTTGCGCTGAACGAAATTAAATGTGGTAGAATAAATATAAATGATGCATAATAAGCTGTAGTCAACTGCCAATGCCCTGGAAACTTATGATAGACAATAGGCCATTCGATTTTCCATGGTTTCTATTGAACGCCTTTAAGAGGTTTTGTTTGTTTGCTTGTTTTTAGTTTGTTTTTTTTAAATGCTTGGGAAAAAAAGAATATTAACTTTTTAATACAAATAGTATAACATAACAACATTTTTATTCTAAATATTAGCAATTAAAAGCTATCGCGAGAGAAGAGTGGGATGACCTTGAATGTGTTTGGGTATGCTTTCTTTCCTTACTGCCCGCACAGAAAAGGACAGTGTTTCGGTTTACACATTTCTCATTAAATGTTTGTTGATCCTGATAGCATTCTAGGAAACATGTTCTCTGGCTGCAAAAGAGAGTTCATGGACACATAAGTAACTTTCCCTTAGCATAACAACCCGAATCTCATTCTAAAACGGAAGATTTCCATGCCGTATTTACTCCTTGAAATTAGCAGCTTGCCAGAGACCAATCTTAATGACTCTTGTACCCACACAGTCTTTCCTCTCTAAGTGACATTCTACACAGATATCTATTTTATCTCAAGTTCACAAAAACCCTTAGTGGTAGAAAGACTATTATCCGTCTGATTTTGCAAAGAGGAAGTACAATCTACAAAGGCAAGTGGCTTGTCCAAGATGACCCCAACAATATTTTGTTGGCTAACATCAAGTCACCTGATTCTGAGCTCAGATTAGTTAGTCTGCATTTAAACAGAAAGTCAGTCTGGTGCCACTAAAAGCTGGCTTGAGAGGTCAACTCTGGTTCAGACACGTTATCAAGAATCTTCCTAAAATATGACCTCATTTTATATTTATGTAGGAACATAAAGAAATTGAAGGATCGGGACTGCGCTCCTTGGCAGCCATCCCTTCCTCCAATTGTATGTCACAAGACAGAGACTTTTCCGTTCATGGACACCAGCCAAGACGAGATGGACGTGGACAAGCAACACGGTTGGTAAACTGGAAGTCTCTGAAGCCACGTCTCTACTGACTCTAAACAACCTCTCATCAACAATGCACTGGACTGAATTCCTAAGGTGCTGCTTTAGAATTCAACTGCCTCTTTAGAGCCAGATGCAGAAATCAATGTCACTCGCCCTTGAAGACTTTTAGTGTTGACAAGTGGGGATTTTACTGGAATGTCCCTCCAAGTGAGTCTGATTCTTAGCATTCCCAAGTGAGCTGTTAGGATAGATGGAACTTAGTGGCTGGTGACAAGAGAGTCACCCCTTCCCTGTCCCTCCACGCTCCTCCCCCACCCCTCTCCTGGATTATGACTAAATGGCCTCCAATCAGTTTATGGGTCCCAGAGAAATATCCCTTGCTCAAGCCATTAGCGTGCGAGTCGTTTATTTGGTGGGTTGATATCAGGGTTGGTGGTCTCTCGTAAATTCTAAAGAGCTACGCAGAAAGAAGAAACTTCTCAAGGATAAATGAAGTGATGGAGGGGACAGCAATGACATTTAGCACCAGAAAGACTGGCTCGTTTCTTGTGCCCACAGAGATGGGAGACAGGAAGAATTCCCTTCGCTTTCAAGTCACAAGGTGGTGAGATCACGCAGGAGGTCTTGAAAGTGCTGTCAGGATGGCTTGTCTTGCTTTTCTTTTGAAGTTCACTGGCTTCACTACGTAATGTACTATTGAAAGTCTATCACAAAAGATGAAATCCAAAAATTGTATGAGAGCAGGGGCTGATGGCTTGAGCCTCTGTTACCAGAACTTGTGCGCTTGAGGAAGAAGGACCACCAAAAATTTGAGACTAGACTATAGAGTGAAAATATCTTAAAAAAAATAAAATAAAATCAAACCAGGATGGCTGGATGGCCTAGAGGTTAAGAGCACTGGCATTCCGAAGAAGCCGTGTTCAATCCCAGCACTCACATAGCAGCTCACAACTCCAGTTGTGACTCCAGTTCCAGGGGATCTGACGCCCTTGTCTGCTCTGCGGGATTCTGTACACACATGGGGCACACAAATGCACATAACCACACACAGGCACACATGAAAATAAAAGATAAATAAAGAATTTTTTTAAAAAAAAGTTATATGAAAAAAAAAGATGAAAATTCAGTAAGAGTAACTCACCCCTATTAAAATTCTCACTCAACTTTTTTGTTAGAGGGTTGGGCATCAACATCCCAGTTGTCAAGGGAATTTTTATGGTTCTATTCTTTTGAATACTCAGACAGCGCTTTCAAAGTCTTAAGCACCTTTATTAGAACTCACAAGGTTGTTAGAATTGTACTCATTTATATTGTGTGTAAAATAATAAGTTTATTTTAGATGTAGAAAGATCACATCACAGAAATAATATGGAGTGTTCCTATAAACCCAGTGCCCAGTTTCTCCCGTGCATGTGTGTACGTGTGTTTGTGTGTGTGTGTGATACACACTTGTGTTTGCTGCATGTAAAGCGGGCAGGCATCAGTGTATCCATGTTCTCCCTCTATTGCTATCTGTCGTGTTGCCTTGAGACAGGGTTTCTCACAGAACTAGAAGTTCATCATTTTGGCTGGGCTGGCCGACCAATCAGCTTGTAGGACCTGCCTGTCTCCTTCCTCCAACAGCGGAGTTACCGGGGCATGCAGCCACACCTGGCTTTTGATACGGGCACAGAATACTTGAACACAGCTAATCACTCTTCATAGAAAGCCCTCTACTCAGCCACCCCCAGAGCCCTCTCCTGTGACTCATACGTTATGTGACTATGACATACTTTTCCCATTTAAATGAATTTTCACACATTATTACTAGCTGAAACCTAGAGTTTCATAAATACTTTATTCATATTTTCTTTGCAACTAATATTTTTTTCATTCTAGGAGTTCATACAAGATGTCATATTGCATTTAGTCACCACAAACCTAAGGCTCTCTTAGCTGCTGTCCAAGTTTCTCCAAATTCCTCCATTTTGGTGGCATGACACTTTAGAGACATGCTATATTTAGGATTTAGGAGTATGTTTTTCAGGACTCGGAGGTGTTTTCCTCAGGGTCATGGGGTAACGAGTTTTGAAGAGGAAGGCTGTTAAAGGCGTTTTAATCACTAGAGGCTGGGAATGTTCAAGTGGAAAACCAAGCGTTCTTTGGCTCAAGGAAAAGATGATGGGTTTGAGGGAGCCTGGTCCACAGAGAGCATCTTGCGGCAGGAAAGGCACTTCAAATACACAGTCTCCCCATGGCTCCCCCAGTAACTGATGTCAATGTGCCAGAGGTCACCTGAGTCCTTGCTGAGTCTAAATCCTGTCTGAAGACTCTCAACAGTCTCCTGTAGGTTTGCTGCGGTGGGGGGAGGGGGAGATGCTTCAAGCTTCTAATGGAAGCTAATGGGAAAGAGCAGTCGCTTTACAGAAACCGCTAAGGGCCGGTATTACTGAGCTACTGTAGCAACCTGGAACTCGCAGGGTGCCTGCGATAAAAAGATTTGAATAAGATGCGGGATTTATGCTGTGAGGAGCGCTCCTTCACAAGAAGAGTCAAGCCAGTGGGTCTGTGTCCCACAGCCCCACCTGAGACCATTAAGTTGTGTGGGGGCAGGCTGATGCATCCCACAGCACAGGAGAAGCCGCCCCAAATTTGAGTATAAGAAATGGGGGTGGGGAGGGCCCTGAAATGCTGCTTCAAGGAGTAAGCTACTTTCCCCCATACTGCACACAACCTATGCAGTTAGTAAAGGAAGAACTGTTTCCAAAACACAGAGAAGAGAATTAAGCCTGATGCATATGTTCCGTGTGCAGTCTGGGTTTTGGTTGATGAAAAGGCTTCATCATCTGTGTGTTTAGTTACTCGATGAAATGATAACAGCAATCTGTCCGCTGTGCCCAAGCACTTAAGAATTAGCCCATATTGACTGAAGACCCTACCTGTGCTCTGTCTGCTTCGTCTTCACTAAGCCTTTCTCACATCCAGACTTTCCTGCTCTACAAGTATTTAGGGAAGTCAAAGACCATGGCTAAGGAGACATGGATAAAGCCAGGATGTGAACTCCACGGTGAGCCTGTGGGCAGCGGAGCCCCAGCTCCTGACTAATCACTGCTTTGCACTCCTTGTGCATGAAGGAGTTTCTTTCAGAGCGCCTCTGGGAGGACAAGTACCAGGTCTTCACTAGACTGCCAAGGTCAGAGCAGCCATTTCTAGCCACATGACACACATTTGGTAGTATCTCCGAGTGGAGGTGTGGTCACTACTGACCATCGCTGACCCGCTGACCCACTGACTTAAAGGGAAACCAGGCATTCTGCAGCCCTGTACTGTGGCACTGTGCTGTGTGTGGCTTGGCCATCAGCATTCTAAGAGCTGGCAACGTAGCGGAAATTAGTCAGCAGGTGGTTGCCACCAAAGAATGAACTTTCGTTCACTGTTCCCAAGACAAGAGACCATGTTGTCCACCATGTATGGAGTCCTGGGGACAGTGAGCAGACAGAGGCACTGCAGAACCAGTCTTGCCATCCCAGGGAAAGCACCATAAGGAGATGAATTAACTGGTTTGGTTACTTTCAATGGGCCCTGCAACAGGAGGAGGGGCTGCTTGTCTTCCTGGCTGCCCAGCTACCTTACACCCGAAATAATCACTCAGAAACTGTATTCATTTAAACACTGCCTGGCCCATTAGCTCTAATTGGCTAATTCTTACATCTTAATTTAATCCATTTCTACTAATCTGTGTATCACCACGTGATTGTGACTTACCAGCAAGATTCTAACCAGCGTCCATCTTAGGCAGGAGATCCATGGCATCTGCCACTCTGCCCTTCTTCCCAGAGTTCAGTTCTGTCTTCTCCATCTACTCTGTCCTATCGACTAGACCAAGGCAGTTTCTTTATTCATTATCCAATGAAAGCAACACACAAACAGAAGAAACTCTTACACCAGGGCTCTAGAAATAGGAGCTTCTGTTGTCTTCACACAGAAAACCCAGTATTCATCAAGCATGGCAAAGCTATTGCATTATCAAGTCAATTTATATCTAATGTTTACATATCACACACACCCCACTTGCATGCACACATCAGTTTGCCTATATTCAAGGTCAGTGTCATGCAACACTCACCCTCTCCCACAGCCCAGCCCTTCCTCCACCATTGCCACAAATTCTTCATATTTAGTGGACCCAACTTATCCTGGTCCTTTTTCCTCCAACGCCTAGAAACGCGATAACCAAGAGTAATTCTAGACAAGCTAATCTTGGTCTCACAGCTTCTGGTATAAAGGAAGCTGTGTTTTCAGACCCAACGCAGACATGTCTCCTTCATCGAGGTGACAGAATCCAACTCCACATCCTTCGACAAAGGCTTTATTCTCCTCATTAAGTCTCAAAACCACTGGAAGTCAAACCTGAAAAATTTCTTCAGCAAAAATATAAACACTTTGCAGGAGTGGCAAGAGGAAATGCCAGTTTCTGTCAACTGCATGTCTGCGCACTTCCCTTTGGTGCAGTCCTTGAACTTGAATAAATTAGTGACAACGTCGATAGAAATACAAGAAGTAGTCGGTGAAGAAAACCCCAGCATAAAAAGGATCCGTTGAGCAGTCCGCTAAATCCTGTGGGGACAGGAAAAGAGAAAGACAAGCATAAAAGTTAACTTTCATTGGTGTTTCTTTTATTTATTGAGTATTTAACTTCTTACTGAAAAGGAAGAGAGAGAAACGGCATGCTTACTGGTGCAGCTACTCGGAAATGGTAGGCACTGTCGGAGAATGGGGCCACGGGGAGGCTCCAAATGTGCTGATACCCCTAAGAAACAAAGGAGAAACTCCCATCTCATACCACACGTTACACACAGTCAGAAGGAGGGCAGACTAGGGCAGTGTACCCTTGACGATTCTAGGAGAAGCTCCATGACAACAGCTTTTGATATATGTTGTTAGAACAGTCTATAGTCCCTTAAGGAAAGAGGGACGATGAGGAGACAAGTGTGGCAGCCAAAGTCAGCTAACAAGAAGAGCTAGCATTTGGTTCCAGGCATCCCTTCCTCAGAAGGGAGCAGAGGCCAAGATCCTAAGTGACTTGTACTGGAACCAGGACATATGGGTAAGGGAGCCATGAAACATTGATTACCTGAGTCATCGGGGAGTCTTGTCTGTGGCTTTGGCTTCTTTCCCTTTGACTGTGGAAACATATATTCCCAAGGGTAAATTTGCACTGGAAGACTATCAATGGCTCTGTAGTGCTTCAAGATATGAAGAAAGAGGCAAAAGGAGTTAGTAGAATCTATGAAAAGTCAGAAGATGACTGGTGGGGATGGTATTTAGGAAGCTTCCCTGCGGCCATGACTGAGCTAGGGTTACTATCGCCACAATGCATACTATGACCAAGAGCGAGTTGGGGAGGAAAAGATTTATTTGGTTGATGTTCCCACATCATTGAAGGAAGTCAGGTCAGGAAGGAACTTAAGACAGGGCGGGAACCTGGAGGACAGGAGCTGATGCAGAGGCCATGGAGGGGTGCTGCTCACTGGTTTGCTTCCCATGGCTTGCTCAACCTGCTTTCTTATAGAACCCAGAACCACCAGTCTAGGAGTGGCTCCACCCACATGGGCTGGGTCCTCCCCCATCCATCACTGAGTGAAAAAATTCCCTACACTGTAGGCCTTCCTGCAGCCCAGTTTTACAGAGGCATTCTTTCAGCTGAGGTTCCCTCTTCTCTGCAGGGGTGGGCAGGAGCTAGGAAGGGGTAGGGGAAGGGGGAAAGGAGCTAGGCAAAGGTAGGGGTAGAGGTGACCAGAATGCATTAGACACATGCTTGAAACTGCCAAAGAACTACATTTTTAAAAGATAAAGAAATCATCCACTTTTAAAGTTATGAGGGCAGAAGATCTATGAGAAGAGTGAGTCTTCCCTAAGAGGATGAGATTCGTCCATTTTTGCACAAATAAGAAACCCCCACATTCTAAGCGGAATAGCTCCTGCATCCTCAGCAGGTCTTTTCAAACACACCCAGTGGATGCCTGAAACTCTGGATAGCACCAAATCCCGTGTTTACTATCTGTTCTCAGATACATACATTTCTATGAGAGAGGATAATTTTTTAATTAAGCATAGCAAAGAGATTAACATCACTAAAAATAAAATGATAATGATCATAACAATATATTGTGTAAAACATAAGAACTGTTTATTTCTGGGAGTTTCCATTCAGTGTTTTTGGACCACAGTTGATCATGGGTAAGGGAAGTTATAGATACGTGGGGGCTACTATATCTCTTATGTTTAAATCACTGGTATTTGGAAACTGGTTCATAAGCTCAAAGTCTTGATTTAGTGGTTCAAGGTGATAAGGCCCTTCATGGGCTCTAATGTATAATCTTATTTCCTTCCGCTGAAAACCAGGAATGAGAAGAGAGATGCTCTTCTGCCTTCCCCAGCAGACACTGGAGCCCAGCACACCTGGGCTCTTAGGCTAGTATACTCGCCATTCATTTGACATTGTTTCGTGGTGGATTCTAAGTCGCGAAACTATGGCTACCTTCCCCCAGCATGCAGCTGGGCTGAGTTCACTACCTCGTAGATGAGCAAAATTAAGAGAGAAGGCGTATGAAATCCAGGTGAGACAGAGGAGACAGAGGCACAGTGAACGATGGGTTAGGAACAGCGGAGCAAGGGAAGCGGAGCTGGGGGTGTGGGGAGTGACGTTTGAGGAAAGGAGAAAAGGGAGAAGAAGGAGAAGAAGGAGCAAGGGTAAGACTAGAGTCAAGAGCGAATAAAACTCTCTTCTTCCGCAAAGCTCATTGCGCACATTTGAGGGAAGTGGGTTGAAATAATTACATAAAGTACGAGATGACAGGGCAGACGTGGCAGTACACACCTACAGTCCTGCATTCCGGAAGTAGATGCCGGAGAACTGGGACTGCCGGGCCAGACTGCGTTATTTTGTCTGAGAATACCTAGGCGCTGGACATGTAGCTCAGAGGCAGAGCTTTTGCCTAACATGCCCACAGCCTTGAGTTTGATCCACACCACCACAAGAAAAGGAAGGAAGGAAGGAAGGAAGGAAGGAAGGAAGGAAGGAAGGAAGGAAGGAAGGAAGGAAGGAAGGAAGGAAGGAAGGAAGGAAAAAAGAAGAATTCTGAGCTCTGGGGTGATTAAATTCTGACTCATAGCTGTGATTTTAGAGACATTGTAGCTATAAAACAAGCTACTGTCCATTGAGTCCCTAACTACAGGTCCGGAAGGAATATTGTCTTTACCCACACACATCTTACAAGATTGGTAGGAGAATGGCTGGGGGCCACCATAAACTCGGAACATAGTTTATGTGTGTGGTATGCATCCATGCGTGTGCATGTGTGGAGGTCAGAGGTTGATGTTGGGCATCTTCCTCTATTGCTTTGTACCTTACTTTTTTTTGGGGTGACAGGGAACCCCATCTCTCACCTAAGGCTAGACTGCCTCTGCCTTCTTGGTTCTAAGGCTACAGACAAGGACTCCTGAACTCAACTTTTCACGGGGGTACTAGGGATTGAACTTGAGTCCTCACCTTGTGTAGCAAGCAATTTACTAACTGAGCTATCTCGCCAGCTCCAGACATTTGACCTGTGTACCCTAGTGTCCCACGTGTAAAGCATACGCTAGGAAGAAGCTCATCCCTGGATGGCTGTCATAGGACTGTATGCCCCAAGATAAACATGTGCATTAGCGGATGGGTAGTCTGTGCTCCACAAACGGCAGTTGCCAATTCCACGAGTGTTGGCGACAGTTCTGATAACAATGCTACATGCCATGGCATTGTGTAATATTCATCTTATAGGTGGAGAAATGGTAGCACAGAGACAGTAACTGTCTCTCCTAAGATCACAAAATGAGGAAGCAACAGACAGAATTCGAATCCTGTTCTGCCCAATTCAAAACTCAGGTTTTTTGTTTGTTTGTGTTTTTTCTGTCCTGAAGCAAAAGAATACCACCCTCGTTTGTATTGCCACCTGGAGATCACCAAAATGTTCAGCTCCCACCCAGGGGCCATGTTAATATTGGTGTTCCTACCCCAGTTCAAGAAGACAGCCAGTGGAAACCTGAGACCTGTGAATATCTAATTTCCTACAAGCAAGAATGTGGCCTCCAATCCTCCCCACTCTTCCAAGGAGCCCGGATGACCCCACCGTCTGTACCCTTTATCAATTAACACGGACTGACAGCGTTTTACCTCCTAACTCACTAAACTATGACATCAATTCAGACTTACTATTCAATGAATGAGCAAGCAGTCTTGTTTCGTATAGCCATGCACTTACTTGATTTCCAGAGAGAATTTGACGTTGGTGGGTGTGTTCTTATTAACAGGAATATTATAATTATAAAGTCCGGGCCTGATTTTAAAAGAAAATAAAATCACAAGTCAAAATATGCCCCAAAAGCTTCAAGTTTTTTTTTACTATTTATTACATAGTATGCAAACTGTAAAAATCACATGATAAATTTAGAAAGTTGAATTTAACCTCATTCCTTTTCCATAGTTTTCAGAAACAAGCTAATCCAATGTCAGAATGAACGTGTTTGTACCTTAATATAAATATGGAAAGTCAAGTCCCAGACCAAATGCACAGGAAATGACTTTGGTCATAGGGAAACAAATTTCAGGAAAATGAAGTAAACTTAAATCCTCCTGGAAAGGAGACCTGAGATAATATTAACGTAAGTCATGCCCCCTTAAACAATGTTAGCAGGAAATGTATGTATTTAGAACCAAAGTCAACTGCAATTATTATAGTCCTGACTACCATTTAGTGATGGAGGAAATTGTAAGGTAGACTTGCTTATCCCTAGGTCCACCTAACAAATAATAGGTTCTTAGAGAGAAGGGGGCTGCACTGATCCCTGTGAGAATGAACTACTCCAGCTAAAGGCATGTGTGGATGTACTCAAGCACTCCTTATGACTGGTCAGTCCTCAGATGGCACAGGAAAACAACACAAATCAGATAAGTCATTTGTTATCCTGCTTAAATAATACTACACTAATGGTCAAAATGTGAAAGAAAAACATACAGGGAGCAGAAAAGGCCAGCAATTTATAATACTTAGGAGTAACAGAATAAGACACTGTGCACCTTGGATATGTGCAATTTTTACTTATTGTTACATCTTTAAAAACTAAAAATAGCCGGGCGGTGGTGACGCACATCTTTAATCCCAGCACTCGGGAGGCGGAGGCAGGTGGATCTCTGTGAGATCAAAGCCAGCCTGGTCTACAAGAGCTAGTTCCAGGACAGGCTCCAAAGCTACAGGGAAACCCTATCTCAAAAAAAAACAAATCAAAAAACTAAAAATACATGAGTTGTGCACCAAGATATAAAAAAGCATATCATGTTGTGCATCACTGATATATTTAGTATTTAATGTTTTCTTGTCAATTACATGTCAAAAAAGCTAAAAAAAAAAAACCTTAACATTGTTGGTCACACACACACACACACACACACACACACACACACACTGCCAATCTGCCTTAGGGTCACAGTTTATAACTATATAACTACATAGAATCCCTTTCCCATTATAGACCTTCAGATATCTGCAGATTCTCAGCACCCCCACTAGCCCGATATTAACCCTCCCTACCTTGCAGGTGAGAAATGAATGTATGTGAACAAACATTTTGCTTGAGACCCCGGGCCCGAACTATGTGATTCATCATTATCTTCACTCTACCACGTTAACTAACATCTGTCTCGGATGCTTACTAAAGGCGTGATCTAACGCAAACTCGTTCAGCTCACAGCAAACTACAAAACAAAGATAAATAACACCAACTTCTTACAGCTAATGTGAGAATTCAATGTGGCTATAAACATAGGTGTCATAAATACTTCTTAAATACGTTATTTTTATAACTCTGGACATTCAACTTGAAGCCTACATTCTATTGGGGTGAAAAAAACCTAATGCTGAAAACCCACAGAACTCGTCCTCACCGACCCACACCCTGAGTGAAGGTAATGCCCCGCCTCTGGGCACCCAACAGGTAAGTATCAAATTAAGAAATAAGTCCCACTCTGACTGTTTACAATATGCATTTGCACTTGCTGCAGCCACTTTAGTCTAACGTGTCTAGATGCAACACTGCCCTGCTTTTCGGGGGGAGGGGTATGATAAACACTGGGGATGGATAATGATGCAGAAAAATGTCTTAACTATTTGGGCGATTGCTTGCCTCCTACAACAAAAGCCACACTAAGCTAAGCCAAATTTCCACTGCAGTTATACTAATATCCGTTGTAGTTATATAAATGTTGACTCACATCCATCCTGTGTTCAAAAGTCAGCTAGTGTGTGCCCCCAGGAGTCAGCCTGATCCCTAGGATTTTGCTTGGGGTTGAGCTATGGAACAAGAAGACTGGGATCGTGGGGGTTGTGTATACTCATGTTTGCTAACGCCCACTATTTCTGAACTCCCTTGTACTCCATGTACCTAACGTGCTTTTACTTAAGAAACAATGTAAACACACACGGATTTCAACATGGAGCTTTGGTTTTCATTCCAGTCTCAAAACTATAACGTTGAGTAAATTCCAGAAGCAGCCGGAGCATCGAGGGAGGCTTACCCACCCGCAGCGAAGCAGTCTGCTGCAGTACCGGTGGTCTATCGTCTGCTGGATCTCCATAATCTGAATAGACGTGATGGTTGTATCAATCCCTGAAGTAAAGAGAATAGGGAGAGAACATGAATTCTTGTGCAGGGGGGAAGAATTGTGCTCCCGCTCAGATCCAAGACAAACGTTCAGTCCCCGTCCAAATGGGAAAAGTAGAAAGAAGTCAGGGCAAGGCTTTTGTTTTTGTTTGGGGGAATGAGTGGTTACAGCAAAATTTAAGAGATTGTTAATCAAAAGCCAGGCTCTTGGAAACAGCCCGAATCACATCCAGAAAGCGTTTCTGGGCTATAGAAGTCCTGCTAAATTGGAATTTACTAGAGATGGGGGATGAGATGAGACATGCAATCTGCTTCAGGAAATGGAAAATGAACTAAAAATACAGTCAGAACAAAAGAGGAAGGCAGGAACTTCAAAGACATTCTTAAAATCATAGAGCTTGCTGGGCAGTAGTGGTGCATGCCTTTAACCCCAGCACTTGAGAGGTAGAGGCAGGCACATCTCAGTGAGTTTGAGGCCAGCCTGGTCTACAAAGTGAGTTCCAGAAGAGCCAGAGCTGTTACACAGAGAAACCGTGTCTCGGAAAACCAGAAAACAAACAAAAAACCCCACAGAGCTGAACCACAGCTTCTCTGGCTTCAGGTGACCATCCTGAGTGCCTCATTGTCAGACTATCGTGGGTTATAAAACATGGCCACACAGGTGTCCACAGTGGGGGGTGTGTGTGTATACCTGTGTGTGCATCTGTATGTGTCTATATGTCTGTGTGTATGTGATGTGTGTGTATGTTTGTGTGTGGTGTCTGTGGATTTGTGGGGGGGGTGTATACCTGTGTGTGCACCTGTGTGTGTCGTGTGTATGGTGTGTGTGTGTGCCGATGTGTGTGTGGTATGTGTGGTGTGACGTGTGTCTGTGTGTGTATGTGTGTGTGTGGTGTCTGTGGATTTGTGGGGGGAGGGTGTGTGTATACCTGTGTGTGTGTATACCTGTGTGTGTCTGTGTGTTTGTGTGTATGTGGTGTGTGTGTATGTGGTGTGTGTGATGTGTTGTGTGTCTGGGTGTATATGTGTGTGTGTGTGTGGTGGGTGGGTGTGGCAGGTAGGGTGCTTGTCACTGTTTCTCACTCCAGTAATGCTTTTAAGGCCTGCGGCACTGCCTAGCCCCAGAAAGTAAAACAGGTGTCACTTAAATGTCTACTCACCGTCACTCTCCCACTCAGGGCTGATAAGCGCACCTCTTGCCAGGAATGATTTGCTTTTGTCTTCTGAAGAATGAAAACATCTGTCAGTCATGAAGCCTTGTTCAGGACGATAAGAAGCTGAGCTCTGAGCTGATTGCATCTCCACCGTTTCCCTCTCCCGCCCTCACACTTACCCACACCTATCCTATTTCCTCCAGATCTAGCTTCTCATCCTCACCCAAGAAGCCATCTGGGATGGGTAAGTTGCACACAGCCAGCCATACGCTGAAACCCCAGTACTTTCTTCTCAGAATGCCACTGTATTTGGAGGTATGGCCTTTCAAAAGGGGGTTAAGAGGATGGGGACAGCTGAGTGAGCTCTAGTCCTGACAGTTGTCTTGAGATGAAGACATACCAGGCAATGCCGGAGGGGTTTTGTGCATGAACGCACACACAAATAAGAGACCATTTGAGGACCTAGCAAAGGGTGGCCTTCTGTAGGCAAAGGAAAGACCTCCAGAGAAGCCAGATTTATTGAGGCCAAGATCTTGGACCTCTAGTATCCAGAACTGTCCAAAAATAAATATCTGTCATTTACACCACCCAGACAGGGGTATTCTACCATTCTATCACTCCGGAAGGCCCCAGAGCTCACAGCTGCCTCCTTCCCAAAGCCACAGCATATCCTCCATCAGTCAGTAACGCTCATCTGCCCCTGAGCCCAGAGCACATAACCCCTGTGTATCCCTTAAGTACAAATGTGTTTTTACTCCTTCTTGACCATTTCATAGTTTAAAAAATTAAAAAAAAAAAAAAAAACCCTGCCAATATCTCGGTGGAGACCTCCAAATGCCGAAACCTCAGTGGAGACAAGTTGCCGCACACCGCGCCCCCATGTCTGCGCTCTGTGCACTGGCACCCAGTTCACGAGCTTCGGCCAAGGGGCTGGAGCTTAAAATACACAGACACATACAGACAGAGAGACAGCGACACAGATCATTCTTGAATTCCCCAAGAATGCTCCTTTGTTGTGTTCAGGGGCAGATTATATAGAGATAGCCACGCCCCAGCCAAACCCACCAGAAACCACTCTCCTGCCATCAGGAACTCCTGAAGGTCTCGTGCTCAGAGCAGCTGTAGGCACTCAGATCAGGGGATTACAAGAAATTCAGGATCTGGGGTCTCACTGCTCCCAACAAAAACCTATTGTTCTCCAACTCTCTATAATTCCTGACAGCCTTAATCATATTACGGAAGCATTTTTTCTCTGATTAGTAAGAAAGTAATGGTAGTTTTATTTCTCATCTGGATTCTGAATCAATAACATTGCTAATCAAAGCCATTTGACTCACATAACTTAGGATTGCTATGTGTTGCTTATGTAATATTCAGACAATGAAGCTAAGTCGTTAGAGGGTCTCTGTGTGGACACATCAGAGTCAGGAGACTCAGCTCCAGGGACAGGACATTCCTCTGCTGAGCGGAACTGAGTGTCCCTTTCATTGGGTTGGCATCTATCTTCCTGTTCATCTGTCTTGATGCCACTTCAACTTGGGTGACAACAGGCCCTAAAGGCAACAGCTGTGCCCAACCCAAGCCCAGCTCATAAGTGGCTGCTGAGGCTCAGATTTCCTTTCTGGGTGAAAATTAAAAATCATTACCAACTGACATTCAGAAACCAGGCACGAGGAAGAAACAACCACACGCACACTGGAATTTGATTTCTGACCTGTCCTGGAAACTCAGAGGAAAGAAGGCAATACTCTTGTTTAGGAAGTAATCCTTTGAGAATTCAGTCCAGGTAACACCAGGGCGTGGAGTCAAGGGTACATTTGCTCCACTTGTTTTTTTTTCTACTGTGCCTATTTCCATGGCCTCTCTCCTACCTAATAGATCCAATCAAATTAGAGACTATGGTTCAAAGGTCATGTGTAGAGTGAGTAAAAATGAAGAAAAAGAAACAGAAGCAAAATATCTCTACAGTAAAATTACGAAATATTAACTTTCCTACGAACAGCATTGGTGGTATCAGGAGATGAGCTGGGTTATAAAACGGCCTGGGTGTTCCTTCCTGGTTATTTAATAACTTGAGTATTTCCATATTAGGAAAAATCACATGCTGTATACTTGCAGCAAAGGATAATAATGATAACTATACCAACTATTCCTTGACATTTTCTACTAGACGTTGTTCCGAGCACAACGTCTAATGACAGCCCAAAACGAGGGCTACGAGCACAACATCTAATGACAGCCCAAAACGAGGGCTATGGGGATAGCCTTGACAGATGAAGCCACTGTGTGATTCTGTACACCACCATTTTGCCATCCTGCAGTTAAGTGAAGCAAGATCCATGTAAGAAAAAAGTGAGTCTAAAGTATAAGGGAGGACTCGGCCAGCTGAAGACAGGGGCCGGATCACTGGGGTGGGGACAGAGCCAAGGCAGTCATCTGCCTACAGCAGAATGTGGTGTTCCCAAAGCTGTTTTCAAGAGGCAACTGCTCAGGTGTCAGGACTATGCAAAAAGAATCCTTTAATTTTTTATTATTTACAAAGGTTTTTTTTTTTAAGATTCTGTATGTGTGTGAGGTTTGGCCTGCAAGTCTGTGTATACACCTTGTGCTTGTCCATGCCTGAAGAGGTCACAAGAGGGCATTGGGTCCCCTGGAGCTGGGGTTTCAAATGGTTGTATGTCACCATGTGGATGCTGAGAACGGAACCTGGGTCCTCGGGTTAACCTCTGAGCCATTCTCCAGCCCCTAAGGAATCTTTTAAAAGTAGGTAAGAGCAGGCAGGAGGTGATGGTCCACACACCTTTCATCTCAGCACTCGAGAGGCAGAGGCAGGCAGATCTCTGTAGGTCTGAGGCCAGCCTGGTCTACAAAGCAATTCCCAGCACAGTTAGGGACATTATACATTGAAACCCTGTCTTGACAAATAAACAGAAAAGTAGATGGCAAGAGCCATCACCTAGTGGTGTAATGGCAAACCTTGGTTGTCAAGTCAGTTTCGTTGAGAGATGAATCAGCCACGGTTTTTTAAACTGTGACCATACAGGGGTCACATAAATGAATAGTGATAGTTGTGAAATGTTTGTGAACAGTAAAAGGATTATGAGTGCACACCAACCAAACGTTAACTCACAATGACAAGCTTACGAAATTCTAGGTGTTTGAGAATCACCCAGCCTGAAGCCTCGCTTCTAAGCACCTGATGCACACGTGGTGTTCACGCCACCAGGCACCAGCTAAGATGGCCTGGATCGCGCCAGTGCACGTTCAACACTATAGGATGCTACTGTGTTTTTCCTCAACTGCAAAGCTTTCTGCTCTCGTAGCAACATATCCATTCGCTAGCAACAGCTTCCTGCCATTATTTCTCAGCATGACAATATCGTTAGCCTGTCTTTCGGGTGGACTGTGTTCGAATGCTTGATTATAAAAATTGTTATTTGGGGTGCCGGCTTGAGTTTCATAAAAAGTCATTAAATGGAATCCTGGCTTGGAATTAGGAAAGATTTTCTAACCGTTTCTAAAACGTCCCTAAACATAGGACTGCAATTGTGTGCTGTGTACTCCAGCACAGACATTCTCGGCGACAGTGATGATAAAATCAAAATGTTCATCAATCCCCAAAAATAATAGAGAGGCTCTGGGTCCTTCAGTGTCAAATATTCAACCAAGATTCAATTATTTTTTAAAATGTCTTCTTTGTCAAATTTTTCATGTGTATGTGCCTGAGGGTGTGTATGTACTATGTGTATGTTCTTGTGTGTGAAGATTCCCAAAGAGGCTAGAGAAGGGCACTGGATCCCTTGGAACTGGAGTTACAGGTGATAGCGAGCCCCTCAATGGTCTTTAAAATAAATCTATGATTTATTATCAGTATTATAGGAATACCAAAGAATTGCTTTAGAATTAATTTCTTTAAACACACACACCAATCAGTAAGTGTTTGGTTTTTATGCCTATTTTATATATGTATATATCTCAAGTCACTGAAATCTCTCAGAAAGACAGGATTATGGGTAGAGAATTTTAAGAAGCCGAGTCTAGGTTATTGGAACAGCACCCTCTGGGGGGAGGGGGTGTCAGTGGGTCATTCCAAAGATGGTTGTTATATGGGCACACCTGATAGGGAAAGCCCTACCCTGAATGTGGCAGCGCCATTCAATAGATGGGAGCCAGGATGGGAGAAATGTAAGAGAAAGCATTCTAAAACAAGCCCACTCTCTATCTCTCCCATCTCCTGGCTGCTAAGAGGTGAACCGCCCCTCCTCAACATATCCCTGCTACCATGGTAATCTGCCTGTCACAGGCCCAGAACAAGGCGGCCATTCCACCATAGACTGCATCCTCTAAAACCAGGAGTCGAAACAAGTGTTTTCTTTCTAAGTTGTTTTCCTCTAGTATTTTCTCATGATGGCAAAATAAACAACAACAAAACAAAACAAAAAACTGCATGGTGACCAGGGTAACTCAGAGAAGAACGAGCTGGTTTATCCAAGCTTATGGGTCCAGAGGGGCTGACCATGACAGCAGGTAGGCACAGCGGCTGGAACGGCAAACTGAGGGCGCACCTCTCAAACTGAAGGCATACTCAGAGAATGACCTCAAATAGTAGACGTTAAGCCCTCAAAGACAACCTCCAATGACATGGCTCCTTCAACAGAACCACGCCTCCTAAGCTTTCCCACATAGCTCCACTAACTGGGGACAAAATATACAAATGTCCCAGACTGTAGCGAACATCTTATTCAAACCACTACAGAGCGCTGAGGTTTGTTTCCCTTTTGTTTTTCAGACTTCTGTCAACATTCAAGCTTCTACATTCAGTTTCAGGACAGGAAACAGAAGCAATTGGGCACAATAATTAGAGGCAATCTTTCTTGAAATCTCTCTCCTCTTCTGCACGTTTTACATTAGGTGGGAAAGCTTCCCAACACACAGCTCACACGACTGTGAAGACCTTGAAGATGCCTGTGTTTGTGGCTCAATGGAGGGGCCATGCAGGCTCTCTGTGGTACTCTGTGACCATATGTGGAGGGTAAGAGGAAAAGAGGAAGGAAATGCGAGAGAAAAGCCAGTTGTTTAACCTTTACATATCTTCCCCTGCTCAAAGGTAAAAGTCCCCAGATAGGAGGTGAAGGATGCTCGAACAGATGCGAGAGTCTGCCTTTCTTCCCCCTCTCAGCAGACAGGGAGGGAGGATAGCAGACAGGCAATGTGAGGGTCTGAGCATGCAGCCTGAAATGATACATTCCATTTAATGGATCGTGAGAGATGAGAAATTTCTAGAAAACTGAATATCCATTTTCTTTTGTACATAAATACATATGTGTTCCCAAAGGCTTCCAGATCGCTTAGACGCCAGCTGTCCCAACAATAATTTTTAGCTGCTTGTCTTCTCAAAGTTTCACTTAAGATTGCTTCCCCAGAAGGCCACGGGTTTCTAAGGCAATTGAGGCCCACAGAGGAGGAGAAAGCAGAGCCCTCCATAATGTCTGTTTTCCTTGCCTTTTGTTCTGCTTCCTTGGTGGACTTGCAGGGAGAGGGGCTCATTGTAAGATCTGGCAATAACACGACAAATTCCCTTCTCTTCCACAGAACTGTGTTCATTGGTTCTTAAAGAGAGAGAGAGAGCCCTATAAATAAGGTTGGCTGCTTTGTGATATATTTTGTGTGTGTGTGTGTGTGTGTGTGTGTGTGTGTGTTACTATCTAAGGCAGGCTAGCATAACCTAGGATTCTTGTTCTTCCTAACTGTAGGGATTCTGGGTATGTAATATCATGCCCTGCTAAAGTATTTAAGAAGTAATAAAAAACAAGGCTGGAACTCAGCCATGAGCTTGTACTGCTCTGGCAGAGGATCCAAGTGTGGGTCACAGCATCCTTGTCAGGCGGCTCACAAGCACCTGTAACTCCAGCTCGAATGGAGCCAGTGCCCTCTTCTGGCTGCCATGAGCACTTGCATTTATGTGCATGTGCGCACACACAATTGAAAATAAAATATCTATTTTATTTAAAAATATATCTATTTTATTCAGTGGGTGAAGGTGCTTGCCACAAAAGTCTGATGACCTGAACTTGCTTTTATCCCCTGAGCCCACATAAAAGGAGAAAAGAGAGGACTGAATCTATAAAGTGACCTCTGGCCTCTACATGCCCTCCATGGCATGCATATGTCTGTAGCCACACACCATGCACACCCACATACTCTCACACAATAACAACATAGGTGGAAAATTTAGAGGCGGTGGAGAAGAGATAACCCTACAGGTTAAAATTCTGAAAATGTTTTTTTGAAGGCATAAACAAATTTTTAAATTCCCTACACAACACCCCTAACTTGTCACTTCTATGAAGCAGGACTCTTCGACTCCGAAAAGCTGGTAATTAGAAAACAGAAACTCCTGGTGGGTTAAACAGAAGCTCTTATTTTATAAATGCCTTCCAGAACTTTTGCTATAGGCTTAATGTATAGAGCAGGTGGTTTTCATTAGGGAGCTAAGGGTGTATTTCACAATGGGTGGGTGCTACCTCCCAGCCAACTATATTAAAAGTCAGCGATTGATGTAAAACGGTACCCATCCTGCCGCGGTGGAAGGCGGGTTGTATAAGTGTGGAAGGCAGATAGTATACGTGTACAAATGTGCGGAAGCCTGAATTCTGCGCGCGCGTCTGCGCTACCTTTCTTGATTGAAACAGCCCTGTAGCAAGAGGTCAATGAACCCTGCCCATCATGGCTGAAACCATTAGCACAAGGGACCATTCTTTCTCCTAAAAGTTCTTACATCTAAAACAAAATGAGTGAGGATGCACGCGATGTTTGATTTTTTTTTTAAGGCTCACCAACTTGTTACATTCAGCATTCTAATGTTTTCCCGACAAGCCCTTTGTCTTTTCATATTTAAACTCTCCTGTCTACTTAAATCTGTATGGGTTCCATGGGTTAAAACCTAATCCATCGCATTCAGTTGGCTTCTTAGAGCAGAAACTCAATATTCTGAAATACTTTCTGCTTCCTGATCTGCCTTCCTCAAACCTTTTATTACGGAGCGGGGGAAATAGAATGGGGGCGGGGCAGATGACTTTCTGAAAGACGTTTTACAAATTCTGAGACAATCAACTTAGACCTGAAAGAAAAATGATGACTTGAGCTCAGCATGTCATAACAGTGCAGACTGTCTTTCATTTACTCTACTGTGGTCTGACTCCTCAGGGAGGAGTCTCCGAAATGCCTTTCGGGGGTCCAGGAAATTGCCAGATATTATTCTGCATCCCACTGAGAGCTCTCCTATACTCTGTTCTCCTATGTTTTTTTTTTAATTCCTTGAATTTATTTTTTTTATTTTATTCCTTAATTTTTTATTTTTTTTTTATTTTTTTTTTTTTTTTTTGATTTTCGAGACAAGGTTTCTCCGTAGCTACAACTAGCTCTTGTAGACCAGGCTGGCCTCGAACTCACAGAGATCCGCCTGCCTCTGCCTCCTGAGTGCTGGGATTAATGGCCTTGGGTGGCCCCTGTGACAGGGTCATTTGACCCCCCCCAAAGGTGTTGAGAGACCCACAGGTTGAGCCAGTGTCCTAGACAGAGGGGAGAGGCTGCATCAGCAAGAGAAGAGCAGCCTTTCTCCACCCAGGGAAAGATCCTGCACCGGGGAACATCCTGACGGCTATAAGCAGACTCGAGGAGGAGGGAGGATGCTCAGCGTGGTCACTTTCTGCATCTTTTAGAGGCGGGCTCATGTATGTGCCCACCCTATGTCCAAGTAAATGAAAGCTGAATGTCAGATTGGGAGGAACCATGGTCATAGAAACAGGGGCCCAGATACCAATTCTAACCACCAGGGACTATGTTATAAAATGGGTACCTCACCATAAATCAGAGGCTCTGCTGAGATAAATCACTCTGGAAACCCAGAGTGACTGCAGAAACGGGTCTATGATGCTGTCCACGGTCTTGGGAGGAGGCATCTTTCCATGGATTCTACTACAAACAACTCACGTGGACGCGCAGATGTATTTATAGTTACATTTACTGTTTATGCTTTTCTCGGTACACTCATTATGAAGTATATAATTGACTCTGGATTCTCGGGGTTAAAAAGGCCACTAGTGTAGCTGTCCTCTGACGGTCTATGACACAACCAGACACTTGGCAGCAGATCTTTCTCTAGGAGTTCCACAGATAAGGAAATACAGCATGGGTAGACACTCGCTGTCCAGTTTGCTCAGAGCTGAGCTCTCTAAAATTCCCTTACATAGAGAACTGGTTGTTACTGACCAAACAAAACCCTGAGAATGGAGAGCAGACCAGCTCTGGCCTCTCCCTCTTTAGATTCATTGTCATTGATACATCTCGTATAGGTGGGATGGTCCCTTCTTGGGAGGGCTCTCAAAGAAGGACATCAAGCGTCCCCAGTGAGAACAGCCAAGGTCAGAAAATTCTTGGCCAGTCATAAGCTTCCACATTCTCTCAAAAGAGACGAAGGTTTTAGGGATTTTGTGACAGTATTAGTTTCTTCCTTCTTCCTTTTTTTTTTCCTTTCTTTTTTTAAAATTACTTAAGTGTACATGTCTGTGTCTGCATGAGCTTATGTGTACCACATGCACATAAGTCTGCAGTCTGGTGACTGCAGACGCCAGAGAACTTCGGGCCCCCTGAAACTGGAGTTACAGACGTGGGTGCTGGAAATCAAACTTGGGTCTTCTTTGACAGCAGTAACACTCGTAATTGCCGGGCCATCCTCTCCAGGATATACGAACTTTGTATATTTAAAAATATTTAGGGGTCTGTCAAGATGGCTCAGTGGATATAAAACACCTGCTGGACAAGTGTAGGGAGCTGTATTTGACTCGCCAGCACCCAAATGAGGCTGCACATAATAGCACATAGTTGTAATTTCAGCACTCATAGAGTGATAGGGAAGACGGAGACAAGAGAATCCCCCAGCTCAGCAGCAACCAGCAAGAGACGCCGCCCCAAGGCAAAAAGCAAGAACTGACACTCCAGGTTGTTGTCGTCTGCCATGCAGGCTATGGTATGCGCACGCCCGTGCTCAGACACACAAATAGGCACACACAGATGCACACATGTGACGACCAAAAGAGGACAATATATTGAGAACAAGATGACCGACGCAGACCCCTTTCTTCAGACTGAAGCTTCCTAGCCACTCTAGATTGATACATTTGTTCCTAAATTCAATTCAACATTGTCTTTATGAGGGAGAAAAGGCACAAGTCTCTTAGAGACGGGGGAAACATTTTGTGCCTCGGCTTCCTCACTGGGGGAAAAAAAGAGGATATTAGCAGTGCCTGTATGATGTGCTTATGAGGAGTGAATGATTCTTTCATGTGAGCGGCTGTTACAGCGTCATATATGGGGTAATTCCTCACTGCCTCGTGATAAATGGGGACATGGTTTGTAAGCGTGTGAATCCAGGGTACGATACAAAATAATATCAAAGGGGAAGGAGATGTCACTATCACCCGAAGGCTCTGCCCACTGGCCAGAGTCTGTGTGTAAGGCTGCTGACAATCAGTTGTTTTTGCTCCTTTGCTTTGCCGAGACCCGTGATAAAGTTACACCCCCTCCATCCGTTTTGAACCAGATGTGACTGGTATGCCCTGCTCTAGCCAACTGCGTAAGCAGAAAAGGCACATGTTATCGCGAGATGGGCCCTTTAGGAGGCAGAGTACGATGTGATTTGCTTTCTTGCCGTGACTACAGTGATTATGAGAACACTAGGACATGGCATCGCCACCCGCTGGGTCTTGAACACGGCGAGCCAGAGCCCTGCTTTAATCTTGAATCCACATTTCATGAAGTCAGAATAATTTACTGGCACCTGACATCTCCATTATTTGGAAGTTACTGCTTGCTTCCGCAGATTCCTCATAGATAAACCACACTGGCACATACTGCTGATGCTACCTACCTTTATTATTAATGCTATCCTGGACACTTGCGAATGTGTGTATACAGAGTGAGATTTCTAACACAAGAAACTAGAATCCACTTGGAAGAAATACATTCATTCTTACAGAGATAAATTCAGTTGGAGCCCTTGACCAAGTTTCTAAAAACGTCTGTTTTAACATTTAAAGGGTCCTAGCGAGCTAGCTCAGTTGGTCAAGTGTCTGCTGGGCAAGCATGAGGACCCACGTTCACATCTCCAGCACCCATGTAAAAATCCAGGCACAGAAGCACGCTCAGAACTGGGGTGGGGTAGAAAGGGGGAAAGCCTGTGCCGAGGTAGACAAAGGCAGGCTGCCAGAACTTGCCGCTAACCAACCTAGCTAATCAGTGAGCACTCGGCTCAGTGGGAGACTGTGTATCAAAAAATAAGAGAGCTTTCATATGTCCACAGGGGGGCATGATAGCCTCCACGTGCCCAAACAGAGCCATGATAGCCTCCGCCTGTCCACACGGGGCCATGATAGCCTCTACCTGTCCACACGGGGCCATGATAGCCTCCACACGTATGCACGGGGCTATGCCTAGCCACATGCATTTATGAATGCACCACAAACACAAAATCAAAAAAACAAACAAAGCCAAGAGCTGTGTACACGGATATAAAAGGAAAAGGGAGGCCGCTAAAAGTGGATGTCAAGCTAGTGGATTTCATTAACTCAAAGGCTACCTTTAAATTAGGGTTTCCAGAATTTGTTCATTCCTTCTTTCCTTTCTTCCTTCCCCAAATTACTGTAGACAAAAAGCCCAGACACTCCACCATTTAAGTTCTAAATGAGCCAAAATATAAACCAAAACAAGAAAGCCAACCCATGTGGACATGGCCACCTCACCGTCTTTGTTGGTGACAGACAAATGAAGCTTTTCTGCCAGGCAAATATTACAAATAATCAAGTCGGGCGGTGGTGGCGCATGCCTTTAATCCCAGCACTCAGGAGGCAGAGGCAGAAGGACCTCTGTGAGTTCTAGGCCAGCCTGGTCTACAAAGTGAGTTTCAGGACATCCAGGACTGTTACACAGAGAAATGCTATCTCAAAACAAACAAACAAAAGCCCAGCATTTCCTCCATGGGGAAGGTGCTCAATATTCAGATGGTTACCAGTTCATGGCTATATAGATTTTGTTCCATCTAACAGAAGAGTAGAATCCTGCTTAGATCCCTTCACAAACTAACCAGGTGAATGTCAGCAAGGCAAACCTCAAGTTCAAAGGCCTGGTTGTTTCTCTCTGGACGCCATTTACCTGCCCAGTATCTCTGATGGATTGCTCTCTCTGCCTCCAATTGTCTTTGTGTAGAACTTGAAAATAATATTCTTGATCCCCACACGGGGCAGCAGTACGTTTCCTGACACGTCAGGATCTCACAGAAAGTGATTTCAGGCACTTGAGGGGAGGTCTGCATGGTTGCCAAGGTTGTGTGAGAAGCTGCAAGACAGTGAGCGAAGGAGGGTCACACAAAGTCGGGGCACAGCGAGGGAAGATGGGTTGGGTTTATGGTTAGGAACAGGATGACCGTACCTGGAGGGGAAGCTGTGGATGAAAGAGCTGGCTCCGGAGAACTTGTAATATTGCTGGAAGAGTACAAAATGGTTAGTGAAATAGGCCTTCGAGAGTCCTCTTAGGACTGAACCAATGGCTCAGTGGGTAGGAGCATTTGCTTCTCTTCCAGAAGATTGGACTTCAGTTCCCAGCCCTCATGTCAGTGAATTCAGTCAACATAAACCTCCAACTCCAGGGATCCAGTGCCCTCTACTGGCCTCCTCAGGCACCCACATACATATACACATATGTAAGAATAATTTTTTTAAAGTCCTCCTCTCGAACACAAGATCTGAATTCTTACCTCAGAGGGTGGTTTGGGGAGTGCCGGTCCTGATCCTTTAAGCTAAGTATGTAAAGGGCAACTATTGTCAAGGCACTGTTAAAGGGGGAGAAAGCATTATGTATTATAAAAAATATTATATATATTTATATAATAATTTATGTATTAATATTTGTATATATTATAAAGCATTAGATATCTCCCTCAAGCTACCAGCTGGCCAAAGACGTACTCACAGGCCACACAGATGGGAGGAGGGGGGAGAGGGAGCTGGAGCTGGCAGGAGCACCATGGAAACCAGCAGAGTGAGGTTTTTCTGCCTGGGAAAGAGAAAGGAGCCCCAGGCTCCCAGTAGTTCAGAGGCTCAGAGGAGCGCTCCACAGAGCTGGCTCACCCTGGCAAGCGGTCACTAGAGGAAACCTGTCAACAGCTGGAGGCAGCCCTCTGCCCCCTGCAGGAAAGATAAGGTCAAAACTCACTTCCTCCTGGTGGTACTTATCCACGCTGTTGAGTTGGGAGATGAAAGGAGGCAGAGGCCAGTCATGGACCCCCCAAACCCTTTGGTCACCTCCAACATCATTCGGAGTTCAATGTATCGCATTGCGTAGAAGGAGGAAAGGAGACGGAGCACAGCAGCCGCATGACACGACTCCAAAATAAAGAGCACGCCTTCCCTCTCATTATCACAATCTATACATCGAAATTCATGTCTTCCTGAACGGTTCCCGGGTTTGGGACACAAATCCCAGCAGTGTTTCGACATCTAAACGTTGTGTGTCTTCCCCTCTGCGGGGAGATTTTAGGCTCTCTCGTGAGTCACATAAACGTCTGCTGGGAATAAGGTCACCAGACTTGCTGCCTCGCCAGCCTCACTTCACACCTTGCTTCCCAAACTCAACGCCTCGGGACTCTGTTCTCCCGTGAAGGTGGCAGATTTACCCTCACAGCCTCAAAACCAGGAGCTGTGCCCCAGATGGTTTCCATCCGCAAGAACGGAACTCCAAATGTCTTCTTAGAGACAGCTGGTGGATACCCAATACTAAGTCTGAAGATGTGTCAGACAGATCGCCCTGGCAACCATTTACTGTGGTCCAGTTTCCCTTGCTTTGGGTTTTTCTGTGTCTCTCACTCTCTGTCTCCTCACTATTCAGTCTAAAATATTTCCCCTGGTTTGTGGTTGACATCTGTCTCGATGCACAGGCTGGACAACTTCTAGTGCATTGTAATGAAATAGACATATGCTCTCTTCAGAGGCAAACCCAGGTTTTGATCCTTCTCAGATACGACAGAGCCCACAACCAAGATATGGAGACTATGACCTCCCATTTGTGATCCTACTACCCAACCCTGGCCTCAGGAGATCTCACAAATGGGCTCTAAATGCAGCGACTTTACTCAGAACTAGACTTCCTGGCAGTTCTTCACATGGCTGGGGTTGCATCTGCAGAGCATATGAAGTATATCTCTAAAAGTAGATGCTCACCCTCCCCTTGGCTGGAGAACTTAACAGATGATGAGCCCTGAGGAAAACAAGGAGAAAAATGCAATGGTTCCTGATAGGGATTTCAGGTCATGACATCAAATCCATGGGCATATTCCCACCATGGGCATTAGTTGGACTGGACAAAGGTTATAATCAATGAGAGAGCACGTGTTTAGCATGCTTAAAGCTCAGGATTTAATCCCCAGGGCCAAACCACTCATTCACTCACTCACACAATCATCTAAATTTAAAAGCAAAAAGTTGAGGGCAGAAGGGCTGAGATCCACCTACCCAGTGACCTGCAGCTAGGGAGCACCTTTGACCCTTCACTTGCTTTCCCTCTGGAACAACCATCTTCCTCCCTTTTACTATGCCAGACAAGAAAATACTGTTCACCAGGGTGGTGGTGCACACATTTAATTCCAGTACTCAGAAGGAAGAGGCAGGAGGATCTCTGTAAATTTGAGGTCAGCCTGGTCTACAGAATGAGTTTTAGGACAGCCAGGGCTAAACATGGAAACACAACAACAACAAAAACAAAAATCAAAAAAAGAAGGAAAAGAAGGAAGGAAGGAAGGAAAAAAGGAAGGAGAAGAAAATACTGTTTATAAGCCCAGAGAACAAATCTCTCTGTCTCTGTTTCTCTCTCTCTCTCTCCCTCTCTTTCTCTCTCTCATACACACACACACACACACACACACACACACACACCATGGTCTGTTGCTAAATCACAACTGATTGAAAAGAATAAAACCATCGTTCGTCTCACATTGGCGTACATAAATCCAGTTGTCTTTCCTTCAAGATACGAATTTCAAAGGGGCTCCCTCAGTTTTAAGCTATCAAAGATCGTACCTGATTTAAAAGGCTCCTTGTCTTCAAAGCAAAGAGAAGGTCAGTCTCCAGTTCATGTGTG
The DNA here is from genome assembly GCF_014885135.2 of Alexandromys fortis. Classification (NCBI taxonomy): domain Eukaryota; kingdom Metazoa; phylum Chordata; class Mammalia; order Rodentia; family Cricetidae; genus Alexandromys; species Alexandromys fortis. Next base: position 16,260,989 of record NW_026067906.1, read on the forward strand.
AGAAAAGAAAGGCAAAAGAGAAAAAAAAAAAAGAGCTTGATAGCATCCCAGGGAAGTTTTTCTTACCAAAATGTCATTACAGCAATTAGAGCTATAACCAGTGTTTGGAAGACCCAGTTAGGACAGGACTGTTTCCTCTCTGTGAAGGAGACCTGCAAGAAAGTCGGTGAACGACAAATCAGAACAGCAGCTACGAGGCCTGAAGACCCAAACCAGTGGGGTCTTTGCTGTCTCCCGAGGATAGTGACTTCTCACTTGCCTCAGTTTACATCTGCCCCCTCTGTTCTTGCCTCTCTGAACACAACAATCTCATCCAAGGCCTCCCTTCACTAGTTGCTGCAGACTACAGTAGCCTGGCCTTTCCCAGGCATCTGTAGGACAGCTGTGCATAGGATAGACGAGAGCGGGAACAACTAAGAAATTGCTTTAAATTGTCCTTTAGTTGTGTCTTGGACTTGTTATCTGGTAAAGGAACACGTTCTTTAGTGCAAAGAGGGGGTGTTTAATCATATACTTTTTAACACGCACAGATGCCCAGGGGCTATTAGCACTGAGTCTTTCATGAATGCCACCGGAAGCAAGTCTGAATGTCACCAACTCTGTGACTGGTATGAACCCCTCCTAACTCTGTCTGGGAGTGTTCTGAGGATGTCTGAGTGTTGCCATGCAGAGAAAGGGCTCAAAGGACCTTGTTGAACCGATTGGCATCAACAGTATTACTTGTAGAATAAGTGCTTCCCCCATCAAGCTGCTGGAGTGTGTGTAAACCTCCTTGATTTTGCCCCCAGTCCTTTGCACACACATTGGGAAATGACTGAGAGTCAAGTCCGGCACAAACCTCTATGTCATTCATCCTCATCCTCCTGAGGAAAATGAAAAAAATGCCCAAGTGCTTCTCTGAGTTATTAAGGGACCCGATTAACAATGTAACAATTCTCCAATTTGGATATACCTAAGGATTACTATGGAGACTGTCAAAAATCTAAACAACTCACTCACTATGAGTGTGTGAGGTAACCCAGACTCAAAAAGACAAACATCATGTGTACTCACTCATAAGTGGCTTTTAGACATAAAGCAAAGAAAAATCAGCCTAAAATTCACAACCCCAGACAACAAAGAGAGACATACGTGGATCTAATCTACATGGGAAATAGAAAAAGACAAGATCTTCTGAGTAAACTGGGAGCATGGGGGATCATAGAAGCAGAGTGGGGAAGAAGGGAGGGGAACGGAGAAAAATATATAGTTCAATAAAAAACAATTTAAAAAATCCAAATGCCCTGGCAAATTCTGTCTCCGCAGGTTTTATTTGGAGTGAAATGTATACAGTCATTCTCAGCAAACCCCCCCCCCCATCCACTTATTCAGAATTCTACCTTGGACTGTTAAGTCTTCCCGGCTCATCTACCACTGTATATAGCAGCTATCTACCTATTGGCGGTGGAGAGAAACAGAGAAAAGTAAGGGCTGTCCTATGGAATGAATGCATTAGCACTAGATGAAGGTGACCTCAGCTTCCTCCAGAGTATGTCTTGGCCAGCACTGCGAGCCGTGTGGTCCCAGCTTTGCTTCTTACCCAAGGTCCATTACCTGCAGGTGGCAGCATTTTGATCGTCCACATTCCTCACTCAGCCCAGGAGCACCACTCTCTACCCACGTGACCCAAGGAAGCCCTAGGGGCAAAGGTCACCTAGAGAGTTGGTAGTAACAGGCAAGGGAAGTCAACTTCACAGAAACACAGAACATTGCCAAGAAAGCACAGGCGTGAGAGAAGGAAGCATCATTATTGGCCCTCAGTCAAGCTCCCTGGACCGTTTCTGCTACACACCATGAGAACCACAAAGAGAGTGGGTTTGAAACATTAACAGTCATGAATGTGCACCCAGCGCTGTGTTCCAGGCACTCTCCTCTGTGCTCTACGTACACTAATGTAGATAGCATCCTCACGATTCCCCTCCCCGACCCTTTAAGGAAGATGCCTTGACCATCCACATTTTGGAGACAGAAGAAGGCAGTCATCAGACACACAATGCTAAAAAGTCATGAAGACAGAATTTGAGTTAAAATTTTCTGGCTTTGTGATCTGTGGGTATATGTAAAAATAAAAAAAAAAACTGTGCTATGTATGTAAAAAATGAGAAAACATGCAACTTAGGTGTTATGCAAAGAGTCCCTGGGGCTTATCAAGGAACACACATGTATGTGCATGTGTGCGAATGTGCGTGTGTGTGCATGTGTATGTATCCATGCATGCGTGTGTGTGTGTGTGTGTGTGCGTGCGTGTGTGTGATGTAGCATTTTTCCTCTGCAAGTGAAACATTTTATCTTGCAGAGAAAGTTCCTTAAGACAGAAAACCAACAACACAAAATATCTCCGGGAAGTTCTCCAAACTAACCAGATTTATTAGAGTCCTCCCTCCCCAGAGCAGACAGACAAGCCACAAAGGCTGTTGAGAGACACCCTAGACAAGATGGAAAGAAAAAAAGAGGAAGAAGAAGGAAAAATAAAACAGGGGAAACTGTGGTCAGGTTGTAAAATAAAAAAAAAAGTTTAATTCAAAATAAATAAATAAAACCAAACAAGCAAATAAAAGTGCTCAGACAAGACCTCAAGAACAATGGCAACGGGTTTTTGATTCTACTGGACCTATTGGTTTCGTGGGAGCCAATTACGTGGGAGGCAGTTACGTGGATGCTCACCTTACTAGACCTGGATGGAGGTGGGTGGTCCTTGGACTTCCCACAGGGCAGAGAACCCTGATTGCTTTTTGGGCTGACGAGGGAGGGGGACTTGGTTGGGGGAGGGGGAGGGAAAGGGGAGGCGGCGGTGGGGAAGAGACAGAAATCTTTAATAAATAAATTAATTAATTAAAAAAAACTCCTAAAAAAAAAAAAAGAAAGCTAGACACATTGATGAAGCTGTCCCTAGTATTTCATGTGAAATTATCAGTAATGTCCTTGTGTCTTCCTAAGTGACAAATGTGTGGTGTCTGTCAGAATAAAATATGGTAGAATTTAAAAAAAAAAAAAGTGCTCAGACAAGCCTAGCCCCTCCCCCCGCCCCCAGGAAGAATCAGAGACCAGTGGGACCACATAGATGAAAAAGAACCCCCTGAGCTGCCTAGAAAAGACTCAGCACAACAGAGCCTCCAGGAAAGGACACTCTCCACCTGCTGAGCCGCCAGCAAGTTGTGCAGTGTGCCCCAGGCTCCCGGCTTTGTGAGCTGTCACCCACGCTGGGGTGACCTGCGGTGATGCAGCTGTCTTTGAGTCACTTCTCCTCCTCTGAGTAACTTTTCACCCCTAGCCCTGAAAGTAGCCCCGATAAAACTCATGGTTCACTAGGCTGGACTTTTGTGGTATCCGAGCTATCGTCTGTCATTGGTTTCTCGTCTGAAGGGAGCTTGTTCATGTCACCCCAGGAAGAGTGACTCACAGCAATACATACATACACGTGTGTGTATACATAAGTATATACATGCATAAGTATAAAGAAGTTTGTGTGAAGTTGATGTTTCAGGTGAAGGCTGTTGGGGTTCACTAGATGGGGTTCATGTAAATAATTGGTAGGTTGTTTCTGAAGTGGTCTAGTCCTTGTTCTGGAGTCCTTGGCTTTTGTTGTTTAAAAAAAAAAAATAGATACAAGTCATTAACACCTGTGGAAGGATGCAGACTAGGAAAGCAGACGAAGGCTGGCTGATCAATTTCTCTAAAATCGCGCATGTGTGTGTGTGTGTGTTTGTGTGTGTGTGTGTGTGTTACTGTGGATTGAAAACAGAGCCACTCCTGTGTAAGACAAGTGAAGTACACTCACAGATGCTTACAAAGTTGCCCAGGCTAGCCTTGAACTCATTTTATACCCCAGGCTATAAAATGCAGGCTTTCACTTTCCATCCTCCTGCCTCAGCTTCCCACCCCAACCCCCACTCCATCCCCAAGTAGCTGGGAGACAGATTTACACCAGGAGGCTCAGCTAAGGCTTTAGTTTGTGTAGAAAATACCATCTCTGTTCATTTTAAATTTCACTCTATTTACCTTGTTGGGCTTTTTGGAAATGGCCCTTCTTGGTGAAGACGAACTAACAGCTCTGCTAAATTTGCTTTAAAAAGAAAGAGAGAGAGAGAGAGAAAGAGAAAATTGATTACTATTCAAATGCCTCTCTAGGAGGTTTATGACAAAGGCCTAGGCTTTCACAAACACAGCAGGGGGACTTCTCTTTTGTAATACAGTGATAATTTGAAAAAGGAAAAGTCAAAGCAATTGGAGTTCTTTTGTGGGGGGAAGGGGAACCATTAGTAAGCCTTAATGAATGCAGTAACACTATTTCTTTCTCTCTTTTTAAAAAAAGAACTAGAACCCAGGAAATGTGCATTTAATTCCTTAAGTAAGGAAAAAACAAATGATAAAATAACTAGACCCCTGGGGATCGAACATAATTTTTTTCTAAATTGAGAAATGACCAGCTCTCCTCCCTAAAGGGGAAGACGTCCTTCTGCTAATATTTAGCACTTCCTCTGATGGCCGAGGCTCTCAAACAGATGCTTCTTTCGCTTCATTCGAAGAGCACCCACAGGAAGAGGAGTGACAGAATTATCAGGAGGTAGTGTGTACTGAACTCAGCTAAGGGAGGACTGGGGACCTCAGCGCCAGAAACTGTGCCTGTTGCTCCATCCACAGTGCCTGGCAGAATGGTCTCCCACGGGAGGAGCCCACTCTTCCTTCCCCAGAGTTCTGTGGAGATTCTGAACTTACCTGACTGAACTGGCTTCACTGACAGAGGACTTCCAGCTGCTACTGAGGCGCTTTAGCCTGGCCAGTTTCTTGTTCCAGATTTCCAACTCTTCTATTCTTTCTTCCAGATTGTTGGTCAGTTTACAGAGCTGCTTCACCGCCCCGACGTTCTCCATGAAGATCTGGTCCTGGAAAGGAACACAAGGCAAGAGTTTGAGGTCAGTGGGAAACTGTCCACACACAACCCACAGACAGAAGACGCTGCTGGAAATGGTTATATATAACTTGAAGTTTAGGTCAGGAGAAACCTGAAGTGGCTCGAACCTCGGAACAGGCTCGCTAGACTGCCAGCTGTGATGTAACACTGCTTCTGATCAATTTGCAATAAGACGAAAATATGTCCTTGCAACCCAAGAGATGAAATGGGACTGAAGGACAGGCAGGCTTGAAGTCCGAAAACATTGTCTATGACCACTGTGCTATGTGTAAAACCCATAAAAAGAAAGTTAGAACAGGCTTTCAAGGACTGAACCTTCTTACAAAGTGACTCCAGCTGTCCCTGGTAAAATGTGTACCAAGATGTTCAGCTGACGACGGAAGCTTAGCCAGGGGTCGGAGCATGGACCCACACACATCTGTAACTCCAGCATCCAGAGGCTGAGGCAGGAGGATCATGAGTTCCAGCTAGTCCGAGCTGTAGAGGGAGCTCCAGGCCAGCCTCAGCTACATATAGAGACCTTGTCTCCAAAGAGAATTTAAAAATAGAACACAGACAACATCACTCTAAAGGCCTGGTAACACCTAAGAGCTCTGCCACCAGGTAAAATGTAAGGAGCTCTTTAGAGTTGTTTATAAATGAGATCACTCTGGAGATGAAATTTCTACTCCTGAGTGACTTTTCATTCAAATTTTTTAAATCTGACTTTCAAACAGAATTTTAAAAATACAGTTAATTCCTTTGGTTCAGTGAAAGTCACCAAAACGTCCGAAAGGACAAAGAAAGATGACAGAACTTGCCAAAGCCAGGATGCCCGGGTCAGTCCCTCCCCAACCTTCAGGATCTATTATGTTCTACTGTGAACACATGTGTCTAGTTTTCATAATAAAAAGCACTGGTGTGTGGTACAGCGAAGGGTGCCAGGGTCAATGACTCAAGGTCATGGCTGGGAGGGCAAACTTGGAGTGCTGTGTTTGGGGTTATAACCCTGAAAGCCAGTCATTGGAAAAGGAACTAATGTATGGTATAGAGTATGCAGGCCTGGAAATGAATTAATTAAACCTGTTATTTTGAAGAGCGAATACATGCCAATGCAGTGGGGACACCGGATATATGCTAATACAGTGGAGATCAAAGCTGAACATTCCAGAGTTAAGGTACAGTGTGTGCAATTGTGTTTCTTTGGTTTTTCGAGACAGGGTTTCTCTGTGTAATAGTCCTGGCTGTCCCCGAACTCACTCTGTAGGCCAGGCTGGCCTTGAACTCACAAAGATCTGCCTGTCTCTGCCTCCGTGAGTGCTGGGATTAACAGCGTGTTCCACCACTGCCCAGTCAGTTTGTGCAATTTTCAAGACATGTTTGTCTTGAGAAACATTGAATGATCTTAAATTCCAGCCAGGCAAGGAGGTCTACTGATGCCCCCTGACCTTGTCACTGGCCGTTTGTCCAGTTGGTTGTTGCATGCTATTTCACTATTTAAATGGAGAGTCTGTGGTGAGCGAGCATTGTGCCAATTCTTTGTTAAATCACAAATGGCAGCAGGCAAATTGAGAGGTGCCAAGTTAGCAAGTTGGAAAAGCTTTGGGAAGCTAAGGACCAACAGCTTCATCTCTGAGGCCTATGCTTGTTGTAAGGGTGTGTGTGTGTATTCTAAAATCTTTTCCCCCCTCTAAAAGCTTTTCAGATAACCTTTAAAAACCTGCCTAAAACACCTAGTGATGAACAGGCAATGGAGCAGAAGACAGCACAAGCCCAGCAAACGTGCATCTGTGGTTGTTTTCTGAGCCGGTAACGCCTGTTTCTAGAAATCTGTTCCCTAGACTGACTGGGAAAATGCGAGATGGAGGGGGAAAAGAGACTGACATCAACTCAAATACCCATCAGTCGGAGGCTTGATGATGAGAAGATGACAATGTTAGAATCAAAAATGCAGGACAGCATACACGGACAAGCCATTTCCTCTACAAATGCGGAAGAAATACAAAATGTGCCCATTTTCTCTTATCGAAGAGTCAAAAATTGTAATTTAAAAATTTTATACGTAACAGGAAAGAAGAAGCAAGGTATGTAAAATGGATAAAGCCAGGCTCTCAGACTAAACCTTCATATCTATACCCTATATAATATGTATTACATATGTCACACATATGCAAACCTGCCTTTAGAATAATGCGGGTCTTCTACGTTATGTTCTCATGCCCAGGTGAAATCTACCCTCTAATTGTTCAATACATATATCAGGTAGGAGAGTAGATGGGTAAGGTCCAAGAGACTAGAAAGAGGTTGTGAAGCTGGGAGAAAGGATGGTCCCAGGGGGTAGGGTAGGGAAGACAACAGAGCGACAGTGAATAGGAGAGGCTGGGGTGACAAGGTACAGTAGGAAAGGGCAGGGACATAGGGGTGCCAGGGCTGGGAAAAACCAACCAAATATAGGAAAGGGGCAGGGACATAGGGAGTGTCAGGGCTGGGAAAAGCCAACCAAATATAGGAAAAGGGCAGGGACATAGGGGGTGCCAGGGCTGGGAAAAGCCAACCAAATATAGGAAAAGGGCAGGGACATAGGGGGTGCCAGGGCTGGGAAAAACCAACCAAGTATAGGAAAAGGGCAGGGACATAGGGAGTGTCAGGGCTGGAAAAAAACAACCAAGTATAGGAAAAGGGGTATGGACATAGTGGATGTCAGGGCTGGGAAAACCCAACCAAATGCAATGCATGTGAAAACCCCATTTGGAAACCTATTGCTTTATAAAGTTATAGAATGAAGATAAAAATACAATAAAATGCAGAGAAGGAAAAGATACTGGGGGTATTTTTTTTTAAAAAACTGGTGGACCATGATTATACCAAAAAAGCATCTTGTAGAGAAAAATATAGGAATAACACAATGTGGTCCCGAGTTTCCGGTTTAACCTTACAGATATCATTTATTTTCAAATTTGTCTTCAGAATAGTAACTGACTAGTTCTTCTTAGAAAGATATGTTCTACATATCAACATATAAATAATTAGCAATGAAATCTTAAACATTTAATAATCCTACTGTTCGTAATAATAATAAGGGATTATAAGTCCACATACACCACATATGATTATAACAGATTATAACAGATACATAATTGTGATAGAGACCTGGGGATTTTAAGCATTTAAGATACAAGATATAAATACAAAACTGAACATATGCATAAAATCCTAGCAACTCCAAGTTTAAATTATAAGTATCACCATGGATTCCTGATGTATTCTTTCTCCTTAGAGGAAAACCACTTCCTAGCCTTACCCATGAGAAAGTATAATAGCAAGATGTGTCTGATCCACTAACAATGAGCACCTTCATTGTGGTCTCCAGGCATCACTCACTGGAAAGAACCAGAACTTTTGGGAGGAGAAGCAGCCTCGGGTTTGGGGCAGACAGGGATGAAGGGAGAGCTCAAACAGCTGTCTGGGGATGCTAAGAATGACCACCCAGAAGGGTAACCAGGAACCACGCGAAGAAGCCAGAGAGCATCAAAGGACAAATGGCTGGACTAGATCAAAGAATCAAATGTGTTTTAAAACTACCTATAGTTATAAGTTGTACCCAATTTAAAAACGTTTTTTTGGTTGCCTTCAGACAGTATTACAGGCTTAACTTTTTTTTTTTCAGAAAACTCAAAGAAAAGAAGGAATAAAGTTTTGATTCCTCAACTGCATGTCCACTACATATCTAGTAAGGAAAAGTCTCTTCATCTTAGTAGAATGCCAAAGATTAAATAAAGAATGATAGAGTATCACCCCAATAAAATGGTAGATCCAATAGAAAATGATTCTCAATAGCTGCCTAAATCAGATGGACATATGTATTTTTTTGTGTGTGTGTGAAATATTCTTTTTGTAAAAACATCAACAACAACCACTTGTGAAATTTCAGAACCAACTGTGGTAAAATATACCATAATTGGTAAATTTTTGTATGTGATAATGGTATATTAGTTTGGTTTTTAAGAGGTGGTCTTTTGATGTGAGAGTGCCCTCTGTGTGCTGTGATTATCGTTAATGAGTAAAGAAACTGCCTTGGCCTGTTGATAGGGAAGAAAGAGCTAGGTGGAGAAAACTGAACGGAATGCTGGGAGGAAGAAGGCAGAGTCAGGGAGATGCCATGGATTTGCGGCCACAGGTAGACATGCTAAAACTTTGCTGGTAGGCCACGACCTAGTGGTGATATACAGATTAATAGAAATGGGTTAAATTAAGATGTAAGAGTTAGCCAATAAGAAGTCAGAGCTAATGGGCCAAGCAATGATTTAATTAATACAGTTTCTGTGTGGTTATTTCAGGGCTAAGCTAGCCTGGCGGATGGGACAAACAAGCGAACCCTCCTCCTATAGTCCTTCCCTTTCAGAAAAAAAACGTCGTCAGCCTGGAGAGATGACGCCACATGTAGCCTTTGCTGTGTAAGCACCAAGATGTAAATTAGACACCCAGAACCCAAGGGGAAAGAACCCAGGTAGGCATAGTGATATACACTTGCAACTCTAGCTCTGGGAGACAGAGGCAGGCAATCCTGAAGGCTCATTGCCAGACTTTCTAGACTGATGAGCGAGCCAGTGAAAGACTCTATCTTAAAAACAAGGTTGGCAGTCCTTCTGAGGCCATGATTATCCTCTAGGCTTCTGCATGTCTGTGCTGTACCACACACACACACACACACACACACACACACACACAGTGGGGACAGGGGAGAATATGTTAAAGTATCTATAACAAATTGATATAACTTTGGAACTTGGCTTAAGTAATTTAGTTGCAGATAAGAATTGCAGTATGTGGATGTGAATTGGAGATGCCCTGCAGACTCATAGACTTGAACACATAGTTGCCTGAGATGCCCTCCACAGACTCACACTTCCCATGGTTGCCTGCGACACCCTGCAGGCTCATGTCCTTGAACACGTGGTTGACTGAGCGTCCCACCATAGACTCAGGAGCTTGAACTCTTGGCTGCCTGATCAGTAGCACTGTTTGGAGACTTTAATCACCTTTAGAATGGGCACAGAGCTTTCAGAATGGGTCAGTGGGGTGGGTCTTAAAGGTACATCCCAGGCTACCCGAAGCCTGAGACCTTGTTTCACAAAGACCCAGGAACTGCTGCCTTGTGCCCTTGCCGTCATGAGCGTCCCCACCATCAGCGAGTGAACCTGAGTCCCAATAGATCTTTCTTCCCTCAAGAAGCTTTGTCAGACATTTTGTCACAGCGATGAGAAAAGTAATTAGTAACCTATGGAACCCAAGTAAGATAGGTGTGGCCTTTCATTACTGCTGTGGTCTAAATGAAAATGGCCCAAATGGACTCATAGGGAGCGGCACTATTGGGAGGTGTGCAGTGGGTGTGGACTCATTGGAGGAAGTGTGTCACTGGAAATGCGATCTGAGTTTTCAGATGCTCAAGGCAGGCCCAGCGTCTCTCTCTTCCTGATGCCTGAAGATCCAGACATAGAACTCACAGCTCTTCCCCAGCACCATGCCTGGCTGCACGCTGCCATGTTTCCCGCCATGACGAACCCTCTGCATCTGTACGCCAGCCCCGTCACATGTTTTCCTGATGCTGTGCTCACGGTGCCTATTCACAGCAATGAAACCCTAACTAAAACAGTGACCATGCTAATTTTGTGTACATTAAAACCTTTTCTTTGGAACTGGGGAGATGGCTTAGAGGCGAGGAGCACATATTGCTCTGGGAGGGGACGTGAGTTTAGTCCCAGCATCCACATGGCCACCCAAAAGTGCCTGTAACTTTAGTTCTGGGGGAGGGGGTCTGAAGCCTCTGACTCTGGCCTCTTTAAGCATCTGCACTCACATAAACATACACATAAATCATTTTTTAAAAATTCATTTAAAATTTTTTCTTCAAAAATAAATGAAAGATCTGACGAAACCCTTTCTAATGTTTCTAATGCTGGTACAGGCTTTTCTTTTGGTTCAATAAAACAAAGGCAGAAATAATGAAGATAAGAATACCATTCCATGATTCTAAATCAAAATGGGTGTCACGTGATTGTCCACTAAGCTTAGATCATAGAGGACATTACACAACATCTGTAATATTTACAGGGAATCACATGGTCAGTAGGCATCCACTCAGCAGTCCAGACCACATTGTCAGTCCTTCTCTCTGACCTTTCCCCTCTCAACCCACACACAAGCTATGCCCACCCCCTCTCTCCACCTTCCAGCTCTGGTGCCCCCCCTCCACCCTCCAGCTCTGGTGCCCACCCCCTCTCTCCACCCTCCAGCTCTGGTGCCCACCCCCTCTCTCCACCAGGCCCTGACTACACCTCTCCTTCCTGTGCTTATTCCTTTTTTAAAAAATGTCTTCTCAACACACTGTGATTTAGCCCTCATCAAAGCAGACAGTGGAGAATCATAGCATCCCTCCCTAAACTACCATCAACTTTCTGCGATGCCTTCCCCAAGCGGGTTTTTAATACAGTCTTAGGAGACATAGGCAATGGTTCCACTTGTCAATACTGATAAAAAGCCAGCTCTAATTTCTTCAGCTCAGATTTTCCAGCACCATATATCTTGTAGCATGCCCAATAGGCAAGGAGATAATTCACATGTTTTCCTATTTAGAAAGCAATAAAGATGGAGAGGAAATGTATTAGCCCTTTCAGAATATAATCATGGCCTGTCCTGACTTTAAATTTCTAGAAAATGTTATAGCAATCAACTCTTGATAAAAGACTTGAAATTCTGACTTTGGTCCTTCGTCATCAGAGTGGAGCTTGTGAGGATGAGAAATGTGTGTGTGTGTGTGTGTGTGTGTGTGTGTGTGTGTGTGTGTTAATGTCCTTTATCCTGCTGGTAGGGCTGTATTGAGAGCATTTGACCAGGAATGTACATCTGGATGCTGAAGGAACTCTTTTCTCATAGACATGAAGAGTCTATATGTAGAGGTCTGAGTTTGTCAGTGCTGAGCAAAGCATACCCCACACGGAGGCATTTCTTATTGATAATCACCTTAGGTTATAAACTAGCGACTCTAATTCAGTTACTTAACTCTCTCCAGCTATGAATAGTGTCTAGGACCTACGCTGAAACATAACTTCATAGCTGTGAGAGAGATTACTGACATAGACATTACTGCTAATGTCGGAAGAGAATAATCTTGGTGTTGCATAAGGGAACACATGAACAATGTGGAGTTGCTCAGCAAGGCAATCTCATTTGCAAAAAAGACTGTACGTGCCAGAACACAAACTGAGCTATGGTGTGGGAGGTCCTTCTGTCCATGTGTGGCTTTTATTGGTTAACAAATAAAGAGCTGCTTTGAGCCTATGGCAGGGAAGAACAGAACTAGGCAGGGAAAGCTAGGCTGAATGCTGGGAGAAAGAAGGGCAGAGTCATAGAGAAGCCATGGAGCCCTTGGAGATAGATGCTGGGAACTTTAGCAGGTAAGCCACAGCCATGTGGTGATACACAGATTAATAGAAATGGGTTAAATTAAGATGTCAGAGTTAGCCAATAAGAAGTTAGATCTAGGCAGGGCAGTGGTGGCGCACGCCTTTAATCCCAGCACTCAGGAGGCAGAGGCAGGCGGATCTCTGTGAGTTCGAGACCAGCCTGGTCTACAAGAGCTGGTTCCAGGACAGGCTCCAAAACCACAGAGAAACCCTGTCTCGAAAAGAAATTAAGAAGTTAGACCTAATTGGCCAGGCAGTGATTTAATTAATACAATTTCTGTGTGATTATTTTGGGTCTAAGCTAGCTGGGCAGCCAGGAACCAACAAGCGGCCTCCCTTCTCTAGTAGGGTTAGCATGCATGGTCAACATGCCCTCTGTCTTTTATTCCCGATGTAGGTGGGCACCATGTCTCATCCCATAGTGGGAAGCTTTATTTCACTATCTAATGTGATTAGGTAATCAATAATGCAAAGTGTGTGTGTGGGGGGGGTGGTCAGGGAGTTGGAAGCTCTTGTCTGGTCAACTACCTCTGACAGAAAAACAGTAACAATAGTTTGTCACCTGGGCCAGTGGGATAGAGCAGTAAGTAAAGTTTCTGAGTGCTCTATCTGATAACCTGATTTTATTCTCTGGGGTTCACATGGAGGGAGAATGGAACCAACTCTTATAAGTTGTCCTCTGATATCAGTGCGTGTGCGGTGGGATGTATGCACGCACCGTTACATTAACTGCCTTATGTCCCACAGACTTTCTTACCCACTATTTGAGTGGAATCAGTCCTTTCCATCAAACACTTAAGAGATGCTGGGCATTCTCCTCAGTGGTAGGAGGAAATAAACCAAACACTGAATAGCTCCTGCCTCCAGAGAGCATACTGTTTAATGGAGAAAGTGTCCAGCAATAAGAATAAAGCACAGAGAAGTAACATAGTTTTACATTGTTATTAGCACTATCATCACTGCCTACTGTTATTTTGATAGATTTAGAATATTAATTTTATTTTGAGAGTACCAGGAAAGAATACAATAACAGAGCCAAGTGAAGGTTTTTGTGCGCTCTCTCTCTCTCTCTCTCTCTCTCTCTCTCTCTCTCTCTCTCTCTCTCTCTCTCTCACACACACACACACACACACACACACACACACAGACACAACAAATAAATATAAATGAATAGAATGCTGGACCAAATTCACAGAAGGAGAAAGTAAGCACTGACTATAAGAAAGAGGTTCAAGACAGGCAGTGGTGGCGCACGCCTTTAATCCCAGCACTCAGGAGGCAGAGACAGGTGGATCTCTGTGAGTTCAAGCCCAGCCTGGTCTACAGAGCAAGTTCCAGAACAGGCTCCAAAGCTACAGAGAAACCCTATTTTGAAAAGCAAAACAAACAAAAAGGAAGAAAAAAAGAGATCCATAGCGTCACTACTGATCAGAAAAAAAGCAAAATCAATTTCACTTGATAAAAATAGCATATTTTAGAAAGTCAGATGTCAGCTGGGTGGTGGTGGCACATGCCTTTAATTCCAGGAAGGCAGAAGCAGGCTGATATCAGTGAGTTCGAGGCCAGTTTTGTCTACAAAGCAAGTTCCAAGACAACCAGGACTGTTAACACCGAGAAACCCTGTCTCAAAAAACCAAAAAGAAAAGAAAAGACAAAAGTCAGAAGTCACACTAGCACTGTGGGTGAGAACCACCCCACAGTCTAGTGGGTAGTTAGTTTTCTTGCTAAATTAGGGTTTCATTCAGTCTGCGCTGGCTTGGAACTCATGATCCTCCTGCTTCTGCCTTCTAAGTGTTGGCATTATAGTCGTGGTCACGTACACACCAGGTAGTATTTCACACCATGAAGGCTGTCCACATCTAGTACCACTCCAAACACATGTCCCAACTTATCTGTTTCCTCCTACTTCCTTACTGGTCCTCTTGACGTGAGGTTTTGGTGCCGTCCTTGCCATGGCTTTTCTTCCTTTTGTCGTATCTTCTCAGCCTCTGTGGGTGTCCTTTCTCTACATCAGTGGTTCTCAACCTTCTTTTTTTAAAAATTTATTTATTATGTATACAATATTCTGTCTGTGTGTCTGCCTGCAGACCAGAAGAGGGCACCAGACCTTATTACAGATGGCTGTGAGCCACCATGTGGTTGCTGGGAATTGAACTCAGGACCTTTGGAAGAGCAGGCAATGCTCTTAACCGCTGAGCCATCTTTCCAGCCCCAGTTCTCAACCTTCTTAAAGCTTTGACCCTTTACTACAGTTCCTCGTGTTGTGGTGACCCCAGCCATAAAATTACTTTGTTGCTACTTCATAACTGTAATGTTGCTACTGTTATGAATCACGATATATAAAAAATATCTGTTTTCTGATGGTATTTGGGGGGCATGGCCCATAGATTGAGAACCACTTGATGCTCTATAACCTCGTCTGAATGCTGCTCCCAGCTATTTGCATTGGTCCTCTTGCTTCTCATTTCTACATAAATTAATAAATATATAGGGTCATATAAACTGCAGTCTGAAGGCACATGAAACCCCCTGCTGGGGACGTTCACCCCAGCCCCGTGTTTCCAGAACTCCTGATGTTTCACAGAAGTTAAGTGTCTAAGAAGGCAAAAGAAGATTTCTGATTTTTAAATATAGGCGACAGATTTGCAAGTTTTTTAAACTATGAGGGAAAAACTATCTTCAGGCCAGACTTGGCCACCAGCTCTTCATCTGTGACTTTCGTCCCCAATCCCTCTCCCTTCCTGGCATCTTCACACCTTGCTACCGCCTCCTCTCTGTCCCCAGCTGCTCTCTGCAGTTCCACAACCCACATAGCCCTCTGGCCATGATCATCTTGAGTGTTTGATTGACATCTCAAGGCCAAATCTGGACTGATCTTTTCCAGAAAATCACTTCTTCAGACTTTCTCAGGTAAAGAAAGTCCCTCTTTTCCCTTCACTGGGATTCAGAAATCAGGAATTAGATATGACTCCTTCCCAGGATGCTTACAGCACAGTGGACACTGGACTTGTCAGCATGGGGCTTAAGAAGTGTGCTCTCCTACCTCCAGAAGAGAAGGACAGAACAACGGGACAAACACCCAAGAGTGTCTTCAGAGGCCTAAGGCTGTGTAGAGACAGACATCACAGAACTCATTAATTCAAGCTTCCATTATTTGTTGGATTCCTACAGTGCTTTAATCCCTAGGGTAAAAGGCACAATAAAGTACAGGAGAAATAATTTTGAAAAATATAGATTTGAGTTCTCACATAACTCTGTAGGGAGATGGCAAAGAATGAGTATATTTGCAGGCAATTTCAGTCAGGCACAAATGCCCTCCAAGCAACTATGAACCAGAGTATATAGTTGATCACAGTAGAGATGCTGGGGGTGGGGGGTCTGTGCTAAGTTACTGTATACCAGAAATAACCCCGAACCTCACAAACAGGCCTGATCAGATGCAGAGACCGTTTCAGATGAACCATCAGGGAAGGCTGGGGCAGTGAAGTCCAGATGGTGAGCTTGACTATGGGGACAGTCTTTAGGGCCACGAACACACACAGCTCTGGGGCAGAAACACACTGGGCAGCATGGAAGATGGAAGGGAAAGGTATAGCAAAAAAGGGGACTCGGACAGGAGGTATCTGTATGGCTGATTGAGGGGGACAGGACACCACCTAGAGGAGGGGAGGTGTCTTAGTTAGGGTTCCTAGTGCCATAATAAAACACCAGGCTGTAAGCCACTTGGGAAAGAAAGGGGCTATTTCATCTTTAGCATCATCCAAGAGAAACCAGGGCACAATTCAGGATTGGATCATGGTGGCAGGAGCTGATGCAGAGGCCATGGAAGAGTGCTGCTTACTGGCTTGCTCCTCATGGCTTGCTCAGTCTGCATTTTTGTACACCCCCAAGACTACCTTGGTGGCATTCCAAGGACAAATATGTATGAACAGCCAGGTAACTTTTGACAAGGCTGCTGGGGCCAATCAGTGACAAGAGGACAGTTTTCAACAAGCCGTTGGAAAATTGGGTCTCCACAGAATTTCTCCACAGAAGGGTGGAGCTGGACCCTGCTTCACACGGGCTACAAAATTATTTCAAATGCATAAAAAACCTAAATGTGAGACCTGAATATAAAAAACCCTCAGGAGAAAACATAAGGGTAGAGTCTTTTTTTTCCTCTTTTCTCTTTTTCCCCTCTGAGACAGGCTTTCTCTGTAGCTTTGGAGCCTGTCCTGAGACTCACTCTTTAGACCAGGCTGGCCTCAAACTCAGAGATCCACCTACTTCTGCCTCCCAAGTGCTGGAATTAAAGGTGTGCACCACCACCACCCAGTTAAGGGCAGAGTCTTAGCTGGGTGTGTCAATAATGTCTCAGATATGATGCCACATGCTTGGGAAACAAAAGAGAAAAATGGATAAACTGGACATCAAACTTAAAAACTGTACATAAAAAGACATTCTCAAGAGAATCAAAAGATAATTCATAGTGGGGTATAGTGGTACACACCTGTACTCACAGAATTCAGGGAGCTGAGGCAGGAGGATTGCCATGAGTTTAAGGCCAGCCTGGGTTAATTACAACAACTCAGGCTCACAAAAAAAGGAAGGAAGGAAGGAAGGAAGGAGGGAGGGAGGGAAGGAAGGAAGGAAGGAAGGAAGGAAGGAAGGAAGGAAGGAAGGAAGGAAGGAAGGAAGAAGGAAGAAGGAAGGAAGGAAGGAAGNGAAGGAAGGAAGGAAGGAAGGAAGGAAGGAAGGAAGGAAGGAAGGAAGGAAGGAAGGAAGAAGGAAGAAGGAAGGAAGGAAGGAAGGAAGGAAGGAAGGAAGGAAGGAAGGAAGAAAAGAGGGAAGAAAGAAGACAACATAGTACATAGACAGAAGAAGTTTATCTGATAAGGGACAAGCACCCAGAGTACAGAGAACTCCAACAAAACTAAAAAAAGCAAACAAACAAACAAACAAATTGACGCAGACATCTCTCAGATGCCCCAATGGTCAATACTGGCATTAGGAGACCCTCGGTACCACTCATCACTCAGAACATGCACGTCTCAGTCACATAATGAGACAGCTGCTGTTCAGAAAGTAACAAGTGTCGGTGAAGAAACTAGAACACTTTGTCGAGTGCAACGAGAAGACAGCATTTTCGAAACAGTAAGATTGCTCTTTAAAACCTGAAATAGAGCTGCCATATGTGCTGGCGAGTTTTATATCAACTTGACTGATGCAAACTGAAGCCATTTGAGAGGAGGGAAACTCAACTGAGAAAATGCTTCCATAAGATCTGGATGTAATCAAGTCTGTAGGGCAGTTTTTTAATTAGTGATTGATTGGGGGAGGGCCTAGCCTATTGTGTGTGGTGCCATCCCTGGGCTGGTGGTCCTGGGTTCTATAAGAAAGCAGACTGAGCAAGCCATGATAAGCAAGCCAGTAAGTAGCACCCCTCCGTGGACTCTGTATCAGCTCCTGCATCCCGGTTCTTTCCTGTTTGAGTTCCTGTCCTGACTTCCTTCAATGATGCTCATAGATATGGAAGTGTAAGCCAAATAAACCTGTTCCTCCCCAACTTGCTTTCTGGTAATCGTGTTTCAGTATAGCGATAGAAACCCTAACTAAAACACTATATGACCCAAAAATTCCACTTCTGGGTATACAACCCCCAAAAGTGAAAATCAGGACTCAAAAGATATTTGCACACCCATCGTTCACAGTGATTAAGATAGAAAGGTAACTGATGTCTCCCTGTGATTGAATTAGTGAGCCAAATATGATTTATAGGCACACAGAACATTGTTTGGTCTAAGAAGAGAAGAAATGGAGCTGGAGAGATGGCTCAGTGGTTAAGAGCACCGCCTGCTCTTCCAGAGGTCTTGAGTTCAATTCCCAGTAACCACATGGTGGCTCACAACCATCTCTAATGAAATCTGGTGCCCTCTTCTGGCCTGCAGGCATACATGCATACAGAATATTGCATACATAATAAATATTTTTTAAAACAAGAGAAGAAATTATCTATACCACAGCATGGGCAGGCTTCTATTCACCAAGAACAACAGACTGTCCCAAAGGCAACCCTGCACAGTTCCATCCATCTAAAGGACTTGGAGTAGTCAGATCCAGACCAAGGAAAATATGGGTGCCAGTCACTAGAAGGAAGAAATGCAGAACTATTGCTAAGGGATACAGAATTGCAGTGTTACTAAATAAAGAGTTCTGGAGATGGATAGTGATGGCGGCTTAGCAACATAATGGATATGTTTGATACTACGTGGCTATACCTTTAAAAGTAGCTAAGATGCTAAATGTTATGTTGTATTCATCCACAAAATAAAAAGAAATGGGAAAGAAGTCCAGCGATTTCTCATTCTGCGCCTCTCCAACACAGTCTGGGCAAGGGCGTCTAAAGCACAGTTTGCGGGTAAGGTGAGGAAGATGCGGTCCTGACAGCAGAGGAAGGAATTGTCCTGTTCTGTGGCTCTCACAGCCCAGGGCAGAGCAAGCCCCTGAGAGGCTGCTTCTCAGCTGTTTGTTGAACAGTGTTTTGCAGGCAGAAGATGGCGGAGAAGTTGAGAACAAGAAAGGCAGAGTTTGGTTTGCTGTGCCCAGCCTGGCAATGACCAGAAGGGCTGGCGAAATTGGTATCACTGAGGGGGTGTTTAGTCCCAATCTTGAGGTGAGGTGTTCTGATACCGTCCCATTCCTGCCAGATGAGAATGTGAGTTTTAGTGAGACACACCCACCCGCAGTGGGGTATGTACACTTTGAAATTTGAGAAGCATTCCCCTATGAACTGACAAATTAGAAATTAGTCTTCACTCAAACATCCACACCCACTGCTAAAAAAATAATCCCTATGGCAATCAGTTTTTCCTCTCCAGACCTAATACATTCATCTGTCGCACTGTGAGCCACCAGCAGAATAATTTGTGAGCCTTGCAAAAGAGGAGGATGTCACAAGACTGACGGACATGGTATCACGGAACTACGCAGATCACACAGGCTACATTAACAGGAGAGGAACTGGCTGACTTAGACCTGCTATCCAGGGAGGGGGCCTCATCTAGAGGCGTGAGGGCATCCTTCAACAGAGGACAATTTGAATATCAAAGGATTTAGGCAAAACAGAAGAGACTCATGAATATCACTGTAAAAAATGACCCACTTTATGATCCCATTATGGAACGTTAGCAGTTTCATCCAAAAAAAGTGCAAAAATTGCAACATTATGTCGAATCATTAATTATTCCAAAAAGAATTATTGAAAAATTACTATTTTCCTTGTACCATAGAATATAAGTATTTTGTTACAAGCTATGGTCTTGTTTTTATTTTATTTTTTAATTATTTTATTATTCTGTGTGTATGAGTATTTTGCCTTCATGTGTGTCTGTGCACCATGTGAGTACAGGCCTTGTGTTATAGGTGGTTGTGAACCACCATGTGGATGCTGGGAATTGAGCCTGGGTCCTTTGGGAGACTGGCAAGTGTCCTTAACCACTGAGTCATTGCTCTGCCTGTAGTTCTGTTTTGTTTAAAACTTATTTATTTACTATGTATACAGTGTTCTGTCTGCACACCAGGAAAGGGCACCAGATCTCAGTATAGATGGTTGTGAGCCATGATGTGGTTGTTGGGAATCGAACTCAGGACCTCTGGAAGAGAAGTCAGTGCTCTTAACCTCTGAGCCATCTCTCCAGTCCTGTATTTCTGTTTTTAAAGAGAAGATACTACAACTGAGCTTTTTGTTAAGGTTTCCCATGCTGTCTGGACCTTATTTTGAAAACAGTCATACAAAGTGGATTCTGGAGTTTTCCTTCAATAATCCCAGCTGAAAAGGAATTCTAATCATTGCATAGTCCCTTTTCCCTTATAGGGCCTATGTACCATCATCATCACTACCACCACCACCATCATCATCACCACTACCATCATCACCATCACCACCATCATCACCATCATCATCATCCCCACCACCATCATCACCACCACCATCACCATCATCATCATCCCCACTACCATCATCACCACCACCATCACCACCACCATCACCATCATCATCATCCCCACTACCATCATCACCACCATCATCACCACCACCATCATCACCATCATCATCACCATCATCATCATCACCACCACCACCATCATCACCACCATCATCACCATCATCATCATCACCACCACCATCATCACCATCATCATCATCACCACCACCATCATCATCATCACCACCACCATCATCATCATCACCACCATCACCATCATCATCATCACCACCACCATCATCACCATCATCATCATCACTACCACCATCATCACCATCATCATCATCACCACCATCACCACCATCATTATCACCACCACCATCATCATCATCACCATCACCATCATTACAATCATCATTCTTACTACTACCACCACCATCATCATCATCACCATCATCACCATCATCATCAAACCACCATCATCACCATTGTCACCATCATTGTTATTGCTATTACATGTTGGAAAAATATACATTCAGATATGAGGTATAAAGTGGCGTTCTGATTTTTTTTTTTAAATACGATGTCTAATGACTAAATGAAGTCCCTCACCTGAGCCATCAACCACCTCAGCCATTTGACACCTCACAGGATGCAAACCTCCTTGGGACTTTGTGGTCCCAAGTATGACCAGTGTGTGATAATTGGCACCCACTCTCTCTACAGCTCACTGAATGATTCTTTCCAAGCCCATGTCCAGGTGAATTGTGTCTGCCCACTGTGCTGCCCACCGGAGCGGTTCCACGGTAAGTGACAGCCACAGCTAGGTGCCAATACCTGTTGAACAATTGATTACCTTATCCACCATGAGGAAGTTCTCCAGCGTCTCCCCACTTCCGCAGGTGACACCCCCAACTTCTCTTACGGCTCTGGGAAGGATCTCTTGTACCTCTTGGGCAATCATTCCTATACAGAGAACACTCCGACAGGGTTAGTGGGGGTGAGGGGTGATCACAGGATTTCCTACATCAGAGTGGACGACTGGCAGCCGTGGGACTCTTTGGAAATAAAGCTTGCCTCAGCTTTCACTTTCATCTACAACTGAGGAGAGAACCACTATAAAATTAAAAGTAAGTGCCCCCTTACTCCTTCTCTTCCTCCCACTCCTTCTCCCCCTTCCTTTAGACTTCATCTAATGCTGGAAAGGATGAATAAACACTTTTAAATCCCTATACATTGAAGGAAGCAAGTCATGAATTTGGTTCTTTAATGTTCCTATAGGAGACCTTGGTCCCTCAGTGTTCCTGCTTATTTTTAGGGTGCCAGGTTGAGGACCAAGCAGTACTGTGCAGATGTTCCTTGTTTAACTTTACCCATCTGCCATCTTTTCACTCCATCCCTAGACTGCCCAGGACTCCCCTTTATACACTTGGTCTTCACCCCTGAACCCTCGCCTCACAAGCAATATATTCAAAATGCTCTACCAGGACTTGGGGTGCAGCATGGAGGTGTTAAATAAAGGTGACCCACATATTCTCTGACTTTCCCTGTTCCAATGACTGTGTGCCAAAGGATGTGTTGTCAGACGCCACAGCATGCAAGCTCATGATAAAGAGATGACGAGGAGCCTCATAGCTGAGAACAGACAGCTGAAGAGACTCCGCATCTGTACCTGTTTGGTGGGCAGTGTTTATCCCCATGGCAGATGCAAATTCGGGTTTGTAGTCGTATTCAACAATCCTCATCTGGGCTATTCTTCTCAGCTGCTCATTTGTGTCAACCTGATTTCATTAAAGAAGAGCAAATTTCACCTGCTTAGATATTTGTTATTCAAACCGACATCCCGTGTGATCCCAGGAGCCTAGGGAGATGAACTATGTGAATGTCCTTTTCTACTGACCTCACTAGATTAGGAGAGACTTCTTACCTTCTCCTCAGTGAAGCCAAAGTTCTAAGATCCACAGATCCCCTAAAATACATACCCAGAGGATTGAGTCTAAATTATGAGACCAAAGTGCCCCCTACTCCACTCTAGCCTTCCCTTCTCAGGAACATTCAAGGATTCTCACTTTGAAGAACCTGTTTATGATACCAAGGTGTCCTGTTCAGTTGGGTCCAAAGGCTTGCTGCCCAGCTTCTACGTACAAACTGAAAATGCGATGCTAGTTCAAGGACAACCTTGAGGTAAGGAGGGATACCATACTCTTGGACTGACCATTTTGCTGGAGGAAGTTTCTTTGAGAGGGTTGCCCTTTTCTCCCTCCCCGAGCCTCTCAGGGTAAACCTTCTTCCCGACTGTGTCTAGTGATGTCCTGAATTGTCATTGCAAGTCCTCAATAAAAATTTTATTGGCCTCCAGAAAATTGATAGCAAGATAATAAATTTAATCTTCTCTAAAAACTAAATGTTCGATCCAAAGGATTCCCCTTTACTTTGAAAGATTTTTGAAATAAATTCACAAAACAGCTATATCTAACTTTAATAGCATTCATCTGATTAAAAAAAAAAACAAATCAGTGACTTTTCTGTCTGTTCCCTGATTTTTCTTTTAGAATATTGCTGGACTGTGAAATCAATGCTATTTTGGCAGTTAGGAATATATCACCTAGGGACATTTGGCTAAGATGGCAGACTAGAAGCCATCTCTAAGTGAACAGATGATCGGAATTAGGGAAGTAGAAGGGTCAGCCCTGCTGTGCTGCCCAGGCAAGCTTCTCACCTCAGGGCTCACTGATTGACAACATATGCCCCATTCTCTAGTGAACTCCCTCCAAGGTGTGACTTGACACCCGCCCCTGCAACCACAGTTGCCTCCTGGAATAAGGCATGCTGGCCTGGGCCCTCTCCAAGTCAGCCTTAAATGCCTCTTCTAGCAAACACCCACAGAAGGTGTATCATCAGTGAGATTTGCAGTGACCACCACACTGCCTGCCTCCCCGGCATCCACACCCCATCTGCTACCCCACCCCACTGGTGCGTAACTCCAACAGCAGTGACTGCCACTATCCCAACCTTAGTACCGCCAGGATCCTCAGGCCCCTGCCTAGGAATCAGCATCTTTCATCTCCACAGCTCAGCTTCACAGGGGTGAGACTCCTGAGAACCTGACCAGGACAAGCACAGGATACTAAGCCAAACCATGAGAGGAGTCATCCAGCAAAGGCCACTTCCTCTCTCCTAGCCCTTCTGAGGAAACCAGCACTCTGCCAGCACAAACCAGGAGGAGAAAGTGGAGCACCAAATCATCCCACAAAGCCTTCATTATCCGGATACCGAACTCAAATGAAGACTGAAAGATAACTAGAGTACAAAAGACCAGTTTCCCTGCTGAGAACAGGTGCAAAATTTCTCGACCAAATACTCACAAACTGAATTCAAGAACATAGTAATATTATACATTTTATGACCAAATGGGTTCTGCCTTAGAGACGCAAGGCTGGTTCGACATAAGCAAATCAATAAATCTAACACACAAAGTTAATAAACGTGGGGACAGAAATCACAGATTCTCTCAACAGAGACTGAAAAGACATTTGACACAATTCAATATGCCTTCGTGGGAAAAGTCTTAGACAAACTGGTAACAAATAGAATGTACCTCAAAATAATCGAGGTTACATACAACACCCACAGCCAGTAGTATGTACTGAGATATTTCCTGTAAAATCTGGAGTGAGATAAAGATTCCCACTGGATTTCAGTTCAAAGTCACAGCAGTAAGAGAAGAAAACTCTGTACATGTGTTAAAATAGGAAGGAAGAATTAAAATCATCGTTATTCACAGACCGTGTGATTCTATACTAACCAGACCCTACAAACTCTTCCGGAAAACTCTTTTCAGTTTTTGCAGAATGCAAATATCAACATAGGAAAACCAGTGCTTTCATCTATACAAATAGTGAACTTGTTGAGAAAGAAAGAAGAAAAAAATGATCTTTTTTCCAATATCTAAAATAAAATAACAAGAGACTAGAAACAACTATAACCAAGGCAGTGAAGAACCTCTACAAGAGAAGTTTTATACCTCTGAAGGAAGAGGTTGAAGAAGATAGCAGAAAATAAAAAGACCCTATGGCTATAGATTGATAGAATTAATATTGTGAAAATTACCATTCTACCAAAAGCAATTTTCAGATTCAATACTAATAAAAGTATTTACAACATTCCTCATAGAAATAGAAAAAATATCCTAAAATTTACCTGGAGCCACAACACATCCCAGACAACCAAAGCAATCAGTTCCTAAACATTTTAACCCCACCGCAGCAGGGATTAAGTTATGAGGTCTCTACACTCACGAATGGATTGACAAGAGAGCTATGAGGAGTGGAATGTGGTTGTACAAACCCTACATTTCGAAGGCAGAGGCAGGTCTATCTCTGTGAGTTCAAGTCCAGCATGGTCTACTTAGAAAGTTCCAGGCCAGCTGGGCGGTGGTGGCACACGCCTTTAATCCCAGAACTCGGGAGGCAGAGGGAGGCGGGTCTCTGTGAGTTCGAGACCAGCCTGGTCTACAAGAGCTAGTTCCAGGACAGGCTCCAAAACCACAGAGAAACCCTGTCTCGAAAAACCAAAAAAAAAAAAAAAAAAAAAGAAAGAAAGTTCCAGGCCAGCCAGAGCTACATAATGGAATTCTGTCTAAAACAAAACAACAGAAACATAAGAGACTAGCTCAGTAAGTCAGACCTCTTTCCTTAAGCCCCTCCATCTTTCTGCCATGTGAAAACAGCGGTCAACACACCTTCTTGGCATGCCTTCAATCGCAGCCTTTGGTAGACATTAAATCTGTCAGTACCTTCATCCTGCAATGCTTCTTGAATTACTAGTAATAAATTTCTATTTTGTATAAATTGCCCAGTGGCATTTCACTATAGCAGCGCAAATGGTCTGTGAGCCTTCTAGAAACCCTGGAAGGATTAAAAGTTTGGGAAACTGACTCGGGGAGAGAAAAGAGGATGTCCACAGATCCCTGCCACCACTGATGACTTTATCGCCTTCCGTCTCGTATCTGTGATGAGCAGCAAATAGGACAGCTTGAAGTTTTCAGAACATATCCGTCTCACAAATACATAAAACACACATACTAATATGAGATGATTTTAATATATCTTATTAATACTATGCATTTTGTGTAAGCAAACCTATCATTTACTTAGGTTTTTACAGGTTAAAAAAATGTTTTGGGGCTGGAGAGATGGCTCAGCGGTTAAGAGCATTGCCTGCTCTTCCAAAGGTCCTGAGTTCAATTCCCAGCAACCACATGGTGGCTCACAACCATCTGTAATGGGGTCTGGTGCCCTCTTCTGGCCTGCAGGCATACACACGGACAGAATATTGTATACATAATAAATAAATAAATATTTTTTAAAAAATGTTCCACACAGAAAATCTTAGAAAAAAACTCCTGATGTGGGTAAGAGGCTCTCACTCGAGTATTCTTTAGGCATGGATTGCAAACTAGGGATTTGCAATAGAAGCCTGGCACAGCCCTGGGTTAAAATCCTGAGCTGAAGCTGTCAGGGTACAGCTCCGGGCTTCTAAGCATAGCCTACAGTTCTCTTTATCCCCTCAGCTTGCTGGAAACAGAAACAGGAGGGGGGGGGGTTCCTCATCTGGAGTCTAGGGCGGGGCTACTTATATCAAGACTGCTTCCTCGAAGGATTTGAAAAGCTCCAAGGGATGTCTGTTATTCAAAACAATCTATTTTCTCTAATCCAGAGCAAAATCTGATGACTTTTGGCAAATGAAATTCTGTGGAGGCCTGGTAATTGCTACCAGGACTGTGGAAGACATTCTCAATTTGTGACGCTCCACCGAGACTTCCAATTGAGATGTCATAAGCCATTCGTGTGGCCAGACGCAAGGACATGTCCGAGTTAGCATGAGCTAAAATGCAGACGGTGTACGTCTCTCCAAAGCTGGAAATATAGAACTATAAATTTGGAAATGTCTGTGAGACCCTTCTAGTCCTGAATTCCTATCCAAGGAGGAGATTACAGCAACCCTAATGTGAACGGGAGCTGGGAGAGCAACGCGAAAGGCCGCAATGACAGACCTTCTTGGGAATCTTCTCCAGAGCTAGCCCAGAAAGCCCAGCGCACATTTGCACTGGGAAAGGGACACAGTCTGGACGAAAGGCCAATGATCGACAGATTTGATCTTCTGTCGGTCGAAAGAAGAACAAATAAAGGAGGGAGAATGAGGTGCAGAGCAAATTACAGCAGTCTCGCAAGAAGAGACGTGAGACGGTGGAGACTTGGCGGGTGCCGTGAAGGGAACACTGGATGCCGGAGAAGCCGGAATCAGGAGTGGCCGTCATCCTGATCACACTGCCCCACGGAACTCCTACAACTTCCTCTAATCTAAAGAATCTAAAGAAATTTTAGATTCTTATTCCAACTAATCAGAAAAGAACTCCCGAGGGTCAGGTAGGCCCACTTCCATGTCACAGTCGCAGGCCGTGACTTCAGCCAGCTGTAGCACCTTTATTTAATTGTATCTTCAGGCCAGATTTTAATAGCTGTTAGGCAACTGCCTGTACTAAATGGAGCAAGGTACCAGTTGTCTAGCCCAAAGTTTATTGTCCCAGTAAGGCCCCCACTGGGGAGCTTTTCAAATGCTCCTCAAAGATCTTGCATGGGAAGACAGTGGCTAGCAGAGCCAGTACAAGGGACCCTGGGAGGAAGGGGCTAGAGGAATCTACCATTCAGTAACCAGATGGAGGGGACCAATGGGAGGCAGGAAATGCCAACCGTGGAAGGTAAGCACTGGCCGGTGGAAAACAACTGTAAGACATGCTGCCTCTGCCCACTGACTGTTTGGTAAACCCGTCCCCCAGGGATAGGGACAACTTCACAATTGCAGCAGAGATGCCCTCCAGCCATTATCTTCAAACAACTTGTTATTTCACACCTAGAGGTGACACACAAAGCTGCCCTGGGCCAGAGTGTCAGGCTGAAGTCCCAGGCTCCTGATTGAGGTGTCAGAGGAAGAGCCCTGTGCATACCCCAGGCTCACCTCCTGGATGTTCTCCTTCACCCGGCTGTCAGAGGGATGCATGACGGTTCCCATCACTTTCATGTTGCCACACACAACCAGGGCTTCGTCGGGTGCGTCTGTGTTTATTCCTACTCGACCGTGACAGACGACAGAGTCTGGAACTTGTCCGCGCTGCCATAGTGCATCACTGTCGTTCTCAAACTGCCCAGGGTTAGAGGCCTGGAGAAACACAGCGGCACACGGCAGTTCAGCTCACGGTGGCAGAGAGAAACAGACTGGTGTCCGAGTCCTTCCCATGAGACTCCCATAGTGGTAGAACACGCTGATGTAGATAAATGCACACCGAGAGCGAGCCCGACAGGAGGAGCTCCGCAAGCCAAGGCTGAGAACAGCCAGTCTCTGGAACGGTCCTCAGAGACTGAACTGTGTGTTCACTTACGGCACATGAGCAGCTGTCAAAGGCAGAGGTGGCAGCAGGGGCTGCGGAGAGAGCAGGGACGAAAAGCTGGGACTCCCTTTTCGGACATAATAATAGTTTAAATTCAGGTCAAAAAGTGTACACTACGTAATGCTCAAGAAAACAAAAATACCTCGTATTTAACTAGCCTTTCATAACTTCCCAATACTCGTATTGGTGATTTCACAAACATATAAGACTCACTCAACTATTCCCTACACACAGGGGTCCTGTGGCAGCTACAGCTTTGTTGCTAATCTACACAGCAACTGTATGACATAAACACCGTTATGGTCATCTAATTGGCACGCTGAAAGGACAATAAATTGCCCGAGAACACGTAGCTAATCCATGCTACATTTCCTCTGGTTACTAAGTAAGGACTCAAACGTTGCTGTTCTACAATGTGGCCTTGAAGTAGCCCTGGCAATCTTTAAAACAATCCAAAAATTTCTATGGGGTTACCTTCTTCCCTCCCGGCTTCTCTGTAGCTGCTGTTTCCAAATGCCTTACGCAGGGGTCTCCAAATCCCTCACATTCCTCAGGACAAAATCTACTTTCTTTTTCTAAATGACAATGTTTTCTTCTAAATGTGATTTTTGCATTTGTAGCCAGATTAACTAGCAGCCTGACGCCGCAGCAGGTAGAATTCACACAGTGGATTCCACTTTTGCCCATCTGCTGGGTCTTGCGTATCTGGGCACCGTTTATCCCCGAAGACAGCTCGAGGAGTCTCTATAGCAGTTGGCTCGGGAGAGACCCGGGAATTGGGGTGGGTGGCAGGGGCGGTGCTCACCAGACACTTTTTTGATCTTGCTCGAATGTTCTGCCACCTGCACGTGTTACGCATTACAAAATAAATAAATAAATGAAGCCGCCAAGTTTAGCTTTTACTTTGATTTCAGTTGAAGGACTTTTGGGCAACTACACCCTCGTCTTTTGCTTCTACCAGCTTGAAACTTGGACTTCTCAGAAGACCCAGCCTCTGAGGCGTCACAGGCAAGAGCGGTGGGAAAATTCAAACCAACAGCTTGAAACGTTATTTTGTAGAAACTGACTTAAACAAAAAGTTTTCTGCAAGATCCCTGGAGCCTTTGGATGTGAACGGTGAGTTGGCTTTGACTCAGGTTCCTTTGCGGTGAGCGATCAACACCGGAGCACAGAGAGAGCCTATGGGCTCTGCTCTCTGCCGAACATCATGAGGCACTTGGAGGCAACCGGCCAGGACAGTGATGGCTTCTTGTTGTTGGCTGACGTTAACGAGCTTTGGGATAATGCTTACCGTGTTGGTAACTGGACACTAAAGGAGACATCAGTTGTTTTTTTTCATTTGCATTTGTTAAAATTAGCTAAAACTAAGCTCCTAAAATATGGTCAAATGTTCTCAAGAAGGAGCGCAGATAGATCGACAATAGATACTAAGAAGGGGTCAGCATCTCAAGAGAATAACATAAGATGTGAGCACCGGCCCCCGCCGCGCCCCGCCCCGAGACCCGTGTCTTCGGGTGTCAGAGTAGCCTGTACTGTACCCCACCGTGGTTGCTGGACACCAAACGCCAAAATGTTCCCTTTACTTTTCCAAATTTTTTGTCTCATGGTTTCATGTTTAGGGAGGACTTGAATTCCAGTCTAGGTTATGAAACCAGCTAATTGTAAGACTCCCTGGGGGTCATTTATCTCTGTGTACCAGAGTTACCTTTTGAATAGCGATAAACCTATTTACTGTCTTTAGCAATCTCCAAAGGCTATTGTGGGATTAAGTAACAGTCTTAATGTGAACTGTCTGCAAAACTGAGAGCAAACTGAAACAAATTCATCCTCCACATCTGGCTGGATACAGAGCTCACTGGGATCACAGCAGCAGAGCCACAGTTCCCGGGACTCCCTTCTGCGAGAACACAATGTAAAGGGCGCCCCCTGCAGGTACTTGGGATAGCAAACAGCATTAGAACTGATTTGATCGGAATGAAAACGGCTGGAATTTCTGTTTTAACTTTGTTTGTGACTCTAAACACAGTCAAGGTGCCAATAGAAGAACTTGGCCTTTATCAAGCAGTTCTTAGGAAATAAATGTGTGCATCTTTTGAACGAGTCATTAAAACTGGGTCCAAAAATATTTTTCGGCAGGGCCATTCTGTGTGACATCCACTATTAGGAACTTAATGAAAATGCATATTCCTGGACATCTCAGGCTATTAAAATAGAAACTCTGGAGGTGGGTATGGCTATCTATGTCTGCACAAGCTCCCTGGGTAGGTTGGGATAGGGAAAGAAAGTTTGTGGTCAGAAATCCCCCAGAGAACATGAAAAGGAGCTGTTCTGAGGACGGCTTTTTCTGGCCCTACTTCTCGCCAGCCGTACAGACACTGCTGTCTTTGGTGTTGACTTTCTACTGCAGTGTGGTTTGTAGGGGGGAAGCAGGAACCCTTGAGGATGGGGTCGTTTCTAGTCTCCCCAGAACAGAGACAGAAATAACGTGCTTCTTTTCAAACGGAGAAAATCCCGAAGCGTCTTTGAAAGGTGGGCAAAGGTAATTGCCCCAAGCGTTTGCCATTCAGCACCCCCAAACTACCTCTAATTATGTATTTCAGAAAGGAAGGAGAGGTGAAGAAACCCTGGTTGTTAACACAGGGGACCTTGAAGGAACTCCACTCGGGAGTGCTCCCAAAAGCAAGGGCCTGGCAAATACATCTCTTCACTGGAGAAAACCTTAACTGACCCTAAATTAGTCCATTTACACCACAGGGGTTTAATATATTTCTAAAGTTGTATGGTTGACAAACCAGGTGGACAATGACTGAACTCTGACCACCGTTCTCCCTTCCAAGGAGAATTTTGACAAATACAGTGTCCTGGACACCTCCCAGAGGCCAGAGTCTCAGGGACAGTCCTCATCAAACAGTGAAACACTGATCTTCTTTTGAGAAACGGCTCTTAGTCCACAAAGTGGATTCCGGTGTTCAAAGAGTGGCTCCCCCTCCCTACGCATAGTCAAGCACGCAGCACCCTTAATTATTAAACTTTCCCGCCTGTTGTTTATTCTGGAGCTCAAGCTGACAGAACCAGGCCATGGCCTCAGAGGCCACACTTGACTCTTGGGTATGGTGCAGTACCCAGCCATATGGATGTACCACACAGAGACGGTCCTTTCTAGAATGCTGGGTGCAGCAAACACTGGTGAGCATCTCTAAAACTACCTGAATGAAATAATAATGCCATCACTTGCATTTCTTCTCTCTCTGTCTCTGTCTCTCTCTGTCTCTGTCTCTTTCTCACTCCCCCCTCCCCCCCATGGTGTTAATCTGAGTGGGCCGAGAAGTCTGCTTCCACTGTTACACCCGAAGGCAAGAAGAAGCTCTGCCTTCCCGAAGCAGGCAGCTGTGTCCCCAGGGCCTTGGGTTGGTGGCTGGGATCACGGGCCTGCCCACAGAGAATGAGAAGCTCCCTACTGGAGCTTCACATCCTCCCTATGTCACTCTTAAAAGCCCCAGGACTGCACGGCCTCAGTGGCAGCTAGTCAGGATTCATACCCATAGCTGCAGCCGCTAGTAGCTTAAAGTCGCTATCACGGCCAAGTAACCCATCTGCACCTGTAACCATCCGGCAACTGTCACTCGGCAAACGTGTTGGAGCGGCCAAGCAGCAAGCAGCCCCAATGCCCTGGGGTCAGCCATCACATGGGGACCCAGGAAACCTCCGTGGTGCATCCCTCACTCATTAGACCTAGGTCAAAGAGAGCTGGGATGCTACACGAACCCCACTGTTTACAAGCTGAGTGATCTGGAATACATCTTAGGCCTCTGTTCTCTGAGAGCAGGGAATGGTCACAAAGTGAAGGCATCATGGGTATAAAGTGGAATCGTAGATTTAACCAGAGCCTCCAAAAGAGAGTCCGTGTCAGGGTTTTTAACCTCAGTACCACGGCATGTGGGGAAGGGATGCTCCCAGTGAGCATAGTGCCCTGTGCATTGTAAAGCACTGCGTGGCATCTCTGGTCGCTACGCCTTAGCGTGGATAAAACAGTCCTTGGTTGAGAACCACACTATAAAAAAAAAATGTAGTTTTTGCTATTATCAAAATCAACAACCACGGTTGGGAAAAAAAACACCTCAAGCATGTCGCTGCCAGTTCAACTTCTCCCTGCAAGGCAGAAAAGCATACATGGTCCAGAGAAGCAGAGAACTCTGCTTACCCGTACGATGATCCTTTCAGAGATGTGGGCAGCCAACAAGTAGAACTGGTCTTGGTTAGCAGCATACAGCCCGACCACCAACATGAAGTATCTAATTCAGAAACAGCAGGCTGATGGGGGTGCATCAAAGAATAGAGACCCAACATTTCATTCATAGTGAGCTCAGTTAGACGGGTTCACTTGCAGACTGCCTTCCCCTCCCATGTCAGCAGCATACTCAGGGAAATGGAAGAGCGAGTGGCTAGCTTGCTCCTATCCCGGTGTGTCTGGGAGCAGCCCCCCTGGGGAGAGCCCCTAGGTCTGGGTTCAGCCCACCTATGTGGACTTGCCTATGCCCCACCCCGGTGCATCCCTGAAGCACTGTTTACAAACACAGGACAGAAACCACCAAGGTCCCCGTGTCCTCAACCATCTAGGTCAGACATCCTGGGTCCTAATGTTGGACTTAGAGGCTATGCCCATCACACTGGACTTTTCCCACCTTGACCTGCCTCAGTCATCCTCCCTCCAATCACTTTGGGAGTACTTAAGCACCATCCTCACATGACCCATCAGTGAGATCATCCTAGGATCTAACTATGTCTTAAAGGTCAGAACAAAAGCTCTCTGTGAAGTCTATCTTCCCAGGGCTGGGGAGATGGCTCATTGGCTAAGAACACTTGTTATTCTTACAGAGGACCAAGATTCATTTCCAGCATACAGGTTTGGTAAGCACAGTCAGCCCTCAACCCAAGAGCAATGACCGAAATGTGTGGTCGCCCATCTAGAGGACCATGGCGGGAATTAGACTGAACAGGAGCGAGCATTGCTGGGAGCAGGGATGGGAGAACAAGGGTGTCTGGGTAAAATGCCAAGTCGGAGAAGGGAGGAGATCCGGGAAGCAGGCTGGGGGAGCTGGCTGCGTGGCTCAGCAGATCAGAGGGGTCCTTCCTAGCTAGGTGATGTGTCTGGACATTCTTGCTCACAGTGGCCCAGGTACCTCTGGTCAGGATTCGGCTTCCCCTTCTTTCTCATGTTGTTGGCTGTGGTTTCACTGAAGTGTAACCGTCCCAGCGTTACTTTGGTAACCTGGTCAGTCAGAAGGTCGATTCTAAAGCAAACAACAGAAATGTCAAGAGAATGCAATAGAGCGCAGCGCTTGGGCACATCTGGTCTCCTGGAACCCTCAGAGGGTTTTGTTCCCTGTTCTCATCACCCCGCAGAAGCTTCATACCCTGGAGTTTCTTACTTTGGCAGAAATCCACAGCATGGGTGCACCAAGAAAGGTCACAGAACAACTCCTTGCTAACTGAAGCTATATGTATGCTTCAGGTTTCCAACCCAAGGACCATGAACTCAAGATGTCCCAACTGGTTTCTGTTGCCTCCACAGCAAGAGGAAAGACACACTTATGTGTGCTCACAGTCGCTACAGCACCCAGCTCCTCACAAGTGACCCCTTTAGGTTCTTCCAGACCTCTGGCTTCTCCTTCAAGCAGGCGACCTCCCACAGCCCAGCCAACAGGAGGCAGCACGCTTCAAAGAAAAGCCATGCAGCCTGCCCAAGGAAGGGAGACCCCATCGTATGCCAGCCAAGTCACGTGTTTGCTCGTGTGCCTGGGCTCCTCAGACATTTGTATGAGTGGCTCTGTCCAGGCTGTAGAAGTATCCCGCCCCAAATGGGCCTGACTGCGATCAGCTTAAGCTACCGCAACTGCATCCTGGCCTAATAAGCCAGGGAACGGATGCTGCCTCATGCCCTTCAAGAGAGAGGACTCTAACTTGTTACGTCATTCCTGCTGTGGATGCTACCCTGGGTGCAACCACCAGCATCTGTCAAGGTAACTGTAAAATACACGGGGAAATGAACTGTATGCACGCATATAGGAAATATTGAATTTTTTTGCAATGATCTCGAAGCTTTATTTTTATGGATAAACACGTGTTCATAATACTAGCATCCTATTACTAACTTAGATCTATTATAGGTTTTGTCATAAATAGGGAAAGTAAATAATACTAGTCATCTTCCCCAAACCTTCACCAAGATGTCCTCAGAAAAGAAATTCTTACTTAACAGGATCGAAAGTCTTTTTACTTCTATCTGCTTGGGACTGTTCGATAGCAATCACTTGGTTGGTGGCTTCTACCTGTATAGAAAGACAAAAAGTAAATCAATTCATAGATTAATCAACTTATCAAAAATAATGTTTACTAATAGAAAGAGTTCATATACTTAGAACCTTTGCCAGGGGACAGGCTGGGCTCTGGGAGGGAAGTCTGAATTCTGAAAAAGACACGCTAGACTAGCAGCAGTGTGCCATTGTATAAAAGAGCGATGCCTACAGAATTAAATGATGAAATACAGAGTGAGCTATGAAAAGACCAAAATATCAGAAGCAAAAATGAATAAAAATAAACTAACAAGCAAAGCAGCTCAAAGAATATATCCATTCATTCATTCATCCATCCATCCATCATTCATTCATCCATTCATCTTTTCATCCATCCATCATTCACCCTTTCATTCATCCGTCTATCCATCTATCCATCCATCCATCTATCCATCCATCCATCCAATTATCCATCCATCTATCCATTCATCCATCCATCATTCATCCTTTCATCCATCCGTCCATCCATCCATCCATTCGTCCATCCATCTATCCATTCATCCATCCATCATTCATCCTTTCATCCATCTGTCCATCCATCTATCCATCCATCCATCTATCCATCCATCCATCTATCCATTCATCCAGCTGTTCATCCATCTATCCACTCACCCATCCATCCATCTATCCATTCATCTATCCATCTATCCATTCATCCATCCATCTATCCATTCATCCATCTATACATCCATTCATCAGCTCATTCACTATCTAGTGAGCACCTGCTATACACCAAGCATCACTCTAAACATTATAGGTAAGTGAACAAAGCAGTCAACACTGTTATTACCCTCATTTACTTTCTAAAAGAAAAAGAAGTGAATAAAATTGAAAATGGACAAGATTAATGCACTTGGATGCACATACAGAAATACAGTGAATTCCATTAATATGTATGATCAGTACATATTCGTAGGTATAATTTTAAAGTGAATAAAATTAATAAAACCTACTAGGCCTGGTGGTACAAGCCTGTAATGGTAGGTACTCAGAAGCTGAGGCCAGAAGATGGTCAGGTTCAGGCTTGCCTGGGTGACAAGTGAATTCGGGACAAGCTTAGGAAACAGTGAAATTGTATCTCATAATAAAAAATAAAAAAGAAATCTGGGGATAGAGTTCAGTGATAGTCTTGCCTAGCATGCATCAGGCCATTGATTCATCCCTATTAATATTTACATCATATGAGTGCATGAACACACATACAAACCCTCCTTAAGTTCTATATGAAGGAACAATGACTTGGCCTCTAAGTAACATGAGATGGTGTTTCTTCTACAGCTGCTCCACACCCTATTCCACGAACACTGCCATCGGGCATTCACACTGTCACAGGACAGTGTTTCTAGAAAGCAAGGAGGCAACTGAGATCAAATCCCCTCTTGGGATTTATCCTCCGGCATAAACGTTCAATGAAGTTTTGTCTAAAAGACAGAAATGAAATTTCCAGCAATAAAGCTCTGAGTATTATGTATCCTTAAGACAGAAATCTGTTCCAGCTTTATCAACAGTATTCCGTTAAGTCTGTGCGACCACAGACTTTCATCATGTGAGGTTAACAGGATAGCATTTATTAAAAGAGCAGAACTAGTCCACCAGTGCTGGACCTCAACCAGGAAGACTCCACTGTCTGTTCACACATTTCTGTTACGTACCAACATTTCACAGTGGACACACTATTTCTATACTCATAAAAATACGTTTGGTAGTTGTTGCTTATTTGCTTGTTGTTTGTATTTAATTTTTGCTGCTGGTTCATTTTAAGAGTTCACCCGGGAACAAAGGTGATTGGTGGATACAGCATCCAGCTACATTTTGGAAGACACCACCCACACCTAAGCTCAGGTTCACTATTTGGATGAGGTCTGTATGCAACGGACCTCTCTTAAGGGGCTGGGCAGGAGATAATAATTTAATGTGGTTTCTGCTGCTCTCAAACCATGTTATGTGTGTGTAAGAAGAAACACAGCTGAGTGCCAGAAGTGAGGTGTCATACCCAGACTGACCAAGTTGCGGATGTGTGACCCAAATAAACGACTGTTATCATCTTTAAGGCACTAATGTTTGAGATAGGGATTGTGTAGTATGGATAAAATGACTGCCATTACTGTTCAGGATGAATCATGTAACACCACTGGACCTGTTTCCCCTGTGTTAATATACAGAAAAGGTGGGGCGCTGACTAAATAGTGCTTCTTTAGCTTTTGAAGTTAGAGAACTCTGAGAACTGGGTTACAATTGAATCCATTCCCTGAGGTCATGCACCAGCAGCAAATCTAAAATGGCTGAGTGTAGCGACATTTGAATCGTATTTTAATAAATAAAGCTTGCCTGAGGACCAGGAAAATAAAACAGCCACACTGGTCAGCCTTACAGCCAGGCTGTGGTAACACACACCTTTAATCCCAGTAGCCACACTAGTTGCTAAAGAAACCGGGCAGTGCCTTTAATCCCAGCCAATGGGAGGAAACAGCTCCCAGACACAGTCTCATTCTGAGATTCCTGGAGGCCGGATCGCCATTTTGGACTGAGGTCGAGGTAAGAGCCAGTGGCTGGCTGTTTTGCTTTTTCAGATCTTCAGGTTGAACCCCAGTTTTCCTCTCTGAGTTTTTATTGATTGTGCTTCAGTGGAGATCAATGCACCAAGACGAGAAAACAGTTTGTACCCTGGAAGCTAAAAGCCACAGTTCGAGGCGATGTGGTGCCAAGGTTAGGGCTCACATCTGAGGAAGTAGCAGATTGTCCTTCCTGTGTCTTGGACCTTTATTCCCCATGCCATAAGAAGCACAAGCCGCCTCACTGAGGCATTTACACAGAGAAGAGCTGATGCCGCCCAAGCCCAATCCCACTTCAGCACGGGGTGACAGGAAGCCAGAATGTGACAGGAACATCATAGAAACATCTCAGTGGCCTTCTCTGGCTGACAGTGGAAGAGGGTGAGCTGCCTCAGCCTCATCTGATCCGGGTCAGCTTTGTGGTCTGAATAAATTCCTGCTGATGAGTTTAAGCCACTGGGGTCTGAGGTTAGGAGAACACTTAAGAAGCACTGGTTAGAGTAAGCTGAATTAACAAAAGGACCTACCTTAATTCCAAAGGCTTTCAAGTAAAACATTTCTATTGGCTTCAGGCCCATTTGGGTTTTAACAAACTTCGGGCTTCCCCAGACTTGGATGTGGATGGTTATCTGGAAATGATTCTTCTTTTGACACACAAACGCTTCATCTACTGGTGAGAATGTGAACCCTTTGTCTGTCACAACTTGATAGCCCACGTCAGGCCTGAAAAGAGACAGATCATGAAACCAATTGCATGGTGTTTTCTTTCTTCCTCGATAGAGCCAAGAGTGTAAGCATCCCATTGTGTGAGGCAAACTGCGCCAAGTGCCCTTTGCTGTATTCAGTCAGTCTGTTTCCCGCAGTTCTACTGCAGAAATAAACATGACATTTTGAAGCACACTGGCCTTTTTTAATCTTCTTATAAGGAAGCCATATGAGTTGTGCCAAACAGAACCATCATTTCCCCAGACTTCTCCTGGGTGCTTTCTAAGAACTTTTAATCTGACTCCACACCACACGTGAGAAAGGGGGGCGGGGCTGGAAGCTCAGCAGTCAGCTCATCACTCACAGTTACCTAGGGTACAACTAATCTCCTCTCTTTAAAGGACACTTCTCAATGTCACAGGGACCTTAGCCACTCAGCTGAAGGAAAT
The DNA here is from genome assembly GCF_014885135.2 of Alexandromys fortis. NCBI lineage: Eukaryota > Metazoa > Chordata > Mammalia > Rodentia > Cricetidae > Alexandromys > Alexandromys fortis. Next base: position 16,298,852 of record NW_026067906.1, read on the forward strand.
GTTCAGCCCACCGATTGTCCTATGAATAAAACAGGCTGCTCAGAACAGCTAGGGACAACTCTAAACCAAAAGAACCAGAGCCAGTCATTGCACAGATTGAAAACATTGTCTTTCCCGGAATATCTTCCTGCCCCTTTGGTCCTTCCAATCTGGTAACAGCACTGAAAACCACCACAAGTATTTCTTCTGCGGGAAAGAGAGTTGGCTTTTCTCTTTTCTCTCTGGCAGCAGAGTGGCTAGCCAGAATTTTTGCTTTATTTAATACTTCCAGTAGTATGTTGGGATATTATAATGTTATATAAATATTCTGTAAATAACATGATGAATAAGCATATTTTAAGTGTTAATAAAAGGGGGGGAGGCTGGAGAGATGGCTCAGCAGCCAAGAGTGTGTGGTGCTCTCCCAGCGGATCTGAGTTCGGTTCCCGGCACCCACTTTGGGCAGCTCACACCCACCTGCATCTCCAGCTACAAGAGAATTCCACCCTTCTGTCCTCCTCAGGCATCTGCACATGTGTGCACACACCCCCATGCAGACAAATAATTAACAAAGTCAATCTTTTAAAAAATTAATAAAATGGACGGATTAGATGCTAATATCATTAACTAGACACAAAAATACAAAAGCTTTAAACTTCCTTGGTGAGATTCTCCTGTAAATGTTGCTGATGTGGAAGATGGTTTTTAATTCATCAAGGCTTCTAAAAAGGGACTTTTTGTTCAAGAGAACAGTTCCTCCTTAGAGCCAGGAGTGAGGACAGGGGTATCCACTGGTCTCTTATGAGGCTACCTGCGGAGGGTGATTGCCGTTATCACAAAAGCACAGAGCTTTGGAATTTTACTCTATTTTCAAAACCAGAAAGTGTTAGCAGGCTTCTTGGGAAAAGGAATAGCCATGTTCTTTTCGAGTTGTATGCCTGCCGATGGATCGCATCCCTGCACCAGCAATTACCTTCAAGTAACCAGTTACAGGTCTAGCAAACTCAGGGCTCAGCAGCAGCAAATGAAAAGCCATCCAACAAAGAATTTGAGGAAGATTATGTGCCTTCTACTGTCTAGGAGCTTGATATTGACTTGGTTTCCACAGTCAGTCTGCTAATGTGCTTCTTAAATTGTGGGTCATAACCCCACACGGGGCCACAAGTCATCTTGTCTGATGTCACAGCACCCTCGGTTCTGAACATACATGTGCATGTCATAGAATACACGCCTGCAGCACACCAGGCTAGTGATGGCTGCCTGGAACACAGCCCACATTCCAAGCAACTGTCTGTTATGGGGTGTAGTGTTTCTACCGTCCAGACAAGCGATTTTGTTCTTACAGAAAGAAAAAGGTTGATTATAGAAAACAAAGACTTCTAAATAGTTTCTCATTGTAGGATTCAATTGTAGGATTTGGCAGGTAGGATCAAATTAATATCACTTTGGACTGGACTGCATTTGAATATTTGATTTAAAAATTGTTTTTAGAGTTGTCAACTTGAGATTCATTTTTTAAAAAAAATAATTAAATGAATCTTGGCTTAGTGTTTGGATAGAATTGCCAACAGTTTATGAAATGATCTTAAATACACCTTTCATAAATGTATACTATCTATTTTTGTGAATCAGTGTTCTTGGCACTGATAATAATAAAATCAAAACATCTATAAACTGAAAAACATTGAAGGTATTTCATGTCTTACAGTATCAAATATGAGCCAAGATTTAATTCTTTATATAAAAATTAGTATGCAAATTTGTTTTTCTTTTTTAAATGGCAAAACTGTATTTATATCAATAATTGTTTTTCAAATATTTTGTGTACCTATCTTATATACCTTCCCAGGACTGTATAAAAGTTACTCAGGAGGAAGGGCTGTGGGTGAGAAATGTTTGAGAAGCCCAAGTCTAAAGCCTGGGTGAATAAAGTGGTGCTGACTTACGGAGGGTAATAATAACTGTCTTGGTGAAGTGGTACACACCTCACTGCCAAAAAACCTGAAAGAAGAGGGCTTACAGCTCAGACGTGAGCATCCGACTGAAGGACCAATGAGAACTAACCTGAATTGTGTTGAACTGTGATAGTCAGTCCCTGACTAAATATCCATCTCTTCACTGCAGAGAGGCAATTCTTCCTTTGACATCAGAAATTACACATGAAGCCAACTGAGCTTGCTTTGCCAAACTGTCTTCTGTGCTACAGGCTTGAAACCCTCGGGGAAAGGCGGGTTAAAAAGTGTTAATCCCTAACGTCATTGCTTTGGGTAATCTAGGGAAACTGTGTTTTCACAGCGCATTAAACATATTTACCTATAAACAAGTGCGTGATTTTCTGTCTCTAACTTGAATAGTCAAATCAAGAGAGCTTGAATGATCATCTCAGTGAATGTTGCCTTTGTTTAGAGAAAGAGAATGATGGCTGAGTATTCAAAATAAATCTGCTTCCGTACCTTTGAGCTGATTCCCTCTGGGTTCTCTCTCTCTTTTTTTTTAATTCCAGATCAGTGAAACACAGACAGGCTGTTGAAATAGGCCAGTGTGTGGTGGTGGTGGTGGTGGTGGTGGTGGTGGTGGTGTGTGTGTGTGTGGGTGTGTGTGTGTGGTCTGTCTGTGAGCGCAGGTCCTAGAGAATCAGGATTTGGTTGTCTCCTGCCATCTTGGGGGACGCAGGGACGAACCCAGGACTGCTCTCAGTACTTCTCCCCACTAAGCCACATGGAAACACGCTTCTAAAGTCTCCTCTGAGAGAGAGAGAGAGAGAGAGAGAGAGAGAGAGAGAGAGAGAGAGAGAGAGAGAGAGAGAACACTAACCCTTTGAAAGTTGGCCAACTCAGATGCACGGAGACAGGAAGGTTTTTCCTGCCTGTGACAGTTTCGTATTTCAGACAGAACATTAAATGTTCCCAAAAGATAATCAAGGGAAGGCTGTCTCAGCAGCAAGATCTAGACATTTCTCCTCTGTTTACTAAGTGCACACAGAAGCCCAGGCACCCTTGTGACATTTCAATGACATCAGCCTCCTTCTTCTGTCTATTAAACACAACTCCCCAAATCTTTTTGAATCCTTAGGCTTGACTTTGAGAAAAACATTTGTGTTCCTGTAGCCTACCCAGAATAAGGGTCCCAGAGGTAAGCTTTGCTATATTTGAATTTGGAAAACACCAAAAAGGCCCTCCAGTAGGTTGCTGGGATTTCTTGCCTCATGGTACGTTTATTACTTGAACAGTCTCCTCTTGAGTCAGAGCATGTTGACTTTGAGCCCGACAACACTGATTCCCGACATAAATGTCAGTAGTCACCTGGCAACCAATTTAATGTGCCCCCAAAGAATTCTGTGGTATTTATAAATTTACCGCAGGGTAAAAAGTTAGCTATTTCCCAACGTTTCCTTCTTGCTTTTTATTTCATTTTTAAACATTTATTTTGGATGCACATTCAGAGGTCAGAGGGCAACTCGTAGGACTCGGTTTCCTCTTCCTACCATGTGGGTTCCAGGGCTAATACTCAGGTCAAGAGACTTGACAGCAAGCACCTTTGCCTTCTCAGCCTTCTGGCCAGCCCCCAGATTTTCCTTTGAACTGGGCCTCTTATCCTAGGGAGAGGCTCTCTCCCTCCAACATTTAGTGGGTAAAGTATAATGAGGTGGAATTACGAGCTGACTTCTTGAAAGCCAGGAGCCTTCGTCCCAATGATTATTTAAGATGTAAACCATATGGCATAGAACAGACCCTTTCTCAGTGACCCATCCAGTTCGATCAAGGATGGCATCTAAGCCCCAATGCCTGGATAAAACCTCTAAGATTTAGCGCCACGCTCACACCTGACACCGGATCTCCACCCTATCCCAAGGCACTGCTAGGACCACTCACAGTTTCTCATAATGACTGTTTAACAGGCCATGCCAAGGAACACTTCGGTATGGTTGCCACTTCAGAGCAGGAGAGCACTGGTCCATGGGTATTCCATTATGTCCCTCCCTGTCATGGTCCTGCACATCGGTGCCGTGGGTCCTGCTTCTCACTGCAACGACAAACAAACAAGTGAGTTTGAGTAGTCCCACGCGGCTGCTCCTCTAAGACTCACAGGCGGCTGTGTGGAGCGAGGGAGCAGGCTGTTTGCGAAGCAGAATGACTATGGGAGTGTGCAAGGAGACGAGAGGTGTGCCGCATAAATAGTCGCAAGTGATGAGACGAAGTGACTGTCAGCTGCTCAGCTGTAAATGAGACTCACCTGCCCCAAGGCTCAGAGACCACTACAGAAGAGGGGGAAGAGAAAAGAACATAAAGTCCAGAGGACGGGGTAGAATATTGTAGAACCCCTGTGTCCTAGGCATAGCGTGGCCATTGCTCTCTTGAGCTTATAGCAACTGGGATTAGCTAAACAAGACCAGGGCCATCAGTCTCGTGTTATGGAGTGGGATGCAGCTCACAAAAACATACAGGCAATTGGTGGTTGATAGGAGAGGGTGAGACATTTTCTTCGGTGTTGTAGCTATTGGTAAGACATCCGTGTTTTATAAGCAACGCTAATAAAAACCATTGGGTCACAAGTAGAAAGAGGACTTGCTGCTAAGAAGAAGGGGTCAGCAGGTTGTGGGGCAGAGTGCCTGACATCAGAAATAAGGCAGATAGCAGGCCTTGATAAGATCAGGCATGGGCTGTCAGCAGGGACACAGGAGCAGAACATTAGCGTCTATAGAATGTGCCACCAGCCTGTAGCTGGGGGAAGGTAAGAGAAAGGGTCTGTGCTTTTCCTTTTACTCGTCCAGTTTTCATTTCCTTATAAAACAGGGTTGCCGTCTCAAGACAAAAACAAAAACAAAACAATGGATCCAAGCATTGACCTTGGGCTTGTGCCTGGAATTTCAGCTTGCGCCTGTAGTCTCCAGGCGGTGGTTTGGCAACTCCCTGGGAAGCTAGAACTAACCCACGCAAGCATGGCCACTGGGACTCCTTTACTATTTTTATGGGGGAGGAAAGGAAAGGGAAAGGAAGGATAGGGAAGGAAAAGCCTTTATCTTTAATGATAACGCCAATATCAATGCACACACACCCCTTCTGATAACCGCCACTGCCTTGCAGTCTGAAAGCACAGAGGAATTTATAGAGAAAGGAGAAGACGCCTGGGGGTGTTGCCCAGTGGTAGAGTGCTTACATGAGCTAGGTGCAGGGTTCCATCCCCAGAACCAGCCTCAGAAAGAAGGAAGTGAAGCAGGGAAAGAGGGAGAGGGGGAGAGAGAGGAGGGGAGAGGGAGAGAGAGAATATAATATAGTAATACCAGTGCTGGCATGTTTTGCCCACCACTGTGTTTATGCGATCTGTCTACTATTGCTGAAAATGGCATTCATTTGTTTGCATTGCCATAACACACTCCATTGCATAACCTGCCATTGACCCATCTGAATTATGGGTAACGGAACAAGGGACATTCTGAGTTGCATGTTTTCTTGGTGTGTGTATTTACATTTCTGTCAGGTATATGCCTAGGTGTTGTATCAGGGGCTAATGAGATATGTTTGAGGATATGCCACTAACTGCTTCTGTAGTGGTTATGAGACAAGGATCCTAAATTTCATTCACAAGGATTGACCCTGGGGTTCGAGGACCGGGAATGATTTGCTAGTGTCACAGCTGTTACGAGGAAGACCTGCGTGTAAGCCTCCTTCTTCCCTTCAGGTCACCTGGGCATCTCTAGAGAACATAAATACACTGATGGCAGTCGAGTACCCAGATTCCACTGGAAAAGCTGTGGCTTGTGTCTGTGTGCCCTTCAAAATACCCTATACACCTCACTTTAAAAGACTCTCAGAGAGCCGGGTGGGGGTGGTGCACACCTTTAATCCCAGCACTCGAGAGGCAGAGGCAGGTGGATCGCTGTGAGTTTGAGGCCAGCCTGGTCTACAAGAACTAGTTCCAGGACAGGCCAAAGCTACATAGAAACCCTGTCTTGCAAAAAAATAAAAATAAAAAAAATAAAAAGAGGTGAGTGAAGGAAATATTAGGATATTTGTTTGATAACTGATGAAAGTCATGCTTTGAGAGTCCCCAGTTGCTAAAGAGATGAAACAGATACTTTTGGTCCTATATGGCATGTTTACCTATTGTATCCCTCACTGCAATCCTCTCTTTAGGGCTGAAGAACTCTTTTAGGTTTGATGTTCAAAATACAGAAGAGCCAGGACTGCAGGGATGGCTCAGTGGTGTAAGAGCACTTGCTGCTCCTGAAAAGGACCTGAGCTTAGTTCCCAGCACCCTCAAGGTGGCTTAAAGCCATCTGTAATTCCAAACAACGAAGCCACATACGCATGTTCCCATGCCAAAGCTGCAGCCAGTTGTCCCTGGAAGGGTCCTCAGCCACCACAGGGTTACTTGAGTCAAAAGCAGCAACCCCAGCTGGTAGGAAACAAGTACCTCTTTTCGAAGCATCTGAGGGTTTAGGGACAGGAACAGGGACAGGGGGATAGAGGAAATCCTGGGTTTCTCCTGGAGACAGAGCATGGTATTTATACACTGAATTTGGGCCACCGTTCACACTGCATGCATCTGAATGTTTACAGTCACAAGGAGAATTGGCCTAGAGTATTATCCCTTTGCCGGAAAATTCTAACGTTTCCCTTCGGATCCCAAAAGACCAAGCTAGTCCCGAGTCTATCATTTTAAGCTCAAAACAAATGAGCTACTTGTTATATAAGATAAATAACTAACTAGTTATATGAGATAAATAACTAGTTATAACATGATAAGATAAACAACTAGTTATATATGATAAACAAGTAGTTATGTAAGATAAATAACTAGCTATATAAGATAAATTAGTTATAAAAGATAAATAACTAGTTATATAAGATAAATAATACGCATTTTAGGCATCGGGTGTTTTTTTGGTTTTTTGTTTTTTTCCCAAGGGTATGTGTGGTGTGCATGTGTATATACATATCCACATCTGTGCAGATGCATGTGTTGTATGTATACATGTGGAGGCCTGAGGTTGGTCTGAGGGGTTTTCCAACTCACTCGCTGAGGTGGGGTCTCTGAGTTGCACCCAGAGTTTGACCATATGGATGTTCTGACTGGCCAGCTTACTCCTTGGATCAACTGATCAACTGTTTTCACGTTTAGAGTGCTGGAATTACAGGCTGGCTGCTACAGCCTTCTGGCATTTCTGTGCATTCTGGGAATCTGAACTCAGGTCCTCAGACTTACAGCGTGAATACCAAGTGCTTTGACCACAGGGAAATCTCCTCGGTCTGACATCAGATGTTTTTAATGAAATAGTTACGAAATCATCTTACAAACTAGTAAGGATCCAATTTGATGAGAGTGATGAAGAAATTCAACTTCTTCCCACCGCACCCCAACAGCCCTACAAGAGCCTCCATCTTCCTCCCACCTAAAACACAGGCCGGCTTAGATGCCAGCTCAGATTCACGGAGCTGAACCCGCATTTTACCAAGATCCTGAGTTAGCCTGTGCACAACAAAGCTACAAAGAACTGGGGGCAACTAGGAAACGGGCAGCCAATAGGTTCTTGAAAGCTCTGTGCGTTCCAGCTCCCCAGGCTTGGAGCCTGCATCCTCTGAGATGCAACGCTCCTGAAATAGAAAGACTAGCTTTTTACCTGCACGGGAGAGACAGAGCAGCGAGCGACTGTCCCTCGGGGCACCTGTGTGACTGACCTGCATAAAGGAGACACCAAGAGGGTGGACTACAGCTCCAGAGCCTTTGTTCCTCCTCGACGGGAGGGAACAGAGCTGTGTAGGCTGCTGAGGGGCAGGTCAAAAGCTTTGACACAGCAGCCAAGGCTTTCACGCCTCGACTTCCTCACAAAGTCGCTCTTGCTCACTTGGACTGAAGTGGTGGGCCCACACGCGGCAGTCCCCGGGGTCCTCTAGTATCTGCGCATGCTTTCTCTTCTTTGTCGGAGGCAATGAGGTTCTAAAGGCAAGAGACCAAAAGGTTGATTAGCACCTTTGCTTGTTGCATGAAAACAAGCCGAATTTCCCTGGTCTTTTCTCTCTGGTTTCCTTAGTCTAATCCCAATTCTTTAAGGTTTCTTGGACCCTGCTATTCTGAACAGTAATCTTTCTATGTTCGACCAAGCGAAGATCCACCCGCCTGAAAGATAAACCGGCAATAGTTTCAAAGCAGAGAGGACTCAGCCTGAATATTCAGGAGTACACGCTACATCTGAGAATTCTCTTCTCGTGGAACCTTGCCACGGTCACCAGTGGCCCTGGTTTTTCAGAGATGGAGTAGAAGGCCAGAAAAGAGGAGCCAAGAAAACTTGATTGAGAGCTAACTCATTCTCAAACTGCCTCGAGCCCCTTTATTAGAGGCAGCATAAGGAAGCAGTTCCTCGTCTCGCCACCTGGAGTTGTTCTGCACATTCTGGACATGTTAACTTTTTGTTGGAGGAGGACGTTTAGTTGCCGGGATTTCTAAAGAAGACTAAGCCGAGAACATTAGGGCCTCAAGGTGCCCCGTGTGCGTCTCCACACTGCCACCTGCTGGACAGGCTGCTGCGGTCCCTCCTGGACCCTCCAGCTGTGGATGCTGAGGTGGTTCAAGATTAAATATCTTATCCTTTACCCAGGAACGTGGCACAAAGGCTGCTGATGGTAAGGGCAACTCATGCCCAGATGGGAAGGCCCGGTTTGGTGGCAAGAAGTATCGGGGTGCCTGGAGTCCAGGTAGCCGTTGTGAAAGCCGCTGTGGGTTTGGCTGGACATGGTCTGTGGTGCGTGCTCAGGCAGCAGCCCGGGTGCCGTGGTGGAGTGGAGGAAGGTGGCGGGGATCCTCCCTGCTGTAGGTCTCGGGGTCCCACAGCATGCGCCTGCGGGAAAGACAGGAGCGACAGGTGCCTCTCATTTGCACCATCCAGGCTTGAGTCAGCCGTGCAAGGTGGTATATGGATGGACTCACCTTCGACCTGTGGAGGAGAGCAAGGGTCCGAGGCAGAGTAGGGCGGGGTGTCAGGGAGCTGCCGTTGCCTGGGGAATAGAAATACTACATTTTGTTTTGCTCCGTTTCGTCCTGTTTCATCAAGAGAGGCAACCCTCTGTGCAGAGCCCAGGGCAAGAACCAGAGCTCCTCCAACTGCGCCCAGTGGGACTGGCTGCGCTTTGAGTCCCCGCTCATCTCTTCAGTTCTCCAGCCCCTACCCACCCCGCCCCTACAAAATGGCAATCATTACCACACACTCTTCGCAGTATTGTGAGACCTGGGGACATGTCCACCACGCCTGTCCTGTAACGCTCCGAACTTAGTGTTCAACAGAGTGTAAAATGTTGCTACTGAAGCAAGCAGTGGTCTTCCGTCCATGTAAGAGTAAGGCATCCCACACTCTTGGAAGATACGCAAGGGGTCCACAAAAGGAACAAGATTCTAGTATAGCTGTGCGATGGTGGCACACACCTTTAATCCCAGCACTCAGGAGGCAGAGGCAGGCGGATCTCTGTGAGTTCGAGACCAGCCTGGTCTACAGAGGGAGTTCCAGGACAGGCTCCAAAGCTACACAGAGAAACCCTGTCTTGGGGGGGAAAAGATTCTAGTATAATGCAAAGATGAGAAAGAGGAGGAGGAGGAGGAGGAGGAGGAGGAGGAGAAGGAGGAGGAGGAGGAGGAGGAGGGAGGAGGGAGGAAAAGCAGAGAGGAGAAATGGAGAAGCAGTGGGGTTGGGACATAAAGACACATATGTGTGAAAATGGCATGACGATGCCATTGCTTTGTGAGCTCCTCTTAAAAGGCAATTTTTAAACATAAAAGTTTTTTCAATTTTTTTAATGCTCAGATTGGCTCTTTAAACTTTATTCTCCCTTTATTAATAAGGAAGAGAGTATTTATCTTTATCGCTGTAAAGGAATATAGAGGCATAAATACTAAAAGGTTTAGAGCACCTGGACATAGGCCACAACAGACTTTCAGTAACGCAGGGGCAGATGAGGTAAGATGGTGGGATCTAATTAACAGAGACTGTCTGGATTTGGGGGGGGGGTGCATTGTGGGAGCCCATGTGTGACTCGGTTCCCATCTGGAGTCATTTCTGACTTAAAGGAGTCATTTGAGTTTCAAGCTTGCCCGCTCTGCTTTTTGCTATAACCTTGAGGGCTGTGAGAGACTTCTGATTTAGCCCATGAGAAAAGAACATTCTATCTAGTAGAACGTATACTGCTGACGACAAACCTCAGGAACATCAAGATAGAAAGTGAGGCTGCCCCGGAGCAGCAAGCACCCGCTGGGTAGGAGGCTGCTCATTCAAGGACAGGGATGGTCTTGTGCTTAGACACTGACTGACCTTCTGTGCTGTGCTTTGTTCTGCTGTTATATATAAGCAAGCTCTGAAATAAACGCGGGGCTGTTTGGCTGCTTCGGCATGACCAGACAGACCGCCCCATTCTATCCTGTCTTCTGTTCTTTCATCTTGCTTTTCTTTGGCCTCGAGCATCCCCTGTCCAGGAACCCTAGCTGACTTTGTAGGAGCGAGCTCCGACAGTGCATCAGGACACAACATGGAGAAGTCTTGTCAAAGCTCCAAAACAAAGCTCGGGACACTACAGTCACCTGAAGCTTCAAATCCTGAAGTATGGAGCTGGAAATAGAATTGGATAGAGGTGTAAGAAACAACTGGACTCTTAGGCCAGCATCCCCCCGCCCCCAATCAACATCCAGAGTTGTAAGAGGTTGTTTTCTGAGGAAACGGAGCCAGGGAGGTTGCAGTACAGGGTGGCCAGCACAATCAAGTCTGTTGGGACAACATGGAAGGCTGCATTGCAGACTGAATACCGAGGCTGAGACACACCTCGGTGTGGAGAGCTTGCTGAGCATGTGTTAGGCACTGTGTTCTAAGCCCTCCAAAAGAAAAGGAAACACAAACATTGAACTGTAAGAGCCTTGCTCAGCCCTGCTTTACACCCATCTAAGCAAGTTTAACACAAGGAAGAAACCGGAATAGTTCTCCCAAAGAACACAGAATGTGATGGCGGATACAGAGGGGGCACAATCTTTCAATAATTTGTGATAAAAAATGTATTTACATGTATGTATGTATGAGTGCATGTTTGGGTGAGTATATGTATGTATATGTGTATATATGTATGTATATATGTATGAGTGCATTGTGAGTGTATGCTTGTGTGTATGTATGTATATATGCATGTGTATGTATATATGAGTGCATTGTGAGTGTATGTATGTATATATGTATATTTGAATGCATGTATGTGTGCGTGTATATATATGAGTGTGTATATGTATGCGTGAGTGTGGGTGTGTGTTTATGTATTTGTCAGTGTGCGTGGGGGGGGGGGGTAGGCCTGAAGAAGATGTCAGATTCCTTGGAGCTAGTTACAGGTAGTTGTAAGCTGCCAGATATAGATGCTGGGAATCGAACTTGCACCCTCAGAAGGCCACTGAGCCATCTTCCCTGTTCCCTCCCCCATTTTAGTAATTTTAATTAGAAATCAATAGCCCTCCCTATCTGATCCCTCTGCATCACATTCTTTGAACGTGATGACCTGTACACACTGCTAGAAAGCTTGTGACATTATAGCCAGAGCAGACCCTGATATATATAAGGACTGCGGGAGTCACCAACAGCTGTCCTGCCTCTGAAACGAATGGTAAGCTCCTGCCAGATCTGGTCCTCCAGCAGGTGGAAACTTGAAGTTACGGAAGGGCATCACTACCGAAAGACACCAGAAAGTGGACAAAGACAACAGGACTCTCGAGAGCCAATGAGATTCCGAGGAAGGTAATGGCAGGCAGTGATGGTCCATTTATAGCTCTTAACTGACCTAAGTTGAATCGTGAAGCATCTAAAACGCCAACACAAATTCAGTTTTCTAGGCCTGAAGAACCAGAAAAGAGAGTTTGGAACAAGCAAGGAATGGGGGATCTTGGAGAAGAGAGGGGGTACCCAGAGTCAGTGTATAACTGCCCACGCCTCTTGCTGATTCTGTGCTGTTCCTTCGTGTGGTGGGGAACTGAAATGTGGACCAGTTCTCAAGAGAGTGTCTGCAGTTGGTGTTCAAGCAGAATAACTGCCTGTCAAAACAAAAGTTATCCACTGTTCTGAGAAATGCATGTGGCCCTACATACACCCAGCAACTGCATGCGTAGTGCATATGTGGTGGTGGTTTCAACAGATTTGAACTTTCCCATGTCTTCCTCACAGTTTACCGCCCTCCCAAATTCAACACAGTCACACCTTTATCTTACTACATAGTACGTCAGCCCACGCTCAGTGCATTGTACGTGTTTTGGACAATTATTATTCAACTTAAAACATTCATTTTTTAATTTTCTAACCAGACTCCTTGGGGAAAATGAGAAAAGAAAGCATTGATATGAGAAACAACCATATCACTAAACCCTCTGGGGGAATAGAGGTTATGATGAGAAATACCTCCAACACCGTGCAGCCATAAATTTGATGACTTGAATGAAATGAACCAACTCCTTAGGGAGGCGGTTAAAAAAAAACTGCCAAAACTCACAAAGAAAAAGCTCCTGGGCACTGTTGGTGCTGTCTGTGTTGTTGCCGTCCTTGTTTGAAATGAGTGGATTGCTCAGGCTGGTCTCTAATTTGTGAAACTCCTGGCTCAACTTTCTGAGTAGTAAGGATTCCAGGTGTGTGTCATTGTGCCTAGCTAGAAATGATGCTGATAATCCTGAGTCTACACACACTTCCACTCAGAGAGTGACGCTGATAGTCCCGGGTCTGTTCACACTCTTCCATCCACGTAACTTAAGGAGGAAAACTTTCTGATTGCTCGGAAGAAGCTATAATTATTCCAATTGCCAAGCCATACAATTCAGTGTAAGCAAGGAAAACTAAGGATTCGTGTTCTGATGAACATAGGTTTAAGTGCTCAACAAGCCAGGTGTGTGCACTCAGGAGACAGAAGCAGGCAGATCTCTGCGAGTTCATGGCCAGACTGACATAAAATATTCACAAATTAGAGCTAACAAGATTTTTAAAGTACAGAATATTTTTCAAGTTTTCTAAACCAAAAGAAAGAATCCCTAATTTTTAAGAATAGATGTAAGATTTGGAACATAATTTATCAAGGAAAACATAAGAATAAATGGCAAAGAAACATACAAACTGATGCCTAATATCATAAAGCATAACAACATAAAACACAATGAATAGCTACAAACTTGTTAAAAATTGATAATTCAGACAAGGAGAGTGAAGCAACCGGATAACTAATAGATGATAACAGTAATATAATATGGTTGCCATAGAGTATTTGGCAATTTTTACAGTTGACTTTGCATTTACGACAACACAAGAAAGCTGTATTTATGTTACTTATTTTACTCTAAAGATGTTTAGACTGTTGCTCAGTGGGCAAGAGTGCTTTTTTCACAAACATGAAGACCCGAGTTTGGATCCCCAGAACCCATGCAAAAAGTGAGGTGTGACCTTGCACACACCTGTAACCCAAGCACCACGTGAGGCTGAGACAGGAGACTGGCTGGTGCTTGCTGGAAGCCAGGCTAGCTCTAGGTTCAGTAAGAAGCCATGTCTCAAATGAATAAGGCTGAGGGTGACCGAGCAGGACATTGTGCACACACACAAAAATAAGGAAATCAAAATCATACATGAAAATGTATATAAGATAATGTTCGTGATATCAGGAAGCGTAACTAATCCAAACGTCATTGAGGTTAGGAGTGGCTAAGCAATGGTACAAGCATTTAGTGCGGTCTTTCTCAGAAATAAAAGGAATGAACTGATGTGCAAAGGCATTTAACTGGAAGACAGCAGACTCGGAAAGTATCACATGGCTTCACCTATTTGACATTCTGGAAAAACTGGAATCATAGAGACAGAAAAAAAATCAGTGGTTACCAGGGGCTAGAGGAACTGTTCTATATTATAAATATAGTAGTAGTCTGTGAGATTATCAAAACTAAGAGCTAAATCCAAAGAGTGTTGCGTTTGAAGTCTGAAGAGATGGCTCAGGGGTAAACAGCACTGACTACTCCTCCAGAGTTGAGTTCGCATCACCCACCTTGGGTGGTTTACAACCCCACATCCCACCCAGGGGATCCAATGCCTTCTCTGACCTCTGTGATCACCAGCACACACATGGTATATACTCACCCAAACACACACACACACACATACACATAACTTGAGTATCTTCTTATCTACTAAGCAAGAATAACCTCCACAAAGAAAAACACCAAACCTAGATGGCTTTGCTGGTAAAATCTGCCCAAGTTCCACAGAAGAAATAAGATTAATTCTACTCCAGATCGTATAACAATCACAAGCAAAATCAACATTCTCCAGATCATTCAACTATGTCACAATTTCAAAAGCACCAAGTGGGGAGTGGTGCCTCCATTACTTACAAGGCTCCTAAATCAAAGTCATTGCCCAAGAATTCTTCCAGCAGACTCGTATCCAGGGCCGGGTTCTCCAGAGTACCGCTGGCTCCCTGAGCTGCAAAGGGAAATGGAAAATCGTGAGACCCATGACTGTTTCATGACTGCTAACACCTTGACAGGCAGATACCCAGGCTTACAAGACAAACAAACAACACAGTGCATTTCCTGGGAATGTAGTCTTTATTCCATTTAAATGCTTCCTTCAGAAATCTCTTCAGATCATCCTTTCCAGGAAGACTAAGGCTGGGGTAGTGTTCTTTTAGTAGCTCCTGCGACACTGACCACCTGCTTTGTGCACCTGAATAAACCTCTCTTCCTCCCCTCCCCCATTTCTTTCCCCTCCCCCTCCCTCTGCTTCACCTTCCCTATACCCCCTCCTTTAAGGAGACATCTTTGTCTTTCTTATTTTAGCCACGAGGATCCAAGGCATAAAGGAAGTAAGCAACAATCATTTGTTGGATAGATAAGCAAATAACGAATGAATACATTAATGGATGGATGGATGGATGGATGGATGGATGGATACATACGTACATGAATGAATGAAACCTATTATGTAATATGCTAAAATAAGAAACAAATTAAAAAGTGTTCTTAAATATATGCTTGGTGTTTTAGGCTTTTTGTTATTTGTTGGGGAAGTTCACAGAAACTCGCAGAGTCTGAACCGACAACCACGGAGACTGACTGAGACTGAGCTAGTCATTCTGCATATATGTTATAGAGTTGTATGGCTTGGTCCTCTTGTAGGACTCCTAACAGTGGGACAGGGGCTGTCTCTGGCTCTTTCACTGACTTTTGAGACCCTAGTCCTGATATAGGGTTGCCTTGCCCAGCCTTAATACATGGGGAGGTGCTGAGTCTTCCTGCAATTTGATAAGCCATGTTTTGTTGATACTCATAGGAGACCTACCCTTTCCTAAACAGAAACAGGAGTGGATTAGGGGGGTGGGAACAGAGGGAGGTTGGGAGAAGGGCTGGGAGGAGAGAGGGGAAACTCAGATGAGATGATAATAAATAAATAAATAAATAAATAAATAAATAAATAAATTTATTAGAAAAAATTTTCTTCCTAGCTGGATGTAGTGGTGCACTCCAAAGGCAGAGGCAGGAGGATCTCTGTGAGTTCAAGGCCAACCTGGTCTATACAGTGAGCACTGGGACAGTCAGAACTACATAGGGAGACCCTGTCTGAAACAAACAACTAAAATATCTATTCTTTAGAGGAACAAATATACAAAACGATGCAGAAAAAAAAGTAAGAGCTATATACGTGGACACCTTGAAGAGACATAAGCCACGTGAGATAAAGCAATAGTATTAAATACGTGGAGTTTTACCGCACGGCAAACTATATACTTTGACATTAGTTATTCAGTGAACACTAGGAAGAGAAGACGAAGGCTGGGCATCTGGGGAAACAATCTCAGTCTCTGCCTTACTTCAACATCAAATTCCAGATCGATCAACCATGGCCACATGAGAATAAAATCAGGGAAAACATGTGACATGATCATGAACATGTGAGTATAGTTCTTATGATCCTGAGGCAGACCAGGCTTTTTAACCACGTCATGAAAACCAGAACAATAAAGAAATACAAGAGTGAACTTTTCTTTATAAAAGTAATAAAAATTATCATTTTGTGTAATGAACATATACTGATAATTTTTTTTTTGGGATTTTTCGAGATGGGGTTTCTCCGTAGCTTTTTGTTCCTGTCCTGGAACTAGCTCTTGTAGACCAGGCTGGCCTTGAACTCACAGAGATCTGCCTGCCTCTGCCTCCCCGAGTGCTGGGATTAAAGGAGTGCGCCACCACCGCCCGGCTTACTGATAATTTTTTTAAAAACATCATTTTATGTAGTTTTGAGGAGGAAAGAATTTTTAACATTTTAAAAAATAATTTAAAACCTATGGAGAAGTAAGAAAGCCAAGGAACTCAGAAATACACTTCGCCCAAATTCGTGGATATTAACATTATACTACTGCCTTAGTTTCTCTNGAACCCACGCAGATGTGAAAGGAGAAAATTGGCTCTGCTAAGTTGTCCTCTGACCTCACAAGCTCACCAATGCATATCATACACACACATATAAAGACATTTGTCTTTATAAACTAAAGCAAACAAAATTATACACATCTTCCTATTAAGCATCCCTTAAGCATGCAGCCTTGTTCCGGGTATTTCAGTGAACACTGCTAAGTGTAAAAACATTATTTTCACAACTACAATTCATTGATGAGAATCTGGAAGTTTAATACTGATACAAGTTTTTAATATAGCTTCCGTTCCTATTCAGATTTTACCTATTATCCCTATATGTTATCTATGGTAATTTTTTCTCTTGCCCAACATCCAGTCCAGGACTGTCAGAACTTTTGATATTTGTGTTTTTGAAAGGACTGGCTAGTTGCTTTGTGAATTGACTAAGGGGAAGTAGTATAAGCAATAGAAGCCGGAAGTTTGGACCATGAGATGACATGTCACAATGCTAATCGTCATTCATGTCTCAGAGCCCATCTCTCTATTTTTACTAGTCAGACTTTTGTTGCTCTAGCTAACGACCTGGGACAAGCTAACTTTGTAAAGAGACGTGGTTTCTTTGTTCATAGTTTTAGACTTGCAGTGGCTTGGCACTGGTGCCAGCGCGGTTCTGTGACGGCTTTCTTGGGGACAGAGTACCAAGCAGCGCTTTCTACCAAGGGATATGAGAAGGGCCACACACATCCAAGTCTGTACGTCCAGTTTCTGTTCCTTTTCTTACCAAGTCACAAGAGACCAATCATGAGGCCCCACCCTAATGGTTTTATCTAGCCTTTCACTTTCCAGGGGCCCCATCTTGAAGTACCATAGATGGATTAAGTCTCCAGCTTTGCAATTCTATTAGCACGTAAATTTGGAAAAACAAACCACAGCACTACTTAAATCTGAGCCAGTTAGAAAAAAATTAGTTTGGGTTGGAGAAATGGCTCAGAGATTAAGCACACTGGTTGATCTTCCAGAGGCCCTGAGTTCAATTCCCAGCAACCACATGGTGGCTCACAACCACCTATAATAAGATTTGGTGCCTTCTTCTGCATGTAGGCATACATGCCAGAACACTGTATACAGAATAAATGAATAAATCTTTTTTTAAAAAAGGAGAAAGCACAAAATCAGTTCAATGTATTAGTGACTTTTTTACCGCCATTTCTTGGCCTTAAAAGAGTTCTTTAAAACTGGTATTTCTAACAGCATAGAAAAATATTTGAAATTCTACAGTCCCTCCAGTTGCCATCAAGTTACTTTTTTGTATTAAGTTCAAGTAAAATTAATATATGTAATATTTATTAGCCAAATATTGTGCTGAACAGCTGTAAGCCCCAAAGCATAGGATGCAGAGGCCAGCCTGGGCTACAAAGTGAAATGCACCTTTTGAAAAAATATTGATTTTATTAAAATTGTATTCTATCTGTTCATTTCTCCTTCTCTCTATAGATATTCAGGGAGATAAAAATATGTATCACTATCAACATTGTCTTAATTATAGAATTTAAGATAATGTTTCATTATTCAGAAACAGCTATTTTATACTTTGGAACAATTTGTTGTACAACTCTGCATACAATGTTATTTTGAAGCCTATTTTAAAGCCAAGTTGCCAGAATTATTAAAGAGAAAGTCGAAGTCTAAAATTGCTTGCAGCCTTGGAATAAACAGAACTTCCATGCATTTTTGTTTCTAGTCTGGGTATAAAGGGGTATAAAGCGAAGTGGTGGTCAAGCACGGCGGGCCACACCTTTAAAACTAGTACCCCGGGGGGCAAAGGAGGGCGGACCTCTCTGTGTCTGCGGGTGAGACTTGCCTCAAAACAACACATAAATAAACTAACAAACACATACGTAAATAAATGGAGAGGTGACTCTGAGTTTAAGAGCGCTGGGTGCTCTTATGGGGGATGCAAGCGCAGTTCCCAGTAATCAATCATACGGGTGGGTGGGTGGCCCACAGCTGCCTGCAGCTACAGCTGTAGGGGATGCAGCGCCCTCTTCAGGTCTCTTTGGGCACCTACAAAAAGGCGGCACACACACACACAAACACACACACACTGAAATAAAAACAATTAGTAACATATAAATGATAAATAAAACAGCATCACAGACCACGCATTCAAAGTGTGAACATGATAACTGCTCCACCAACTTCACAGTTCTGAATATAAAGCTTGATGATTTAAATGAGACTGTCCCCTACGCTACGGGCTCGGATGTTTGAACGTTTGGTCCCCTGTTGTGGCGCTGTTTGGGGCGGTCCAGGAAATGTGACCTTATTGTAGGAAGAGCGCCACTGAAACTGGGCTTGGCGGTCTGAATGCCTCGCCTGGGTTCCGGTTTGCTCTCTTAGCTTCCCGCTCAGGTGGTAAATTGTGAGCGCTCAGCTTGATGCTCCAGCTGCCTTGCCTGCTTCCTCCCCTCACTCCTCCATCATCACCTCTAACCTTCTGAAATCGTAAGCCCAAAGAAACTTCCTTGTCTAAGTTGCCTCGGTTATGTGGGTTTGGTTTTTTGTTTGTTTTTGGTTTGGGGTTTTTGATGAATTTTTGTTTATTTTTTAATCACAACACTATAAGTGGCATACACTCACAATACACACACAGGAATATAAGTAAACTAATTAATAAAATGCCATCACAGATCACGCATTTAAAACATGAGCAACATGGAAATTCCTCCACCGATTTCACAATCTGGAGCACAGAGAGGAGAGGAAAAGGCTCAGCTATTTTGTACAAAGCCACAATTGAGGAAATGGAATGAACAACGAAAACTCATAGCAGTGGTGGATATCATATCCAAGCCCTAAGGAAAATGTTGTCAAGTGGACTTTAATATTCGGAGGCTTTATCATTAACATATACAAAAATGATTATTTACTAAGTTTAGTAAAAGGAAAAATGTGTTTTGACTTTTTTGATCCATGCCAAAAAGAATTGAACAATCAATGTCGATTCTAGTGAATACTTTCCATGTATTCATATACATAGGTACATTCAAGACGGAGCCAGCGGCGCAGGCGCCCGCAGACGGAGCGAGCAGACGCAGGCGGGCAACGCAGGCCAGGCCGCAGGCTGTGGCCGGGACCGGAGGGGACTGGCGCGGTGGCAGAGGACGGAGGCAGCAGGGACCAGCGCGCAACACCGAGAGCAGATCACCCCACTACAATTAAATCAAAGAGGTAGGCCTTTGGTTGGCGAGGGCCCTGGCAAATGGGGAGCCAGGTCCTGTTCCGAAAAACCCTTCTGAGGGGTGAGAGGGTTCTTGGCCCCCGGCAGGAGCCAGAAAACAGAGCAAGGGCAATTAGTAAGAGAAGCCTCTGGCCAGCAGAGAAACCTGATCCGATTTTAAAAGACCAATTAGATAGCATTGAAAGGAGGAGATGGGCAGGCGCCAAGGCAGAACATCACCCAATAATCTGAAAAACAACATGAAAACACCAGATCCCAAAGATCTTACAACAGAAAGATTTGAACACCCTAACACAGAAGAAGTGGAAAAAAATGACTTTATGAAAGCAATAGAGTCCCTTAAAAAACATGTAAAAAACACCCTTATAGAAATGGATGAGAAGTATAACAAAAAGTTTGAAGAATTAAGTAAATATGTACATGAGACCCTGGGAAACCAAGAAAAAATGAACAAACAGGTAATGGAAACAGTTCAAGAATTGAAAACTGAAATAGAAGCAAGGAAGAAAACACAAATTGAGGAACAGCTGGATATGGAAAATCTAGGTCAACGAGCAGAGGCTACAGAAACAAGCATAATCAATAGACTACAAGAGATAGAAGAAAGAATCTCAGATTCTGAGGACACCATAGAGAAAATAAATGCACTGATCAAAGAAAACAGCAAAGCCAACAAATTCTCATCACAAAACATTCAAGAAATATGGGACACAATAAAAAGACCAAACCTAAGAATAATAGGAATAGAAGAAGAAGAATCACAGCTCAAAGGCCCAGAAAATATTTTTAACAAAATTATGGAAGAAAACTTTCCCAACATAAAGAAAGATATCCCTTTGAATATTCAAGAAGCATACAGAACACCAAACAGACTGGATCAAAGAAAAACATCCCCTCGCCATATAATAATCAAAACACAAAATATACAGGTTAAAGAAGGAATATTAAGAGCTGCAAAGGAAAAAGGCCAAGTAACTTATAAAGGTAAACCGATCAGACTTACACCTGACTTCTCTATGGAAACCATGAAAGCCAGAAGGTCCTGGATAGAGGTACTTCAAAAACTAAGAGACCATGGATGCAAACCCAAACTTCTATACCCAGCCAAGCTAGTATTCACTATCAATGGAGAAAACAAGACATTCCAGGATAAGAACAAATTTAAACAATACGTAGCCACAAATCCAGCCCTACAGAAAGTAATAGAAGGAAAATCGCAACCCAAGGAATCCAACATTGCCAACACTGCCTACAATAACTCAGGCATCTAGTGAACCTTCACCAGCACAACTCAAAGAAGGGACACACACACAAATTCTACTACCAAAAAACAATAAGAATAACCGGAGTAAACAACAACGGCTCATTAATATCACTTAATATTAATGGTCTCAATTCACCTATAAAAAGGCACATAGGTACATTCATGTATGGTATAATGATTGAAAACTCTTATATACACAGGTACACACATGCATGGTATAATTGAAAACTCTTATATACACAGGTACATGCATGTATGGTATAATGATTGAAAACTCACATCAAGACACACCACTGAGGGAAAAGTTTGAAGATGTTTTTATAGTTAGAATGATTTCCACTAGTGCTGGGGATAAAATAAGATGCCGTTGCTTTGGTTATATAGCCTACTACTTAGAGCAGTGGTTCTCAACCTGTGGGTCATGATCCTTTTGGGAGTCAAATGACCGTTTCACAGGGGTCATCTAAGGCCACTGAAAAACAGATATTTATATTACAATTCATAACAGTAGCTAAATTACAACTATGAAGTAGTAAAGAAAATAATGTTATGGTTGGGGGTCACCACAGTGCTAGGAACCAACCATATTAGAGGGTCGCAGCATTAGGAAGGTTGAGAACGACTGTCCAGAGCCCTAGGCAATCAGCATCCAGAAGCTGCTGTCCCTGGGTTGAGCTAAGGCGAGTAATTGACTGGTCACGAGCAGCTTTGCTGCAGTCAGCTGCTCCGAACTGACACGGATAAACAGACACACGCACAGCCGGAGGCGGGATTGTCTTTGGCAACTTGCGGCATTCACTCTGTGTGGCTCACTTTGTGCTGCAGAGTATTTTGGTTTTCTAGATAACAAAATTCTCCTATCTTTAGACTCCAAAACAAGGAGAGTGTTGTTTTACGGCTTTGACCAACAGCAAGAAGCCAAAGGCTTCTCTTTCATCTTATTACAGTCTGAAATAGTTGCTAGATGGTTGAATGAGGGTGTGATATATTTCGTGGGTTCTTTTCCCAGGTGTGGTTTAGATGTGCAGTTCTTTGGCTCTTACCCACACCAGCAACTTTTACGTTTTTGTGCTGGCTTCACAAAAGGAAAGTGAAGGCTTCTCTCTGTGTGTCCTGGAATCATGATACCAGTGGAGAAGAAACACAACCAACTCTATATAGAGGCATGTGGTTAAGAGTCAACGGGTGGGACACGTCACAGACATTGCCTGCATTTATTGGGGAAAGAGATCCCTACAATCTATGCTGCTCCAAAATAGTACCATGGCCTTTAGACTTTCACTTGACTTTGAAGAAGGGCTAGGGTGCAGACTGCAGCACAAATCACGTTCTCTTCCATTGATTCAACTAGTTTCTGCTAAGCTTCTGCCATATCCCAGGTACTGTGAATGTGCTGGAGACAGGGGAGCAAAAAGGGAAGCAAGAACCTTCCATGGGGACCAGTGAGATGACTCAACAGATAAAGGCACTTGTCACCAAACCTGATGACTTGACTTTAATCCCCAGAGAATACATGATTAGAAGGGAGAAGTAACTCCTTCCTACAAGTTGTCCTCTGCCCTCCCCCTGCATTCTGTGATGTGTGTACACACACACACACATACACACATACACACACACACACACATAGGGATAAAAGAGAAAGAAACAGGAACCTTCCAGGTATTTCCCTAAGCAAAGGTAGGCTACTACAGCCACCATGCAGAGAAGCAGAGCAGAGGATACAGCCAGTGAGTGATGGATGTGTAACAGGACAGTGTGACAAGCCGCCTTCCAGGACGTTCTTCTGATTTTGAAGCCTCTCTGAGGCAGAAGCCAGCTATGCAGACATCAAGGAGGGCGCATGTTGGGTAGAAGGAGTGGCAAGAACGAGAGCGAGCAACGGGGTTGCGCTGTGCCGAGTGGGAAGCGAATCCTCTCAGGGAACGGAGCATAGAAATGTAGGGATGATGAGATCAAGGCATCAGAAATCTTTGGAAAGAGATGCCCTGTGCTTCGTGCACTCCTTCAAAGGTCCTTTTGGCTGCTTTATGCAAAGGGACTTTAAGGGAAGAAGAACAGTGGGGAGCTGCACTTGAACGCTACTGCAGCTTTCCAAAGACCATCAGAATTCAAACCTTTCACTCTGTGCTTGGCTAAATGTCATACCTTAACTTCCCTGTGTCCGTGAATCTTTATCTCGGTCCTGGGCTGTGGTTGTCAGGACTACCCAATTTACAAGGATAGGGATTGCTGGTGGAGGTGGAGGATTCTGTGCTTTGAGAGGTGGGAAGAGTAGGAGGTGGCGAAAGCGAGCTCAAGAGTCAAGCCAGAAGGCTGGGGAAGTGGTTTGGTTGGTAGAGCGATCCTCTAGCACGCTCAAACGGGGGTTTGCTTCCCAGTGCTGTTTAAACCAGGCATGGCGGTAAATGCTTGTGATCCTAGCATTTGGGCAGTAGAGACAGGAGGAACATAAGTTTAAAGCCATCCTCATCTACAAAGTGAGTTTGAGGCCGGGTTGGGCTATCGGAAACTTCATGTCGAGGCAGACCAGGGTTGGCTCCCCCTTGCCACTTACACACTGTGAGCGACTCTGGGCAAGCTGGCTCAGCTGCCACCGACAGCAATGCCAAGCAACCCACTGCTGAGAGGGCTTGCTGCTTCTCCTGCTTTGCTGGGCTCTGGACAAGCCAAGTGCTAAGCAAAGCAGATGGAAGGAGAAATCTGTTTGGTTTCACATGGAAGCTCCTGCTGGTGTCCCATCTGCTTTATGGGGCACCCATCCCCTAACACACACACACACACACACACACACACACACACACTGGAGGCAGAAAAGGTGTCTCTATTCCTGAAGGTTTGACCAGTACCCCACTCGCTCTTTACTGTCCGACTCCCCTTCCCAGATGGACACGGGAGATGGGCCCTGCCTGACAAGGCTTAGCCAAGCGCCATAATGAACTACAGAGAGGTGATCCCTGCTGCAGCCAGCTTTCTCTGGGACTCCAGATCTCATCTGTGCTTCCCAGACCCAGAGGAGATAACTCAACAAGATAAATTCATGGTGTCAGATAAAACTGTTTCGGGAGGTTTTGCACACAGAGAGTGAAATAAAATCTTGGGCTTTTAAAAAATAATCACTTTGCTCTAAATGTCTTAAACACTTGCTTAGAGCACCCAGCTTGCATATCCCTCCTCCCATCAAGCAGCTCATTTGCATCCTAGGGCCCATTTGCTTCTGCCTTCAAGGCCAAGAGCACTGCCAAGGTCCAGCTCACAGGTGGAAAAAGCTGTGTCTTCCTCCAGGGAAGTTGTATCTTGACAGAGTATGCAAATGAGGCAGGAAGCAGATAACAAAAGTGTCAGAGAGTAAGAACCACACCCTCTATGGGGCTCCCCACCAGGGCTGATTTTAACGGAGCAGCAATTACATGTTGTGTGTCTGCTCTCTCTACTCAACTCTGGATCACAAAGGACCTCTTACTGTATAGCACCTAGGCATCTAGAACAGTGGTTCTCAACCTGTGGGTCATGACCCCTTTGAGGGTCGTATATCAGATACTCTGTGCATCGGATATTTACATTATGGTTTATAATAGTAGCAAAATTACAGTCATGAACTAGCAAGGCAAATATTTTTATGGTAGGGGGTCACCACAACATGAAATATTAAAGGGTCGGAGCGTTGAGGTTGAGAACCACCGATCTAGGACATGACGAGGGGTTGGTAATTATTCAGCAAATATTAAATTTGTTGCATAAACAAAGGCTTGGATGAGTTGTTGTAATTATTGTTAGTGCAAATATGAATATGTGCTCCCACAGGCTTCCTTGGTTGGCTTCCACAGTGGGGCCAGCAGCCTCTTCCACTAGTATGCCTCTGCAACCACGATGGACTACATCCCTGTATCAAAGGGGTGTGTGCCGTTGATCATGGAGTAACTGATCCAATCATATATGGGAGAGCTTCTGCAGAGAGATGACAAACATAACATTTGAAGCAGAGAGTGATATGATCAGGTGTATGACTTTGAAGGTTCTTTAGCCTATAGTCGGGAGACTGGCCTGCCTCATTTCCCTATCAATCAGAGGACAGTCATGGCCCTACTTCATGGGGCTGTGAGAATAAATGAGATAATACACACAAAGCACTTAGTCCAGTTACCAGGTCAGCAAGCGCTACCTTGTATGGTTACCATCAGTGTCTCTGCTCTAGAAGTGAACAGGCCAGTGAGAAAGAATAAACATAAAGATACCATAGCAACATCTGCACCACCTAGACCATGACCTGCCGTAGGGTAGCTAGCTATTCAATAAAGAGTAAGAATGTGTGCAAGGCATGATGGGATACCTAAGTGACTCAGCGGGGTGAAATGGTGTCAGGAAAGGCTTTGGGAACAGGGGTCAATAGGTTGCAACTGTCAGCAAGAGCAGGTTCTGGGCTATTGGATGTCATGTGACTCTAATCTGGTTCAGTGGAAACAGAGTCCAGAAAGTAGGAGAGTGTGCAAAAGGGTGAAGGAGCCAACGAGTATATACTGTTGTCTGTATCCCAAGATCATAGTTAGCTACATTGAGTGACCAGCTTAAAACTGGCCACAGTAAGAACGCCTATGCCATCAAAATGCTACAAATCAGGGCTGATCATTTTTTTCCTCACAGAGAAATGTTAAATATCTGTAGAGACAAATATTATAAACCACCGGATTTTGTGGCCGGTCTGACGGAGTGTAGGTGATCCTCAGCCCTCTCTCGTCACACTAGTGTCTTGAGACTGAAGTGAGACCAGAGTGAGAGGCCTGAGAAATAAGTTCAAGCCTCAAGCAACGGTGCTGCTGGCCATCTCACATTCTCGCTGACTTAGGTTTGGGTGTGAAGTATCTCCTACAGGGCCCGTGTTTGGATGCTTGGTCCCAAGCTAGTGGTATTGGTTGGGGAGGTTGCAGAGTCTTGTGATATAAGACCTAGCTGGCAGACAGAGGCCACTAAGTGTGGACTTTGAGGGTCCCAGTCCGGCTCCGCTTCTAATCCCGCCCCTGCTTCTTGGTCAGCCATAAGGTGAACAAGCTGCAAATTCTTGCCGCTTTGTGGACCAAGCCACAATGCCGGCTACCACTGCCATTCAGGGTGTGTCACCATAGATCTCCCCATCTTTATGTGGCTCCTACCGGGGATTCTGTCCCTGTAATAAGAAGACTGACTAGTACAGAAGTGAGCAGCCGGACAACACACCCGAGAAAGGTGCACTCTTGTCCCAATTCCAAAAGTGCACTGTTGTCCCAATTCCAGAGAATTTCCCGGTTTCCTTATATGAGTATCTAAGCTCCATCTAGCCAGAATCTAATCGGCTTTGCCCAGCACAGATAACAGGACCCATTGTTAAAGACAGTGACTAAGTGAGCTCTCTCTGGACTTTAACATGGCATGACTGATAATTGAGAGATAAAATGAAAATAAATCTTTATTCAATTTGAGTAAATACATACACTGCACATTGTGCAACAGGGGCAAGGTGGTAGACAGGTCAGAAGTAGGTGACAAGAGCTGTAGGAAGGACAGAAAATGCAAAGGGAATACTTTAGGATTTCACAGAATTTGATGGCTTTTGTAGCAGTTCTCAACCTGTAGGTCACAACTCCTTTGGGGATCAAATGACCCTTTCACAGCGGTCACCTATGACCATCAGAAAACACAGATATTTACATCATGATTCATAATGATAGTAAAATGACAGTTATGAAGTAGTGACAAAAGTAATTTTATGGTTGGGGCGTCACTATAGCGTGAGGAACTGTATTAAAGGGTTGCAGCGCTAAGAAGGTTGAGAACCACGGATCTAGAATGTCCTCCAGAAGGCTAACCTAGAGAAAGTTTTGTTCAATATAAAAGGGCTTTGCTCCAATCCTTCTTAACAATGCCACTTGTGACTTAGATAAATACAGAATGGCAAATTATCCGAGTTTCAGAACGTGAAGGAGGTGGGCACACACGGAGCCTAAGAAGGTCCCAGTCTGGCCTTGACTGCCTAGTGGCTGCTCTGACAAGAGTGCAATCCGTGAGTTAAGCATGCAGCTTGGGCTTTGCGTGGGGATGAATAGATGACCAGGATATGAGTCCTCTCGCATGTCACTATGAGGAAGTATTGATAAAGCTAAATGGAGGGCTGTGGCCATAAGATCATTGACTATGAAAATAGGTCCTTGTTCCTCAACACACAGGTTGCCTCTTGAGGATGTGAGACCCATGCCTGCTTCTGTTGCTGTAATAAACACCATGACCCACAGCAACTTAGGGGAGGAAAGGGTTAATGTGGCTTACAGTTTATAGTCCACCATTAAGGGAAGACTAGGGCAGGAACTCAAGACAGAAATTCAGAGGCCGGAACTAAAGCAGAGACCACAAAGGGGTGTCGCTTTATAGATTCCTACCCCTGGCTTGTTCAGCTACCTTTGCTACGTAGCCCAGGCTCACTGCCTAGGGACGGGGCCTTTCTTCATTGATTAGTAGGTAGAAAAATACCTCACAGATATGGCCACAGGACAGTCTGATCTAGGCAGCTCTTCAGTAGCGTTTCCCTCTTCCCAGGAAATGCTATATTTATGTCTATGAAAACAGAAGCTAACCATGGCAAGGCCCTTCGAGGGAAAGGTGGCCACTAGCATAATACCTAAGGACGGTCCAGGAAGAGCAGAAGACTCTCCAGGTGAACCATCTGAGAGCCAGCTAACCAGAAAAGGAAAGTTTGGTAAACTATAAATGTTCATACCATCCCCATGTTAGTCAATTTGCAAGTATTTCTTAATATTTAATATTAAGATAAAGCAAGCTCACTCTATCACATCACTCTTTATTAGCCCCATTTTTTCCAGAGATGCAGTCCTAGTGGTTGCAATGGACCAGGTGTATCTTACTGTCACATATGTATGTGTACTTCCTATAGAATCATACAAAATAATAGCAGGATATAAGGTTGGTGAAAAACTACTAAGGTTCAATAAAAACAGAGATGGTCCTAATCAAACTTAAGCAATTTGTCAAATTCCTATTAAAGTGACTTTGTACTTCAGGGAATGAAGACATTTCCTCTTTATGACCATGCTACGGCTTCAGAGAATTGCAGTTGCTAAATTATGAAGACGAAGAAGTGGGGGGGAGTGAAAACGGGTTAACGGTAGTTGCGATCCATGTGACAGAGACTCCCTTCTCAGATTCGAGAGTTCTCTGAGGGTGACTAGGCAGGTGAGGCTGATGGGAGCAGGGAAGGAGCAGAGAGCCTCTGAGGATGGCGCTGGCCGCACATACCCTACAAATGCTGCAAGCGTCCTCAGTGTGGACGCCACTGAAGTTCCACAGGAGCGTGTCTTTTATTGCTTTCCACAGACACGGAATGCATTTGGCGTAACTAGAAAAGGATTGATGGCTGACTCCACCCTTGTGTTATTTGTCCCCTCTTACTGAATAAAGTGTAAGTTCACATGGGATTCACAGCGGGAAGGGAAAGCGATCTACTGTATTTTGATCTCTATTTTGGTCGAATCATTTCAGTGTCTTCACTAATAGGTGATTAAATTCACACTACTTTTAAATGAACAGTTTGAAATAGTGATTAAGAGAGTCATTCTCTTTTCTGGGAGTTTGCTAATCCATTCTTCCAGCAGTTTGGGATCTTTACAGCTAGCCCTACTACATAAGAATTAAACTTTCATGCTTCATTCTTTTCTTCAGTAAACACATTACCGATAATGTGCAGTGGAGTAAATAAGGTACTTGAAAGGTTAAAACTAAACAAAACTGGCTGCGTGTTAGTCAATATAGTTTTAACTGTTGTTGATAAATTTGGGGAACACACAGTGACAAAAAATTTAAGTGGCACAGGATGACATGAAAATAATCTCATTGTTTTATAATGCAAGATTTCATATTATTATTCTCATTTGATCTCTTAGGATGTTGAATTTTGCAGACCAGCAAGATGGTTCAGTGCGAGCCTGGCAGCCTGAGCCCTATCCCCCTAGAACTCACATAAAGCTGGAAGGAGACAATGGGCTACACAAAGTTATCTCCTGACCTCCACACACACAAAGGGGCACTTGCATCCATACCCACATCATACACACACACACAGACACACACACACACACATTTAACAGGAAAAAAAGCCACATGGAAACTTAGTGCTCTATAAGCTTACTTAAAGATATATAAATAATATCTGGAGAGATAGGTTCAAGGTTAAGAGCATGGGCTGCTCTTCCAGAGGACCCAGGTTTGATTCCCAGCACTTCCACAGTGGCTCACAACCATCTGTAACTCTAGTTCTAGGGAATACTATGTTCTTTTCTGACCTCCACCAGCATTTTATGAACATGGTATGCATGTATACATGCAAGATAAACACTCATTCATTTAAAATAAAAATGAAAACAATATAGAAGATAGACAGATTAGGGAGAGAGAGGGAGAGAGAGAGAGACAGAGAGAGAGACAGAGAGAGAGAGACAGAGAGAGAGAGACAGAGACAGAGAGAGAGACAGAGAGAGAGACAGAGAGAGAGAGACAGAGACAGAGAGAGAGACAGAGAGAGAGAGAATATGGAATTACATCATGTCTCCCCAGGAGCCATAGACTAACAGAAACTCCAGTAACAGAAACCCCAGTTCCAGTCATATAAAACCTCTCTTTGAAGTCAGGAGAATCCAAGAGACTCTCAAACAACATAGGCAATTTCCACTGCCCTTGGTTGCCTCTCAGACCTTAACTGTTACTGAAGATACCACACGCCTCAGACATAGGATGTGGAGGAATTGAGCTGGGCCTGATCTGGAAGCTTCTTTCTTGAGGACTAACTCTCATAGGTGCTGTGAGGGCCTCCAGGAGAGAAAAGCAATTGATAGTCCGACCCAGCTGTAAAGCCTCCGAACTACAATCATGACCAGTCCCGTAAGGTATCCTCAATGGCGCAATAGTGGCACTCTTGTCGTGGGGATAACCAACATCTGTCTAACTAAGGTCTGCTCAACAGAGGGAATTCATTTCTCGATCTATAAACCTAGCCAGCTACCCATGGCTGGAGAGATCGCAGAACCCAGAGGAGACCCCACTACTGCCATTTTCCTAAACCAACACCATTTCTAACTGTATTCTAAATACCTGTCCTTCCACCCACAAATAAGTGTGGCTCCCATCCTCATCCAAGAAGCTTCCCTTGGCAGCAGGGGGAGACTCTGACAGATACCTACAACTGCTGAAAACGCAGGGAATAAGTGACTATGGAATGCCAAGCCCCACCCAATACATCCACAATATAATTAATACCTAGCCTCTAAGAGTCAGGGGAACTTGTGTAAGTGGAGGCAGGGAAGAGTGTTAGAGCCAGAGGACCAGGATGCCTGCTGCTAGAAGCGTCTTCTATATCTGACAGGGTCTCCTCAAGACCTATATAATGGCAGCTACCCATGCAGATGGGGGAAATTTCACACTGATCCCCTCACCAGATGAAGGGCTACAGGCAATCAGTGGTTGCAGAGAGAGGGAGAATCAGTTTTCTCCAGCAAACAAAATCCCTGATTGGTTTTCCAATCCAAAGCGGTCAGACCTAAATACATGTGCATATATATGATTGACACTAGATGGACTCAGTGTAAATATATATACACATATATGATGCATATGTGTGTGATTGTTCTATGTGTACTTTTATATGTAAATACTTATACTAACATATTTTTCATATTTTATGTAAGCTGTGGGGAGATAAGACAGCTCAGGTGTGTGCCTTCAGGCCTGATGACCTGAGTTCAGTCCCCCGGGACTCACATAGTTGTTCTCTGCATTCTCTCTGTGTCCATGGTAACTCACACACTACGCATGCAAAGGAAAATGGGACTTGTAAATCGTCTTCCTCTCAGAGGTGAGTTAGGACCAACGGGCGCATAGGGATGAAAGTCTGCAAACAAGCACGGCAGAACTGGGAAAGTGGAAAGGAAACACACAAGATAGATGGGAACAGACTGTCAGAGAAAGTAAAACGGGAGCACACAGATCTTTGCTCTTCTCCACAGAAGGCTATCAGAGACAGAGAAATCCTTGGTGCTGTTCTGTAGATCTGATCTCACCACTGTGCTCAGCTTTTCAGATCCCTGGGCAGCAGCTTTCTGCCTAGTCTTCTAGACAAGCAGACAGAGACAGTAGTTCAAACGCTGCTGAAGGCACTCTAGTTAGCACGTGTGGATAATATATGGATATGCATGTTTACATTTCTTATATGAAATATATTTCTATGTGTGTTGTATAGATAACACATATGATAATAAAATAACAGATTTCTTTTTGTCTAGATTTCTTATTTTTCCTTTTGTTGTTGTTGTTTATTTTTGAGATTTTTAAAGTCTCTCTCTTCTGGTCAGACAGGACCAACCCATTCCTAACAGACAGTGCTTCCTGCCACATTTACAGACAAACCTTTCTGAAGGCCGTTTGTTCTCAGCGACCGAGCTTTAACTAGCTCTTAGCATCAGGAATTATAGGAGCTTTAGCATCCTTTCCGTCTCTTCCTGCGTGAATGATATTCTATGGGACTTCTCGGTAGATTTGTTTCAAAGTAATAGTCCTTCTAACTCCACAAGAAAGGAAGAAGAGGACCATTGTCCCCACTCAGCACCCGTAGTACCCCTCCACTTATATAAAATGCGTACGAGACAAAGAGCAGCCAGACTACAGGAAGAACAGACTAATCTGCTTGGATACTACTTTAATATGGGTGAATAGAGAAATAACCGCGTCAACCTATTAAAATTTTGCATTTAAGGGCTCTGAAAATACATTGTCCTGAAGTTCTTTGTAAAACTTTAAATAGTGCTATACTCTTTGGCGACTTCCAAAGCCTTACCTACTGAAAAACAACAGAAATGATTAAATATTTTGATCTCATGTTAAGGACGTTGGTTACATTGATCGACTGTGACTCTTAAAAGTCGGCTCTCTCAGACCCTGTCGAGTCTGGCTGAGTGCCCTGACTGCTTTAGCTGTTGGTTACCAAGGTCCACAGGTGTGTAGCAAGGCTTTCTGTGCAGGAAACACTCCTCTATTTTCCCTCAAGACAAGTGCTGGATAAAAGCACCGGGCCTCACAGTGAGAACATCTCAGAACACGAGTAACATGCTACCTCAGCTTAAAATGAACTTGTAGCCTCTCAACTCCAGACTTCTATGTTCACACTCTGTATAAATAGCAGACAGTGCCTTAGGCTATGTAAAAACAGCAAAATAATCACACTGTACTCCTTTCTGGGCTTGAGTCTACCTCTACACAAAAATGCCAGCTAAGTCCTTTAAGAAATAGGATGTTCTGTCCTTTCTAAACTATGCTGATTTCACGGCAAATATGGAAAAGTTGAACCTTTCGTGGTAAAAGGAAATACTCAGTACTTTGTCCTTGTTGCTTAGCAATCAAGGGCTATAAATGGATTTTATGATTATAAAGGCTTGATAACTAATATGAGCGTGTAAAAGTTATAATAGCTCCCTGGAGACAGGAGTATTTCCTTGAAAAAGGAATGTATGGGTCTGTGTATAATCTTAGATTCATTCTTGTCTCAAAGTGAATAAAATAAGCACTTGAGTTTTTCACAGTTGCAGTATAATAAGGACCAATAACTACTATTGATTCCCCCGTTTCAGCATTTCATCATTTATCTTCACAACATTGTGCAGTAAGGTAGGTGCTATTATTCCCATTATGCGAATAGGAAAAAGCCCACTGGTCTAAAAGGCTAAGCCAGTAGCCAAGTTAAATAAGTCAACAACAGAGAAACAAAAGAGCGAGGGTTCAAAGCCAGGCTGGCACACTTGAAAGTAAAGGTTTCCAAGAGAATCTTAGGAGATGTATTTCTCAGCTCCCAACACTTAAAGCTTCGAGAGCCTTGGACTGCAAAGGTGACATTAACTCCAACTACAAAATATTACGAACATGTTTCTTTCCGTTGCTATACACTATATTCGTTTCTTTTATTGCTATCATCAGGGTAACAAATCCTGGAGTATCATCTTGCTGGTCTTGTCTTCAGTCTGGCTACCCTAGATACCAAGGGCAAGAGTCAGTATTTACTATTAAACTTCAGGGCAGACCCATCTGCCTAGATTCCCCTGCAGGGTGTTGGAACAAGACAAGCAACACAGTGGGTCAGTACTGATGCTCCCATGTTTGTGTTAGAGGTTGTTTGGTTCTTTCTTTGGTCCTGTAGCTACTTGCTCTGTAAGAATAGTCCATTGCCATAGTGCTGGAGCTGGGCTTCTCTCAGAGGCAGAAGAGTACCAACTACTTGCATTCCACAATAATTTTATATGCAAACTGTAAAAAAGCAGCTGGATGCTTGAGCAGGAGCCATGAGTTCTACAACCACCGCTATAAATATCCAGCCTTCAAGAGTCAGACAGACTTCTGTGCAAATCCAAGCTCTGATATCTAATAACACAGCACATAATATCCTGCATGAATCTCTTCCCTGGATTGTAAACTGGTGATAGCAATGTTACCTGTTCACTGCATTGGATACAGTAGGAATTAACACAGGGCTGGAAATATCGGTCAATGGGAGACCATTTGTCTCTCGTGTGTGAGCTCTTGGGCTTGATTCCCAGAACAGCACATTGTACCACAGAATCAAACATTCTCTAAATGACAGTGATTTTTGTGTCTGATCATAGCCTGCTCCAGTATCCAAATGTTGATATGTGATAGCCCTCAGAAGTGGGCCTTTGGGACGTGAGGAGGTCAAGAGGGCTTTATCCTTCGGGATGAGATTAAGACTCCTTTTTATTACTAGTGTATGTTTTGGCTTATTCTGGGTGTTTTGACTGCATGTCTGTCTGTGCACCACTAGCGTGCCCGGTGTCCATGGAGGGCAGAAGAAGACATTGGACTCAATGGAGCTGTAGTTACAGATGACTGTGAGCCACCGTGTGAATACTGGGAATCGAGCCCAGTCCTCTAGAAAAGCATTCAGGCTTCTTAACTGCTAAGATATTGATATCAGCCCAGGTATCATCAACACTCTTGATAGAAAGACCTCCTGCAGTATTCATCCAGCGTGCTCTCTTGCCTTTCTGCCTTCTGCCACATGAGGATGCCAGGTCATAATCTTTTAGGTTGTCAAGCCTCCAGAACTGTCATACATAAATGCACCTTTTCATAAGTTTCCCAGTCTCCAGTGCTGTGTTATCACACACACACACACACACACAGAGAGAGAGAGAGAGACAGAGACAGAGACAGAGACAGAGACAGAGACAGAGACAGAGACAGAGACAGAGAGCAGCAAAAGGTCTGAGGAAGTGAAGAGTACACAGGAGCCAGCGCAGTCTGGATGAGGAGAGGGGGGCATCCAGCTTGCATGGGAATATTCAGGAGCTGTCAGCATGGGCCTGGAGCTTATCAACAGCTCGGGCTGTGCTAAGAAGTGGGAACCCCTGGGTAAGCTTGTGACACTCACACAGTTGTGCTTCGGAAGCAGTCGTCTGGAGCAGACATGGAGGAGGCTGGGTAACTTCAAGAGAGTGAGAGGAACAAGCGGGATGAGAGCCAGAGGCAAGGATACCATGGGCGTAACTAGGAGAGTGTGCACATGGGTAAACAGAAGGTGACTGTGGGACCAGGCAACTCTCAGAGGACCCGGGCTAAAGACTTCCAATGGGCTCTAGCAATGGGAAGACATTGCAAATAAATGGGTACAGAAGCCAGATCACAGTGTGCCAAAACTGAAGAGGAGATGAAAAGAGAAGACAGCGGGTGTTTATGAGAGACTAGTGATGAAACGGGAGAGGTAGGTGGATGTTTGGAAGTAAAAACAGCATTAAAAGAAGAAATCCAGATAGCTCATCACTGCCACAAGGCCTAATGACCTGCATTCTTTTTATCCCTCTGACCCACATTGTGGGGGAGAGAATTGACCTGCAAAGTTCTCCAATCTCTTCCAGCATGCTGTGGCATGCTCCCACATATACATAAATAGATGGAAGAATGGATAGGTAGGTAGGTAGGTAGATAGATAGATAGATAGATAGATAGATAGATAGATAGATGATAGATACATAGGTATATAGACAAATAATAGATAGATAGATGATAGATAGATAGATACATAGGTATATAGACAAATGATAGATAGATAATTGATAGACAGATGATAGATAGATAGATAGATAATAGACAGATGATGATGATAGATACATAAATACTTAGATGATAGATAATAGGTAGATATATAGATAGATGATAGACAGATGATAAATAGATAGTAGATAGATAGACGATAGGTACATAGATACATAGACACATAGATGATAGGTAGGTAGGTAGGTAGGTAGATAGACAGACAGGTAGGCAGACAGAGAGAGAGAGAGAGAGAGAGAGAGAGAGAGAGAGAGAGAGAAAGAGAGAGAGAGAAAGATGATAGGTGGTACATAGATACAGATAGACACATAGATGATAGGTAGACAGACAGACAGACAGACAGACAGACAGACAGACAGATAGATAGATAGATAGATAGATAGATAGTGATAGTTTGAAAGAAAATTGCCCCCAAAGGGAGTGGCATTATTAGGAGGTGTGGCCTTGTCAGAGGAAGTATGTCACTGTAGAGGCAGGCTTTTAGGTCTCAGATATGCTCATATCATGCCTGGAAAGACAGATCATTTCCTGTTGCCTTTGGATCAAGACGTAAGGACTCTCAGCTCCAGCACCATGTCTGCATGCATGCTGTCTTGCTTCCCACCATAACAAAAATGGACTAAACCTCTGAACTATAATCATGGACAGTCTCAGTGGCACCTTATCCCTTCCACATCTGGGCTCTTGAGCCGGGAGCTTTCTTGTAAATATGACCATTCACAAATACACATTTCCACCCCACCCCCCATGGAATTATATCCCAGGCTTCTAGACTTGGAGTAACCTTTTCTAGATCGAAGAAATGCAACTCAACATGGGGCAACTGGAAGGATGCAGATGAGCAGATGGGTTTAGAGCAGTGAGTCTCACCCTTCCTAACGTTGCAACCTTTTAATTCGGTTCCTCATGTTGTGGGGACCCCAGCTATAGAAATATTTTCATTGTTACTTCATAACTGTTATCTTGCTACTGTTATGAACTGTAATGTAAATATTTTTTGGAGATAAAGTTTGATGAAGGGGTTGCTACCCCCTTTGAGAACCACTGATTAAGAGTAAAACAATCCTCCCCAACACCCAAACTTTATAGCAGGTAACCTAACAATATCGATGTGCCAACAATTCTGCTTTATGGAGAAGCATCCAAGGTAAATAACTGGGGAGTTGGGAGTATTTTTCAACACATTTTATGAAGGTTAGGACCTAGAACAAGCCTCCATGCATAGTAAGAGACATTAGAATTAGGGGTCCTCTCAAACAAAGGTGGTTTTCTCAGGCACGTGTGCCTCAGGCCTGCAAGTGAGAGAAGCCCTTTTCTTGTTTTTCATTTCTGCTTCCAGAATTTTCCACTATGCCTGGCTGCAGGTCATATGTCACATGGCAAATGACTAGCCTACCTCCTGTTAGCGGCATCACCAAATTCTGGCTCGTTTTTCTTTTTCTTTGGAGAGTCTCCCTTTTCTCTCTTCCTCTCTCCAGTGCCATAGTTGCTGATGGCTTCAATATCACACTTGGAGCCTAAAGCAACTCATCCCTAGTTGTTCTCACCTCCAAATATTCCCTCCTCCAGCTATTCTCACCTTCAGCTGTTATCACCCCTAGCTGTCCTCACCCTTAGCTGTTCTCACCTCCATCTGTTCTCACCTCCAGCTGTTCTCACCTCCAGCTGTTCTCACCTCCAGCTGTTCTCAACTCCATCTGTTCTCACCTCCATCTGTTCTCACCTCCATCTGTTCTCACCTCCAGCTGTTCTCACCTCCAGCTGTTCTCACCTCCAGCTGTCCTCTCCCCTAGCTGTCCTCACCCTTAGCTGTTCTCACCTCCAGCTGTTCTCACCTCCATCTGTTCTCACCTCCATCTGTTCTCACCTCCAGCTGTTCTCAACTCCAGCTGTTCTCGCCTCCAGCTGTTCTCACCCCTAGCTGTTCTCACCTCCAGCTGTTCTCACCCCTAGCTGTTTCACCTCTAGCTGTCCTCACCTCCAGCTGTCCTCACCTCCAGCTGTCCTCACCTCCAGCTGTTCTCACCTCTAGCTATTCTTTCCTCTACCTGTTCTCATCTCAATGGAGCTACATTTTCTCATGATCCTGTCAAGGTATTAGTCTAGTCCATAGCCAAAGCCTCAGCAGTGACCTTGCAGCCACTTGCTGCCTGGATGAACATAAACAAGATTTAACCTAACTATTTAACTTCAGTCTTAAGTTTCACAAGGGAAAAGAAAACATGGTCTGGAACCTCTGTAACTTAAAAAAAAAAAAAAAAGATAACCCTAAAAATAAGCATAGCAAAAACTACTGACTTCTCTGCACCGGCATAGTGCCACAAACCACAAATGGAGATGATACGATTACTTCTATTTTACACATTGGGAAACATAAGGACTGACAGGTTTACTCATCCTAGAAACAGCACATTGCAAAACCACACTCCACAACCAGGTTGACTGACTCAAAGTCCATGGTCTTAATTATTATCCCATACTCAGAACATAAATGCTCAATCAATAACAACTATTATTGATCATTAGGATGCAGACTAGGGGCTGTCAAACATGTTCTGTACAGGACCAGATGGCAAATACTTTAGGTTTTACAGCCCACATGGTCTCTGTTGAAAGCACCCAGTTCTGCCATCAGAGCACGAAAGTGGCTATAGGCAACACGGGTGTGATTAGGTGTGTTCTGCTAGACTTTATTGGCCTTCACGAGCTTCCAGTCAGATGTGGACTCTAGGTCACAGCTTGCAGACCTCTGCTGCAGATCAGCAAGAACAACCGATGATAAGCATAGTGCACTCTGTGTTTCATGAGAAGGTCAAACACTAAAGAGTAAAGTCATATAACGCTCTGTACTTTGTTTAAAACATATAAAAAGCTGGAGGTGGTGAAGCATACCTGAAATCCCACCACTTAGAGAGCTGGAGGCAGGAAGATTTTTCGTTTGATGCCAGCCTGGGCTACATAACAAGCCATCATTTCACAAAACCAAAAACTCAAGCCCAAACAAAAACACACAGCAGCAATGGCAAACTGGACAGGTGTAAGCCCTGAAGGGCGCGGTGGTGGAGACGACCGCCTCCCTTTTTAGGTTATCTCTACGTCAGCGCCTGTGTGTTGAACAACCCAAGCCACAGCCAAGTCTGCCAGATACCCAGGCTTAACTCAAAGCCAGAAAGATTACACCACTAACACCGAGGCAGGCGATGAAATCCTTCTCTTGGAGGATTTATCCGAGGGAAGATGCTGACAAGCCCAATAGGTTTCAAATGCGATGGGTGTGCAGGTGGTCGAAGTCAGCGCTGATCCCTTGTGCTACATTTTAAACTTGAAATTGCCCATCACTAGTCTGTCCTGCATGGCTCACGCCATTTACATGGTTTCTAACCAACCACCCACATCAAATAGAAGCTTGCATTTAAGATCAAAGTTAAATATCTTCCTTAAGGATCTTCAATCACTCGCGTGATCTGGCTGGTTCTTTCTGTCCTTGACTTAATCTCGCTCCGTCTCCTGGAAGGTCCAGGCTGTCTCCACACCGAAGTAAAAGCTATGTTGCAGATAAACAAGTTCAGTCTCTTCAGAGGAACTTCAGACCAGAGGCAACACCGTGTCTAGAATTCTAGCTTCAGAGCTTTACCGAGTCTCCCATCAATGAAGAGTAACCTTTCTGACCCTCTGGGTCAAAACAGCATCAGTGTTCCGTGAAAGCACTTGGAACTCATGACCTTACAGAGGAGGGAGATGGTCTTAGGCCATTTGCCATTTGCTTTTCCTGTGAGAGCCTGAGATTCTGTCGGGGGCAGAAGGAAGCAAGCAGAAGGGCACTGATTGCTTGAGACAGGGACAAAGCGGGGATCTCAGTGTGAGAGAAAGACAATCAAGAGGCTAGCAGCTGATTGTGGATGGTATTCTTGGCCCACAGGAAAGCCTTGCCCAGGACCAGCTCCAGCAGTGAGTCATGTCTGCCCTGTACATTGCACTCAGCTGTTCGGGCTTCTGACCCTTCTCTTGGGAAGCCAGAAACATCAGCCGATGGAGAAATAATACACAAGAAGCTCTCAAGACAATTATCATTGTATCTCTGAAAATAAGGGCATCTAAGTCTGTCCACCAAATAGCAATTCCCTGTGTCTACTTCCTCTACTCCAGTCACTAGACCATTCTGCCGCTGGGCGATTTTTCCTTCTTCCCCTGCATTTGAACTTGCTGATCGCCTTAAATGGAGTTGGAATTCAACAGCTGTTGGTTGAAAGGAATGGGGTTCACACTGTTCTTTCACTCATTCTTTGCATGTATTACGGGGTGACTGCCATATGCTGTATAGGGCAAGCATGTTTCAGGGTTTTTTTCTCTCCTCTACTCAACAGATCTAGCTTGCCTCCCTTGAAGCCTTTCAAGATTAATCTAGGTAAAAAATGAGTCATTGTTTTTCTGCTCCATAACGTTCTGCATTCTCCTGAACCTTGCATTGCCGTGGTATTCTCAAAGAGTTTGTGTACAGCACAGTGGTTCTTAAGCTTCCTAATGTTGTGACCCTTTACTTTAATTCAGCCCCTCATGTTATGGAGACCGTAAAATTATTTTCATTGCTACTTCATAACTGCAATTTTGCTACTGTTGTGAATTGCAGTGTAAATATGTAACTGTTTTCCAATGGTCCTAGACAGGGGTCATGACCCACAGGTTGAGAACCAGTGGTATAGCAGCTTTTTCTGTCTTTCCTGTGTCTTCACTGCCCTCTTGTGATAATGGCTGCCTGGAAATGTTCAAAGCTACGTTGATTACAGCTTTGCAGACAAGCTGTTTCTGATAGTCTCTGCCCTTGCACAGCCTGGAGTTCTAGAAGTCTCTCCCACTGATGTCTACAGGGGAGCTGGATTTCAGTAAGCCACTTTAACACAAATACCAACAGCAGCATGAACTCAAGATTATATTGTCAACCTAAATTCTTTAATACCAAAATCCTTAGAAGGAAAATTGTCTTATTTGGAATAAAAACTCCAAGGTAAAGAGAAAGTTTGCTTTCAGATGTGTTACAATTTGTCAAAAGCTTTGTTTTTTTTCAGATCTTGAGTAAATAAAAAAGCAAAACACACACCTGAGTAAATAAAAAAATACACATACATACACACAATGGTTAAGGGCACTTGCTGCTCTTGCAGAGGATGTGGGTTCAGTTCTGTGCACCCACATTGAGTGGGTCACAACCACCTGTAACTCTGGTTCTAGAAAATTCAGCATTCTCTTCTGACTTCTACAAGCACCAGGCTCAGATGCTGTGCAAGCAAGCACTCACGCATACACATAAACTAAAATATGTCTTTATATTACAATTTACACATTAAATAGTACTACAACAGAATGGTTTTTGATAGTGTTTTAAACAGAAAAGGGTCTTTTTTTTTCAGGTTAAAAATCCCTCTCCCCAAAAGATTTGAATCACTCTTTAAAAGTGGGTATGCCAAATGTGAGTAATTGTGTCTAAGTCCTGTGTCACTAATAACCAATGAAATTAAATGCAAGATTGCATTTGTTTTGAAACGAGCGATCAACAGGAATATGGCTGCACGCAGCCCTCCTGACGACGGCTCCCTATCCAGTCTTGCTCTCCTTGTTCTAAAGGTTTTCATTCTTTAAGCTCCAGGGGAAAAAGTCAGGAAAACCTAAGGGGAAAGTTTCCCCACCCCGCTAGCCTCCACCTAAAAGAGGTGGGGTAGGCGTGGCATAAGGACATACTTGATGTTTGCTAAACCGTGGAAGGAATTTTAAAAATTGGCAGCTAACTGTGATTTTGGGGGGCTTGTGCCTCTGTATTTCCCCCAAGTTTGCCTGCTCTCCTGTTCTGCGCTCAAAGGAGGGGAACGCTGGCGATCTTTCTATACATGGAGAATGGATGCTTTCCCCATCGGAGAGGCTGCATCGTTTAGTTTGAGGCTAAAAAAGAAACTGTAATAATAATAGTGATGATGATGACGATGATGATGATGACGATGATGATGATGATGATGACGATGATGATGATGATGATGATATAGTATGGCGACTAAGTATTCCTATAACTACAGAAGAGATTTATGGAAACAGCATCATAGAGATCTCTATGACAAACAGGAACCGCAGGCAGATCATGTGAAAGCTCTTCCAGGAAAAGCAGAGACCAGAGACCTGGTTCCCTCAGTCTTCGGAGGCAAAGTCTACCTCTCTTGCTTGTACAAAGAATCAGTGGTTTCTCTTTTAAAAGAAAAGTACGGCGGCAGCTGTTGCCTACCGCTCAAACGACAGTTCCACAGGGTATAACCGCAGAAAACAACAGCGAAATGGCATCGGTGAATCGAGCACATGCCAAGCGCAGCCCAGATGCACGATGTCGAGCCTGGCCACCGCTGCAGGCAGGACTCCAGGGGACCGGATGCAGGACCAAAGGAGCTCAGCGAATCTCAGAGCTTAACTTGACTTTCTTGCCATTTCCGGCAAAACCCAAACCATGGCAATTCCCTCATGGTGTCAGTTCCTCTTGGCTGTGACCTAGAGTCTTCCTTCTGTGGCTGCCACTCATTAGCGTTCAGCCTTTTTTCGGGTTTTAATGCTTTCCAAACTCTAAATATCTCTTTTTGTCGCACCCTTCACTAAACTAATAATTAATAATAATAATAATAATAATAATAATAATAATAATAATAATATCGTTTCTTTGAGTGTGCTGCTTCCTGCTCTTGAGTGAGTGCACCCTAGACCCCCTCACTGCACCTCCGTGAAACACCCTGGACCGTGTCAAAACTCGACCACATTTCCCTTCCAGAGGAAGCCTGAGCCGGGTTAATGTTGACTCTGCCAACCATGCATCATAAAGGGGCAGCGGAGGGCAAGATCTTTTCTTCAAACGACCCACTATTATAAGGCTATCCTCCAGATGAAATAGGAGCAATTGCACCGCCATCTTGGGTTTTGGGCAGGGTGAAAGCCTGTGTAACAATGCTGGTATTGGTCAAACTCCACCAGGGAGAAGAGAAACTCAACTGCAAAAGCAAATGATCTTCCAGCTACATGTTTTTCAAGTGTTAAGAATAAGCAGAAAGATGGGAGCAGCAATTGGGTTCCTTTGCTGTTTTAGGCTGATTTGAAATTAATTATTCAAAATTATATATCTTAATTAAGATCTTATTATTTTTTTGTTGTTGTTACACGATGAAGTCACTTTAAAAAGAGGACAGACCTGGCGTTTTTAAAACATAAAGGATTGGAAATAATGAGCCCTAACAAGACACAGGCGGGTGATAATGCAAGCGCTCCCTTGACTCATTTACCAATCAAGCTAAGGAAGATGGAATCCTATGTTTAAAAAACCATTACCCATATCACTGACTTTTGCTATCAATGGTGCAAATAAAACCCGTCGTTCCACTCGGGAGTTATCTGATAGCGCCCTTCCAACGGCAGAGCGGGCAGAGAGAGTGGGAGCGGGCAGAGAGCGTGGGAGTGGGCAGAGACGTAGCTCAGAAGCAGAAACCGCGGCGGCCTGGGCTCTTACCTTCAAAGAACTGCCGCAAGACCTCGTTCTCATCTAGCACGTCCATGCTGCTCTTTTCTCTCCAAGCGAAAGCAGCCAGACCTCAGGAAATAGGTGTTGTCCTCGGGGCTTCTCAGAGCCCATGAACACTCCGGGAAATCTCCATATTCTTTTTAGGGACGTGAAGCATCTCTTCAGCCATCAAACTAGAGCCTGTAAAGACGGCTAAGTTCTCAAGCGTGATTATAAGATGAAAGGGCTTGCGACCACATAGGGAAAAAAAAAAATCACCAAGAGGGAAGTAGTGACCAATCCATCTCTCTTAGTTCAGGAACTGTTTCTGTTTTGCCTCTGGTCTTTGTTTTAAGGACCTTTGTCCTTAGTGACACATGTAATTATATAAATGGGCAATAAATGCCCAGCCTTATCTCTTCTGTGTCCTGTACAGCCTCTATCTTCACCTTCACCGAGTAAATCCATTTAGCCACCAAAAAGATAGAGTTATTATTGTCTTTAACCTCAGAAAGGGCGCACAACAATACAATTGTTTCTATGGGTGACCAAAAAGACTGGGTTATTTCAAAAGCTTTGTGAGAATAAAAGAAATTTGTCCGATATTTTCAAATGTACGGTGGAGAATTACATTCCTCAGTACACACAGTCTACTCCTTCAAAGCTCTGTTTTTAAAGGTGCAGACCAAGTGTGGAAGCCCGTCTAGACTACACACACAGAGCGTGATTTACTTGGCTTTTCGTTTCCTGTAGCAAGTTCAGCTTCACACAAGTCAACTGAAAGTAAAAATGGAAAATGAACTCAACAGTCCTGCTCAATAGTGCAGGGTTTTGTGAGGAAACGCATGCGCACATGATCCGCCAGTCATAGGCTTCGCTTCCTCACACGGCACCAACAGGCCATGGTGCTTCTCTTTTGTTCCTTCTTCCGTGCATGTTTTAACGACAAACGAGAACCTATAAACCTGCTATCCAGGGCAGAGGCTACACACTGACAAACACTTGTGCAGGTATTTGTTCCTTCACCAGCCCACAGCTGACCACTCTCCTGTAGTTTAAAAAATTTAGCTACACACACACACACACACACACACAAACACATACACACCCCTACAGCTAACCTTTATGAGAAAAGGAGTAGCCTATATGTAGTTTTCTGACCGTTGCCTTTTCA
Organism: Alexandromys fortis; assembly: GCF_014885135.2. NCBI lineage: Eukaryota > Metazoa > Chordata > Mammalia > Rodentia > Cricetidae > Alexandromys > Alexandromys fortis. The sequence continues at coordinate 16,342,566 of NW_026067906.1, forward strand.
TTCTATCTATGTTATTAAGTTACCACATTGCAAAGAGTCAGTATTTATACATTTTAGTATCATGCAATAGTCCATTATGTGAACGTATATCCCCCTATAGATATACTGACATGGGATTCCCCTCTGCATTCTGTGAATACCATTGGTTAATAAAGAAACTGTCTTGGTCTGTGATAGGGAGAAAGAGTAGAGTTAGGTGGGAAAACTAAACTAAATGCTGGGAGAAGGAATATGGAGTTAGGAGAAGCCATGTAGCCTCACCGGAGACAGATGCTGGAACTTTACCCGGTAAGCCACAATCACATGGCAATACACAGCTTAACAGAAATGGGTTAAATTAATATGTAAGAGCTGGGGGATAAGAAGCTAGACCTAATAGGCCAATCAGTGATCTAATTAATACAGTTTCTGTAGGATTATTTCAGGAATCTGGGCAGCCAGGAACAAACAGTCCACTACAATATTCCTTTGATTTTTTTCTAAAACATGCTTATGTATATATTCTGGAATATGTGCAAGTATTTCTCTTGAGCATACAACTAATAGTGGAACTGCTGTTAGGTATAGTTGCTCACACAAATCTAAGTGTTTGGGAGGCAGAGGCAGGAGGATTGTCACGAGAGCAAACCAGCCTGGTATATACAATAAGTCAGTCCCAGGCTAGCCTGGACTACATAGTGAGACACTATCTCAAAAAATGAGAGTGAAATTGATTGTTTGCAAGTATACAAATTCTTAACTATTTCCATTTTCTTGCCTTTAAATCATTGTCAAGTAGTAACTGCAATGGATTTCATTATGACAATTCTGTGTAGGTGTTTTATGTTCCTGCTCCCTTCACACGAGCCCCTCACTAGTCTCAAATAGACCTTTTCCTTCTTTTAAAAATCTCGATTCCATGTAGGAGAGAAAACATAAAATATTCCTCTTTCTAAAATGACTTATTTTGTTTCAAATATTTAACTTTCAAATGAATGGCTATTCACGATGGCTATAAATAAATTGACACATTAGCAATACATGGCCGATCATATTGATTAAAATCTTCAAAACTGGATTTTGTTAGGTCTTTTCATTTTTGCCAATTGAATCTATTTAAATATGCCACTATGGTCTTGTTTCTCTGACTGAGAATAAAAATCTTTTAAATATTTATTGTCATTTATGTACTTCTTACTTCAGGGGGAAAATTAACCCTTAGTCTAATGCCCATTTTCCTGTTAGGTTGTCTGCCCTGTTGTTGTAGAACCTAGGACTCGACATGTACCTACCACTCAGCTACATCCCTGCATTAGTTACTATAAAATACCATTACCAAAGGCAGTTGAAGGAGTGTACTTGGCTTATGGTTGCAGAGGGTTAGAGTCCATCATGGCGGAGCAGATGGATGGCAATACGCAGTAGACATGGTGGAGTAGTAGGAGGCTGCTTGTTCATTCCCGGCTGCCCAGAACCAAGATAACCACACAGAAGTCTGTATTTATCGCAATACTGTCTGACCAATAACTCTAGCATATTTCTAGCAAGCCCTTACGTCTTAAATTAACCCATTCTTATTATTTTATATTTTACCACAAAGCTCGTGGCCTACCACAAGGTTCTGGCTGGTGGCTTGCGTCTTTTTCCTCTGCCAGGAACATGTCATCTCACTGAGTTAGCCTTCTTTCTCCCAGCATTCAGTTTAGTTTTCCCCACCTAGCTCTGTTCTGCTGTCATAGGCCCAAGCAGTTTCTTTATTCATTGACCAATTGTAATAAAACATATTCACAGAATACAGAGGGGAATCCCACATCGTGGTGGGAAGAGCAGGAAGCTGAGAACTGACATCTTTTAACTATAAACACTAAGTAGAGAATGAACTTGGAATTTGGGGGAGGGGGCAATATCCCTTAAAGCCCGCCTCTAGTTATATACTTCCCTCCAGCAAAACCACACTTTCTAAACCTTCCTCAAACTTAAAATCCTCCTGCCTCAGCCTCCTGTGTAACTATCGGCATGAGCCACCAGTCTCAACTCTCTATACATCCATGCTCCTGACAAATGTCTTCTATTGTGTGGAGTTGGGCTGGACAAAAGCTCTAAAGGAATTTATAACACAACCAATTTTATTTTATACTTATCTTTTATGACTTCTCTCTGCCTCAGCTTTAAATTCTTAAAGAAGAGATTCACATGTATTTTAAAATATATTTCTCCTATGTTTTGTACATCAGAAGCCCTAAAGTTCAAGATACTTAAGTTGTATGTGTGGAGGAAGATTTAAGTTCTTATGCCCGCCCCCACTTTTGTTTTTTGTTTGGTTTGGTTGGTCTCATTGCATGGACACTTGTACTAGTCTCCTACAGCACTAATTCTCAACCTTTGGGTTGCAACCCTTTTGGAATCATATATCAGCTATCCTGCATATTGGGTATTTACATTTCAATTCATGACAGTAGCAAAAATTAGTTATGAAGTAGCAAGGAAAATAATTTTACGGTTGGGGTCACCACAACATGAAGAAATGTATAAAAGAGTCACAGCATTAGGAAGGTTGAGAATCATTGATCTATAGTATGCCTGCTTATCAATATAAACACAATATATGTACACAAATATGCTAGAGCTGTGGACTGGATGATTTGTCCATTTTTGCCCTAATGCATTAATTCCCAGCCTTATTAGTAGGGTTCAAAGACTTTCTTTCTTTTTTCCCATTGGTGCCTTGACATTTTTTTTATCTTGTACTCAGTGACATATATTCATAATCAAGTCCAAGAAGAACACAACCTATCATTCAGTAACAACTGACAGGTTTTTTGTCTTCTACCCACCAGCATTTCATCTCTGCCTTGTAGCTTTATCACCTTCTCCATACAAAACTAACAAGCATTTGGATTTACAACTACATATTGATTCTTAATTTTAGTAAACTACCCAATTAAGGTCTAACAATCTGATGGTAGATTTCTTAATGGGATTTTCTAAGTATACAACCACATAATCTACAAGCTCCTTTTAGCCTATCTCCTTTTCAATAATTAGGCTGTTTTTTTAAAAATATTTATTTATTTATTATGTATACAATATTCTGTATGTGTGTATGCCTTCAGGCCAGAAGAGGGCACCAGACCCCATTACAAATGGTTGTGAGCCACCATGTGGTTGCTGGGAATTGAACTCAGGACCTTTGGAAGAGCAGGCAATGCTCTTAACCTCTGAGCCATCTCTCCAGCCCTAATTAGGCTGTTTTATTCTTATCTTTCTATGTTGTGGTAATGCTTCTATTACTATGTCAGATTTTTAAAATGAGGGAAATGATTAACCTTGTTTTGATTTTGAAGAATTTTAACTTAATTTTTATTTATAAGTGTGTGGTTGTGTGGGGATAAGCACACATGAATCCAGGTGCCCACAGAGGCCAGAAGAGGGTATGGGATCCCTTAGAACTAGAATTATAGGCAGGTGTGAGCTGCCCAATGTGAGTGCTCATATTTTGGAGAATTGTATATGTCAGTACTGTACTTACAACTATTTCCACCTCCATCTCTCCTCCCTCCAATTCTCGCATGTCCCCCATCCCCTCTCAAATTCATGGACTGTTTTCTTTATTGTTAAATCTAGACATACACATGGATTTATAAATACAACTTGTTGAGTCCATTTAATGTAGCTGTTATGTTTGGGGGCTGGCCCTGGGGAAGATGGAGTCCCCCATTCTCAGCCATCATTAGTTGCCTGTAGTTCTCCACCCCAAGGGCGGGGTCTTATGAGATTTCCTTCATGGCTGTGTTTCTCTCCAGCTGATTATTATCAAGCTGTTTCTCATGTCCTTCTCCCAACAACAGCGATCACAGGGTTTTCAGGCATCCTTTTAGTGAAAGTACTCTCTTACTGAAAGATGACTTATTTTTAACAGGTATCGATTTCATCAGTTTTCCCCCATCTATTGATCAGTTGGCTTTTGACTTTTATCCTACAGCAAAGGAGATCAATTTTCTAATATACCGCTTTTGCTGCATTCCTTAGACAGATTTCATTTGGTCAGTGTGTTAGGTTCCTGACTATAACAAACTCATACTTTTCATCCCTCAGATTTATTCTATCTGGTGTTAGTATCAAGGTGATATTAGTTTGCCTGTAGCTGGCAACTTAAGCTATTTTATGAGCAATCCATTCTTCTTGGTAAAGCTACGCAAGAAAAAATTTCTCTCCTTTAATAAGAATAGTAAGGCTTATTTCTTCTTCATCAACTTTTTCCTGGAACCTTTTCACTTTCAATTCTCGCGTGAACTGGCATGTCTGACGATACCCACTGCATCTGGTTAGTATCTTCAGAATCTGTAATGGTGACTCTTTCCATTCCCAGCGTTGGCTGTCTCTGTCTGTTTTTTCTCCATGATAAACTTGCCTAAAATTTTGCTCACGTTCTTCAGTTCACTTTGTGTTGTGGTCCACAGAGTCCTTTCCTTCACTTCCCTGAGCGTAGTTTCTGTAATGTTATTCAGTCTGTCACTTTGCTCACTCTTTTTTTTTTTTCTGGCCTTTTTTTAATTTTTTTTATTTTTTTTAATTTATTAAAGATTTCTCTCTTCCCCACCTCCGCCTCCCCTTTCCCTCCCCCTCCCCCAATCAAGTCCCCCCCCCTCGTCAGCCCAAAGAGCAATCAGGGTTCTCTGCCCTGTGGGAAGTCCAAGGACCACCCTCCTCCATCCAGGTCTCCTAAGGTGAGCATCCAGACTGCCTAGGCTCCCACAAAGCCAATACGTGCAGTAGGCTCAAAAACCCATTGCCATTGTTCTTGAGGTCTCAGTAGTCCTCATTGTCCACTATGTTCAGTGAGACCTGTTTTAACCCAGGCTTTTTCAGACCCAGGCCAGCTGGCCTTGGTGAGTTCCCGATAGAACATCCCCATTGTCTCAGTGTGTGGGTGCACCCCTCGCGGTCCTGAGTTCCTTGCTCGTGCTCGCTCTCCTTCTGCTCCTGATTTGGACCTTGAGATTTCAGTCTGGTGCTCCTATGTGGGTCTCTGTCTCTGTCTCCTTTCATCGCCTGATGAAGGTTAATATTCAGAAGGATGCCTATATATTTTTCTTTGGGTTCTCCTTCTTATTTAGCTTCTCTAAGAACCCGAATTATAGGCTCAATGTCCTTTATTTATGGCTAGAAACCAAAAATGAGTGAGTACAGCCCATGTTCCTCTTTTTGGGTCTGGCTTACCTCACTCAGGATAGTGTTTTCTATTTCCATCCATTTGCCTACAAACTTCAAGAAGTCCTTGTTTTTTACTGCTGAGTAGTACTCTAATATGTATATATTCCATACTTTCTTCATCCATTCTTCAATTGAAGGGCATCTAGGTTGTTTCCAGGTTCTGGCTATTACAAACAATGCTGCTATGAACATAGTAGAGCATATATTTTTGTTGTATGATAAGGTCTCTCTTGGGTATATTCCCAAGAGTGGTATTGCTGGGTCCAGGGGTAGGTTGATCCCGAATTTTCTGAGAAACCGCCACACTGCTTTCCAGAGTGGTTGCACAAGTTTGCATTCCCACCAGCAATGGATGAGTGTACCCCTTTCTCCACAACCTCTCCAGCAAAGGCTATCATTGGTGTTTTTGATTTTCGCCATTCTGACAGGTGTAAGATGGTATCTTAAAGTTGTCTTGATTTGCATTTCCCTGATCGCTAAGGAAGTTGAGCATGACCTTAGGTGTCTTTTGGCCATCTGAACTTCTTCTGTTGACTTTGCTCACTCTTAATAGGTGGTTCTCAACCCTCCTTGTGCTGTGACTCTTTAACAGTTCATGCTGTAGTGACCCCCAGTCATAACATTTTCATTGTTACTTCCTAACTGTAATGTTGCTACTGTTATGAATCATAATGTAAACATCTGTATTTTCCAATGGCCTTGGGTGACCCCTGTGAAAGGGTATTTCGACCCCCATGGTTTGTGACCCACCAGTTGAGAACCACTGCTCTAAAACAATTGATATATGATTTTTTTCTAAAGCCAAAAATCTGTTTCCTATATTTTGTTATTCAATACTTAGAATTTAAACATTTTTTGATATTTCCATAAAAAAAAAAATAGGGTCTCTGCTGGGTGGCGGTGGCGCACACCTTTAATCCCTGCACTTGGAAGGCAGAGATAGGCAGATCTCTATGGCCAGCCTGGTGTACAAGAGCTAGTTCCAGGACAGCCAGGATTGGAACGCTGTGGAAAGGAAAGAAAGAAAGAAAGAAAGAAAGAAAGAAAGAAAGAAAGAAAGAAAGAAAGGAAGGAAGGAAGGAAGGAAGGAAGGAAGGAAGGAAGGAAGGAAAGAAAGAAAGAAAGAAAGAAAGAAAGAAAGAAAGAAAGAAAGAAAGAAAGAAAGGAAGGAAGGAAGGAAGGAAGGAAGGAAGGAAGGAAGGAAGGAAGGAAGGAAGGAAGGAAGGAAGGAAGGAAGGAAGGGTCTCAGTAAGTCTATGCTGGCTTTGAACTTGCTGTGCAGCTAAGGATAACATTGAACTCTTTATCCTTCTGCCTCCTAATTGGGGAGGGAGGGTTCTAGGCAGGTTCATGACACTCAGCTGTACTTCATCCCCTCCCTCCACCTTGTCTTTGTAGCATTATGTAGTGGACACTTCTATCTCTAATGCTCACTTTTAATTTTTAAGGTGAATTATTAATTCAATGATGAATGCTATCAGAATATTCTCCTAAACATTTTCTTTTTCTTAGAAAAAGTGTTAAAACCAACCCTCTTGGCATAGCCAGAGGCCACATGTGGCTAGATGTCTCTGGAGATGGGGATAATCCGTCTGTCTGCAGGTCACTCCCCGGTCAGCAGAATCACAATCTGCATGGTCCTCACCCTCCTCCAGTGCCCCCATGTTTTCTCCAAGTCATGTTTAGCCTCCTCCAAGAACTGGATATTGGCCGCCTCAAGGTTCTTTCACATAGCTGCTTCCCATATACTTTTCCTCATTTGTTCCCTTTCATCTGAGAGTTCTGAGCCAAACCTGACCTTCCAGTTTAAGGAAGCCTTCACCATCCCTGCTCCTGTTTCCCCTTTTACTTATTTGGTAATTTCCATTTTTCTTACAGAGCTGCTACCAAAGACCATCAAGATTTTCCTCGAATATCAACAATTTTTACATGTCTAAGATATCAGCATTTTCTAGATTTCCCAGAGAACATTCCACAAGGAGGAGCGTCCCCTGGGTATTTCACTGTATGTAAAGTTTGTTTGCTGATCCCTGAGACGGCAGTTACTATAACACAGGGTGGTTTTCCTGTTACTTGTGAAGAGTGAACAAGGCCACTTCCGGCTGCAGGGATACGCCCACCCACACTGGTTTCACACATCGCCTGGGCAGTGCCGGTCAAGAGCTCTCCAGGGTCTTAGGACCTTGTCAAGTGAAGTACACAGGACAGGACAATGTGGTAGAAGAAAGTTCAGTTACATTTTGAAGACTAGCTGTCTGGGGGGTTGGATCACTGGACATCCAATACCAGGCAATGGGACTCTCAAAGTCCTCTTGGTCAATCCCTTAAGAGCCTCAGAAAGCAACTGTCTGGCTGGTGAGAGGACCAGTGCGGTCCAAGGTTAGTGTCTGCTTGGGCAGGAGTCAGGAAAGAAGACTCCAAAGCCCTGTTGTGCCGTTCATCATTGTAATCTGTCAGCACGGCCCTGCCTGCTGCCTGCGGATCATCTCCACCCTGGGCATGCTGCAGTGGAGGCTGGGTGCAGGAGCCCAACAGCAGGAGTAAGGGCCTTTTATCCTTGTCTATTTGGGCTATTAATCATATAGATACATGCATTTTCATGTAAATACATGTGCTATAAACACCATTTTGTTTGAACACTACCGTTTTCATTTCCCCCATTCTTCTATTTCCAGCCTACGCCCTGCACTTTGTGACTATAGATCATACACTGGAATCCAGTTTGGTTGGCTCTTTTCATATGATAAACTGCTGTTTATCACCTTAGAGCACCTTCATTTCCATGTCGCTTGTCACACTGCTTCTCTAGTCATTTTTATTATTGTTCCTCGGTGATACTGTTACCTCTAGCAAGTATCTGTCCCAACTCCATGCTTCCTGGTCTATGCCCGCTGTCTCTACTGAAGCTGGAAAGCGTCAATTCAGGATAGTCACAGACTTGCTGCTCCTATCACCCTGTGGTTTCCCTCATTTATGACATCAACGAACTTTCCCCAAGTATCTGGTTTGTTTGGATGTTTTGTGGTGCGAGGGACCAAAGCCAGGGCTTTGTGCATGGCAGGGAGGTTCTCTACCAGCAAGCCACACGCAAGGTTCCACTCTCCTTTCAAAGTTACCATCTCCTGAACTTGTTTTTCTTATTTAAGAACTGTCTCCAAAAGTGTTTTTTTTTTTTTTTTTTTTTTTTTTTTTTTTTTTTTTTTTTTTTTTTTTTTTTTTTTTTTGTGGAAAATCTTCTGAATCCCTGAACGAGCACATTCGATTTGATTCTGTGGGTGGGCTCTGTGACTGGTTCAGATTTCTCATGGGTAAGCTATCCGGCCATGAGAAAAAACATCCTTAAACACTAGGCATGAACATACAGGAAACCCCACCGTGGCCATGGGAGTGTACATACGCAAAGTGACTCATCACAACGGCATGATGGGTAAAGAACTGAAAACAACCCAATCTCTAGAAACAGACTGTTTAATTCCAATGAACACACAGTGATGAGGGGATGGAGATCTGCACCAGAGAGACGGCCCACCAGGTAAAAGTGCTGCCACCAAGCTTGATGTCCTGAGTTTGTCTGATCACTAGAAACCACACAGGAGGAGAGAACAGATCTCCAAATGATGTCATGTGACCTCCACAGGCACAGGCACTCTCCCACATAAATACATAAACTGTAAAAAACTTAATATGTGGAGGCTTACTCACAGGGAAAATTTATTCATTTTCAAAGCAGGAAGGAAAGGCTGGAGAGATGGCTCAAGACTCTATCGCGGAGAACCTTAGTTCAGTTCCCAGTGGGCACCTGGCAAGCTCACAACTGTCTGCAACTCCACTTCCAGGTCTGACTCCCTCGTCTCACCTCTCCGTGCACCAGGCACGAGTGTGATGCTAACGCACACACATACATACGCATACACGCATGCGCGTGCGCACGCGCGCGCGCGCGCACACACACACACATTCCCACACATACAGTCAATAAAGCAAGGAGGTCTTTATGTTTTGGAGCTGTGCATACAGAAGTAAGAAACATCTCAAAGCCAGGACTGGTTGTGCTCTCACTGGAGACAATGCCGTGGGATCGTCTTTCCTTTGCATCCCAACACTGTCTCCACCAGGAACCTCTCTTACTGGTAGAAATCGTTAGTAGTGTCTTCATGTCCGCTTTAGTCAAAACTTAGAGATCAGATGATGCTCAGAACTGGCAGATATCATTTTTAGAGCATGATGTTGTTTAATATTCCTTTAATTCCATGATAGTGCTCACTGCGTACGTGAACCCCTACATCAGGATGCTCAGATGCTCCTCCAGAGGAAGAGCCCCCGCTCTTCATTTTCTACTTGACATACCACGACAATAAAGGGATTCACTGGGTCACTGCGAGCTGAATAACAGTAACTTTGAACCCCAGTAAAATCTTTCTGCAAATGAGGGGGGGGGACAGGGAGGACAGGAAAAACTCAACAGGCTGGGAAAAAAAAAACTAATTAATTAATAAAAGAAAAACCTCACAGGTGGAAAACAAAAAACCTTTCTGCAAATAAACCCTTGTGTTTGAATGTCAACACACATATAGACACACAGTAAGCCCTGTGCACACAGCTCCGTCCTTGCTCCCCAGAGGAGTACAATGTGAAATACCATTGCCTTCTGCACTCTCCAAGCCAAGTCAGAGCTAAGGAAGAGACACACACTCGGTCTGGTATTTATTTGGTGGTTTGCTTTGCAGTGCTGAGGCCATCACCAGCACACTGCAACTCCTCGTAGTGTGGTCCGTTAAAGGACAAGCAAGAACAGCCCAGTCTCTTTAAAAGAAATCACAGCACTTCCTAGTGTAATCTGCAAGAGACCAGGAGTCTTGGGCCTTGTCCTCAGGAATAAATATTAGCCATAAAAATGTTCAGCCATTCTTCAGTTGTCCAGGGAGGATCACGCACGACCCCACGCAGGGTGTCAGAGTTCCTCTTTGAAATATCCCAGCTTCGCCAACGACATCTCCTTTCTCAGCTGCATCACTTCCCAAAACATCTGATCAACTGCACAGACGGAGAAGACACGTAATCAGAACGTGAGTCACTGCTCAAGCCTCAAGGACAATGCAGTTAGCCGAAATGCTTCTCACACACCTCTCCATGTTCCTGTGGACACCCCAGCTTCACCAGTCATTAAGAACAGTATTAGTTTTGTCGTGAGGGACATAATAAAAGCCAGCATTTCAGTGTCTAGCATCAAGGCTAATCCCCTCCCCTCCTTGAGTACACTAAGGCTAATTATCATAGGTTATTATTCAACCAGCGAGTCTTCCACCCTGAAGCGCTCTTCCTTGGATGGTTCCCAGAACACAGAAAATTCAGCAATGTTCTCTGAAGAGATAAAGGGAAGCTTCTGGATGGCTCAGATTAGAAATAAAAGCAAATGTTGGGGTTCAACTGCACACTTCCATTGTCCACACTTCCTTTTTAAACTTCCAGGCAAGTGGGGAAAAAAGGGCTGTGTGCTTCCAAAGCCATATAAGGTCTGTGATCGACACACACGTTCATCAGGGGGATCTGTGATTGACACACACTGTGGTCAGTGTTCATCAGGGGGATCTGGCCCCCAAAGCACATTTGGCAATGTCTGAATACCTTGTTCACTGCTGAATTTGGAGGTTCTACTACCATCTAATGAGAAGCCAGAGATTCTGTAAAATATCCATAACACACCCAATAGATACACACACAATTACCCAAGCTCAAAATGTCAATACAAGTATCCTTTATCTGAGGTGCTTGTGAGAAGAAAGGGTTCACATTTAAAAAAACAAAACCATTAACAGACACAATGAGATAACCTTGGGGAAAGAGCCCAAGGTCAGACCCAAAGTTAAAAGGCTTCCCGTGGAGCCTGCGGTGGTGGTGTAGGCCTGGAATCCCAGCAATGCAGAGGGAGAGACAGGGGAGTAGTGAGTTCGAGGCCAGCCTGATCAACAGAGGAAGTTCCCAAAGAGTTCCAGCAGAGCCAGAACAACAGTGAGACTCTCAAAACAAAACAAAGCAAAATAAACAAGAAAGGAAAAGGTTCCCTGTGGATCTTACACACAGAGCAAAGTAGTATTTTTTTGTACCTGCATTCTGATTATGAGGTCGGGGTGGCTCCAACTTGTGGCTCTGCATCCATGCTCAATGGATTACTTATTTTGAGGCTTTTGTGTTTGGGGGTTAAGGTACAAAGGCTGTAAACTCTGCCTTGGATTTAACTGGCCCAATCTTTTTTTTTTTTTTTTTTTTTTAGATATAAGGCTTAGATAATGAATAGGTTTTTATACAAGCGGTGCACACGGTATATAATGAATAGGTTTTTATACAGGGTGCACACGGTATATAATGAATAGGTTTTTATACAGGGTGCACACGGTATATAACGTGTGCCGGAGCAATGACAGAAACTAGTGGGTTGTCACATCTGCCACTCCTACTCAGGACACTTTCTTCCTATTTTCATCAAGTGAATTATTTTAAGACTTTCCCCAAATCTTTTACTTGTAACAAGGAGAAAATTTGCATCATATTATCCATCAACAGGTATTCAAAAGGTATTTTTATTAAAATTACAATAATCATTACACACAGACTAATTTTGTTTCATAGTCTTTAGCTCGAATATTAGAGATTGATCCCAGGCCTCCTTTATACATTAAAACTACATGTAATTCTAAATAAAGACGGCACAGTTCCGTATACCAGAGTCATAATGGCTGAACTAAGTCTTTGCCCATCTAATTCCCCGTAAACTTTTCACTAGGGCATGTGACTGAAAAGGATTAGTTTCTACTAGTCTTTTGCAGTACAGAAACATTTTCAACATGTATGAAAATTTACGTGGAAACATTTTCTACAATGTCAAATACAAAAAGATGGGTTTTCCTGACCTACCGCCTGCTCCTTCAGTTCTGGAACAATCACGTGCACTCAGTAAGTGCGCTGGGAAGTGGTCGTGATGCACCAGCCCTTCCGCTGGGTAGTTAAGGTAACACTGAGTTATATAGTCCACTAGCAGCTCTGGAGGCTACGCTGAAATGTTCACACAATCACAACAGCTCACGGATCTACTTCTGCTGCTTCAGAATGGGCATCTTCTGTCTGCTCAGAATCATCACACACGGAAGTAGAACACACAGGAAACTCACGGTTGGCCTCTTACCCTTTCCACCAATGAAAATAAATCTGACCACTTCTAGAGCTTGCTCATTTTCACACACACACATACACACACCCCTCCAAGTACCGGCAACCAAACCTAGGACCTCGTGCTAATAAAGCACCCTACCACGGAGCTATACCTGTTCCAATATTTTTAAATTGTTTGGTTTTCTGAGACAGGATATCATTAACTTGCTTACGCTGGCCTTGAACTCATCCTATCGTTCTCGCTTGCCTTCACTCTGCTGTCCTCGTGTCTCAGCCTCTGAGTAGCTGTCATTTCATCTCTCCAGATACCGTCCCCACTCACACTTTGCTTTGTCATGTATCCCTAGCAAGGTAAAACTGGCTCTGCTCAAAACTCGAGAGTAAAACGAGGGAACTAAAAACATTGTTAGAAGACATATTCTCTTCTAAAGTACCCAACCATTTTTGCTAGGACCATAAGGGAAATTCAGTGGACTTCCTTCTCCCATTCCTGTCCTGACCGGCTAAACTGCGATGCAGATGTTTACAGTGAACCGAGAGCACTCACCGTCCTGCTGTTTCACAAGGCCCTGCTGGATGTATCGAATGTATGTAAAAAAGTTACACACAGAAGTGATCTAGGCAGAGAGGGAGAGAGGTCATCAGTAGTCAGTTTCTAGCACAGCAAGCAGTGTTATTATTAAAGGTCAAGGTCATGCCACTTACCCTGTATCTGCAAAAAGGAGAAATATAGTAATAGTTGCTTGAGTCCCCGAGTTTAATTCTGTGCTTACAGGACTTACTCTGGCCAGTGAGAGCACATTTTCTGCAAAATAACAAATTTCAGTTTTGTTTTATAATTAAAAGCACTTGCCCTTCCCCCCTCCCCATTTTAACAAGCTGTCTCTTCATTACGACAGCGAATATCTGAGAACCTAACATGTGTCAGGCCTGTTCTGGGTGCTGGACTACCGTGACGAAAAGACAAAGTCCCTGCCCTGTGGGACTTATGTTCCAGTATAAGCTTACGACCGTAACACTGACCATGCTTCTGCAAAGAGACCCGGGGTATTGTCCATACGTCCCAGCTGACGGCAAATCTACAAATGCGCCAGCAGCTGCCGGCCAGCACTCCACTTGCAAACATAACTTCAGCTTCCTAGCTGAATCTAATCAAGATTATCAAGTCTTAAAAACCATCGCTAATGGTTTGCAGGGTGACAGCTGCCAAGCGGAGTGTGTTTGATTGGTAGGTTTTGTTGCATTTAGCAAAGAAGCATAAAGAAAGAAGCTGCCCTTCACGCACAAACCTCAACACCTGTGAGTGAGGCCCGCCCCATACCACCCTTTCTCCCTGCGGCCTAGGCTGGCCTAGGCTATACATTCCTGGAGGGTATGCATCTTTAGAGCCTGGCTCCAAGTAGCCATTGACTGACTGAAAATAGGCTCCACCAGGGAAGCATCAGGCTGGCTACAGCAGCCCCGCTGGCAACCATCAGCTGGGATCTTGGGGAGACACAACTACCAGTCTCTGGTAACACAAAATTAGCATAACTCAGGGAAACTAAGCGGCCAATTGTACCTGACATGCCACTGTAAATCACACGACAAAGAAAAACAACTATATGAACTACATTAGATTTCGGTTATACCTAAAAGAAATACAACACAGTGTTCCTCGACAGTGAAAAACCAAATGTAAAATATATTATTTGGAACAAGATGATTTTTGAGGTGGCCCTGCAAATCTTATCTTTTAATTCTTTTCAAAGAAATTTTGCCTTACTGTTTGTGCATGTGTGTGCTTGTGTACACACACACATACACACCCCTACAAATTGCTTTAATGGTCTCTGGCAATATTTTAAAGTACTAACAATTAGCTTGGGATGGATCAGAGGTCAGTAAATTTAAGGTTCAACTACTGGAAGTTCTTGTAAGTTGCAAAAAGTATAACTTATTCAGAAGGAAAAGTACCCTTGAATTAAAAAAAAAAGTTACACCTCTTCTTCTGGAAATATATTTTTTCTTTTAACATCTTGTCTCAATTTGAAAGGATTTTGCTAAAGTGGTCTCAGGTATTAATTTTTAGAGTAATAAAGTAAAAAGTCCCCTTCAAAGAGAGGCCCAAGCTCTGGCTCGCTGAGTGTCGTTCTGCTCTGTGGAGGGTCTGTGTGTGCAGTATGGATGCGCGTCTTTGCCCCAATAGAAGCTTTTCTCCACCTGCCTTTAAAAACAGCTGGCCATTTCTAAACGCTAATACAGTCAGTCAGCACACTGGGATTCTGGACTCGATGCTGACCTGCCCTTCTCTCTGAAGCTGCAGTGAACACGCCCCTGCTCCTCCACATTCTGCTTGCCTTGCCACAGGAGCACTGGAGGTAAATTCCTCCCTAAATCCAGCCTACCTAACTCGTTTACTAGAACCTTGGAAGTCCACATCGTCATCTACCATCATTCGGAGTACACTTTCATGTGTATAGTACATAAGACATACTGCAAGCACAGGCAAGTTCTATGTATTTAAAATAAGGTATGACCAGACCTCCAAAGGCTGGGCGCTGCTGCCACTACAGCTGACTTTCCATTTGAGAGGCTGCAGGGCCAAAAGGAAAATACTTTGGGGTCTATAGAATTTAATACTATAAATTCCCCTAAAGTTAGAGGCCACTGTGCTATAGGGTGTCACAGCAGGATTTAACACAGACTACAACTCTGAGGAGATGTGTGACCTGAGAATGTGTGTGCATCAACAGAAGCCGGTTACAGCTTCTCAACAGGCTCACGACAGCCCTGACGAGTCAAGGACTCTACTCTGTGGGGTCCTGGGGCTTCCAGTCTCCCACAGCAACCCGGTCCTAGAACCGAAGTTAAAGCACAATTACATTTGAGTTTTGGGGCAAAACCTTTCTCAGAGGCCTTCTCAGAGGACTGGATAGGAAAGGCTGCCCTGCTATGAAGTGCAGTGGTTCTTCCTTTGAAAATTTATAATTTCCAATACCTGTCACATGTGCAAAACAGAACTATTTGTCAATTTCGGAATCTTTTATAGAAATAATATGGAAGGTAGGAACAAATTATTTTTGTTGTTTTTTATAATTATGTTTATGTGTGTGAGTCTGTGTGTGGGTATGTTCATATAAGTGTTAAGAGTCCATGAAGGCCAGAGGTAGCAGATCTGAGTTACAGGTCTCCGTGAGCTGCATGATGTGGAGCTAGGATTGAGTTGGCGTTCTCTCAAGAGCATCAGGGAGCGCTTACCACTGAGCCATCTCTCCAGCTCCTGGTGCCGTTTTCAGTTCTCATAGGAACAGTTCTAAGTCAGTACCTTTCCAAATCAGTTTTGATGGCAATCCTCAAATTGAAGTACTTTACACACATACCAACTGTACACAGCTAACTCATTCATTCTCTCCTCTCTCACTCACTGGTTCTCTTTGGCAAAACAAAAATTTGGTCTACAGTTCGTTAGACAACTGTTTCTAATCCCTAGTCTCCCTGCATCCCCTCTTGTGCTCCATCATTAAGGGGTCTTAGTAACTCTCGGAGAAGGCCACACCCAGCTCCCGCCTTAGATCTGTAGTGGGGCCTTTCCTTGGGTACTTCTCATTCTCCACAGCCACACTGAAATCTAAGAATGCGCCCTCATTCTCTTAGTGAACCACACACCTTTCTTCACTAAACAGGACCACAACTTCGTCTGGAGGAAAATAAGAAAGTACCAGTACCCTCTGGGGATTTGTCCCGGGTCACAGGCGCTAAGAAGAAACTGAGGAGGAGAAGCGTAATCACATTTACAACACACAAATGAATGAACACAATGCCACAACGCAAAAACTTTCGAGAACTCACTCGCTCCCACAAGGCATGGATGGAAAACCTACTTTGGTCCTCCACATTCTACAGCTGAGGCTTTCACGAATCGAATGGGCTGAAGCCCCACTGGCTCAATGCTTAGAGTGTTGTTCTCCACAGCCTCCAGAACAGCCGAAGCCAACTTAAAACAAAAAGCAACAAAAAGAATTAAACACTGGCAAAAAAAATTCAAAATAAGATAATAATTTTATAAGCTAGTCTTTCAGTTTCAGAGACTTGGCCTTAGACACTACAAAGAGAAGGGACAAAAAGCTCAAATCACAATCCCGACTTTATTACTTTCATAAATCAAGCAGTTATGATAGGTAACTAAGTTACAGCGGAAGAATTTTTGGTATTAACTAGAAGAGGATTAAAGGTATTAATTACATTCCTTACCCAATATTACACATCTACTACAAAAGCCACCTCAAAATTAGTATCCTAACGCCACATCCTGATAAATTTATACAATAAATTCCAGTCACTTATATTAGCAATATGTACTAATTTTAGCTATGTATTTTTCATCTTATGTATTTATAGGCATAAAAATCTGTTTAACAAAATTGACATTTCCCCCCCCAAATCAAGTATGAAGTCTCCTCTGATAAACGGGCAGTGAGGCCAGAGTTCCTCTGGGGAGGTTAGCAGCACCAAGAGAATGGCCGACAACGCACAGCCCACGTCCGGTCAGTGCGGGGCTCATCTGCAGTTCTTACAAGGATGCTCGCTACAGCTCGATCCTCAAAAGGCTTCCCTAAGACTCTCAGGACTGAATTACTTAAACATCAGCGGACAGGCCATTTATCTGAAGACAAACTACTCACGTATAAGATCAAACTGTAGTTATGACTTCTCAGTTGAATACGACTTATATAATTCCTGATCCTCTGAAATGATTTTTATCTGCCTACTTTATCCTTCCTCTTAATTCTATGACAAAGGCCAAGTTAGCATCGTGCTTCTGTTTGTTTATAGACACACTTGGTGCTCTGGTTTAGGTTGTGTTGGCAGAGGTGGAGATCAGTTCACAGCCCTGCAGAGACCAGCCCAGCACTGAACTCACAGCTACGCCCTAGATTCTCACACGTGTTTATCGTGTGGTGATGGGCCAGTAACTGCCTGTCCCAGAGCAAGGACAGAACTCGGCTTAAACTGAAAACTGGACCTGGGTGTGTATGAAGCAAGCAGCTAGCCCTCTTTCCGTACACATCTGCCTGCCACACTAACACAGTACACATCTCAGTGCTTCTGAGCCTCGTCTCGAGAGAGGAAATATGTTCAGAACGGCAGGAATCGTGGTCCTGATATGAAATGGAGGAAATGTTAAACGTGACATTTTTACAGCAATCACATGTAAGACATTAAAATACGGAACATGAGAACAGGAGCACAGAAGATCTGAATGCATTCCTAGTAAAATGAAAAACAAATTACCTCACTTTTTGCGAACGTTAAGCATGGGAAGATATCTTCCTGGTAGATCTTGTCTAAGAAAGGACACGTTCTGTCCATCGTGGGCTCATCCTTCCAAGATCTGAACTCATTATACAGAGAGAGATCGGCCTGACAACCAGAGCAAACACAAGCCACTTAAAGAACAAATAAAAACTACTTGATAAAGCAAGCCCTAATTTAAATATCATTAAAAGGAAATGCTCTTCATTTAAAATAATAAAAATTCAACTGTCCTGTTGATATGATATATACGATAGCATTTTTCTTTATAAAATGATTAACTGAGCTTTTGGGTACGATCCGTCCCTATGGTGCTCACAGATGTTGCTGTCATCCTCTCCTCGTGGGTCTCCAATACTGCGGCTACTCTCTCTCCCCATCTGAGCCAGGGTCTCACCACATACCCCAGGTCTTGGGAATCACGATGTCAGCAGACTGGCCCTGACTAGACTCTTGCCTCGGCCCTACCACTACGCCCAGCCACAATGGGGCTCTCTGAAGACACAGACTGTCTTGAATATAAGAGGCGCTGCTGACCAGTGTTTTCTGAACCTTATCAATCTGGAGCCAATCTAATTATTTATTAGTTTATTTATAGTGAATAAATTGAGTGTGGCCTGTGAAATCTAGTGTGGGTTGAACACGGAGAGAAACTGCTCTTTACTAAAGACAGTCCTAAAATACCCGCGTACAGCAACAGGGCAAAGAGCAGCAGCAGGCACAGGGCCCTCCACTGACCACCGCATCCAACCTGGATTAGCAGAAACAAGCCACGCCTCCTCTTGGCCCTCCTCTTCCGGCTCCTTGTACTCAGCCCTCTTCTCTCCTGCGGAGGCCACTCCAGGCCACCCGCTGACACCGAGTAGCTCCTGAACATGCCCCGCCCTGGGCCTTACAGAGCTCCCTGCCGTTCTGCAAGTACTGAACACCACGTGAGCACGCTGTCGTTGGCCTGGGATAACAGCTAGAGGTGCAGCGCCCATCAAAGAAATGCAAGGCTGAGGGCACCATGCTCTCTCCTTCAGACTCTAAAGGTCAACCATGGCCGTCTCATTCTGATCCATAAATGTCTTAAGCCAAAGCTACAGGCAAGAGGGTAAAGTATATTAAGAGATAAATATTTAAGATTTTCAAATTCACTTGAGAAGTTAATTGAGAAGATGGGAATAAGCCCCGAAGCAGGAGAGTGAGTGATTATCAAATGAAAGACTCCGGCTTGAAGGCAGTAATTGGAGTCGCTTCTTCCTAGAAGCTGACTCTTTCGTAAGCACTTTCTAAACACTTAATCCTGAGTGGTGCAAGGCGGACATGAAGACCCCCGGTTTATAGATAATGCTAGGACTTGAGATAAAATGGCTTCCCCAAAGTCACACAGCCAGCTGATTTTGATGTCAACTTGAGACAGCTGAAGTCACTTAAAAGGGGGAATCCACAACTGAGAAAATGGTCCACAAGACAGAGCTGTGGGCAAGCAAGGCCAAGGGGCATTTTCCTAATTAATGAGTGATGGGGGAGGGCCCAGCCCACGGTGGGTGGTACCATCGGTTTAACAAGAAAGCAGGCTGAGCAAGGCGGGGAACAGCACTCCTCCCGCCATGACTTCGGCATCAGCATCAGCCCCTGTACAGGATCCTGGCTCCTTTAGACAATGAGACGTGACATGGAAGCGGAAGCAAAAGAAGCCCTTTCCGCCCCAGCTTGCTTTTGGTCAAGGTGTCTCATCACTGCGATAGTAACCCTGACTAAGATACACAATGAAGCCCAAATTCAGCTGGACTATTTAGAACCCAAAGCCCTGCACTGTGCACGTCTGCACACGTGTGTGTTGAAAGCTTTCAGAACACCGCTGCGACTGAGAAGCGTGGACACATTCCACCTCACCTCAGATTGCTACAAACTATCCTAGGGCAGTTCCGCACGGTGTGGTGACCCCAGCCATACAATCACTCTCACTGCTACTTCTAACTGTAACTTTGCTACTGTTAAGAATCATAATGTAAGCATCTGTGTTTTCTGATGGTCTTCGGCAACCCCAGTGAAAGGGTCGTTCAACCCCAGAGGGGTCATGACCCACAGGTTGAAAAGCATTGTCCTTCAGTAAAATTGTGTGTGTGTAAAACTTGCTGACGTTTTCACAAAGCACCAGGGTATAAAGTGTGACCACAAATCAGAAGTGGGTGCAGGTGACCTATTCATATGAATTTCAAAACTAGAGACGTTTACAAAGCGGTGAGAAGCCATCTACAAAGATTTACTGTAAGAGGCAGGAGAAAATCCCTCACACTTGCTGAGTGAGAACAACAAGAAAAGCTGTTTTAAAAGCACACTTATTTAAAGTCAAAGAAATCAGAACTAAAGTAACCACTAAAGAAGTGTGTTAGAAATTTAACAGAAACAAATACGAATTTCAGATTTTGCTACATTCAGAGCTGGACAAGCACTAAACTTTTCTAGCTACCATATTCTTATTAATAACTGAACAAAGGTAACTCAGTTACAACAGTTAACCTCAGTAATTCAATTTAGTCACTCGGCTTCTATACACAAAAGAACTGGACAAACACCAACAGCTTCTTCAGCAGGAACTAAACTCAACAATGACTACAGCTTTGAAGAAAACGAGGGATATTCCCAGAATTCTTGACCAATCCTCTTAGAGACAGATTTCACCACAGATGATAACAAAACAATGTTTAATAATTATATAACTTTAACTCTACACATTTCAAAAAATAAGGTATCAAGTTATCTTTGTTTTTTAAAATGTAAGGCTTCTATTACTTCTGGGTTCTCTTGTTTTCTTATTTAACTATTTACTTAATTATTTGCATCAACTCTAGGACTTTCTTAGTCACGCAAAACTCCGCTTCTTCTGATTTTGAATAAAAAGAGCAAACAGTAATCTTCAAGAGAATCATCTCATTTCCCACATTCTTCATTCCTACTTCAACACCGCTCTAATGGACGTGAAAGCCACCCGCTTTCTCCTGTACAACACATCCCAGTTTGCTCCCTGAATGAACATGGGAAAGGCAGAAACTTACCAGATCTGCAGCGGGACTCCGAGGCCAGCCAGCAGAGAACAGGAGGGGAGGATCCCTGAAAGCAACCAGCTCTAGATAAAGCCTCCCCCATCTTAATATTGCATATTTTGTACTAAAAAAAATATGGTGGAAAAAAATCACGACCGACACCTCCATGATGGACATTAACAGCGACCGGAGGACAACCCTCGGCGAGTTACCTCTTTGCAGTCTTTCACCAGTGGCTGTATCACACTGAGGTCCTGGTGACCGCCACTCATGGCACTGCTCGTACTTTTATTCCTCGAGTGTCCCCTTTTAAAAGGCGTCTTTCCAGCCGCCAGAGGCTCCTGCGTTGGTGACGTGGGAGAGCTGGACAGCACGAGTGTCTTCAAGGCGGCCACTTCAGCTTGAAGTACATCGATCTTGAAAAGAAATCAGCACGGTCACACAGGCAACATGCTCTATAACAGATGCGGCTCAGCGTTAGCAATCTGGTCAAAACACTTTCAAGGGCAGAGCGTTAAGTTAAATTTGTATTTTCGGTGGACTAATTAAAGGAAAATAATCCAAGGATTTTGGGTTTCCATATGGCTTGGCTTCAAATGCCAGTAATGCCAAAAGAAAATTAAACAGTCAAAAATACCTAACATTAATATGAATTTTCAAAATCATTAAGATATATTAGCTTACAGTTCACTCCTAATATAAGATTTATATAGGTGTCTTTTTTCCTAAAGAACTAAGTAAATAAGCTTAACTTTAAAATGTGCCTACTGAACCCTTTTATGTGATTTACATGGCTTTAAGTAAGGGGCTGTGATATAAACGCGCCCCGGCGTCCAGTGTCAGTGCACCTCTGTGCACCTAACTATTTTCCCACTCATGCTTTCTGCAGTCTCTAATGTAGAATAAGCACTGTTTCTCCAGTCAGAACAGCCGCCGCCGGCTGCCGAGGTGCCCTGGCAATGGTGACGACTGGCTTCCCACCGGCTCCCCCAGTCCAGAACTAAGCAGTGGGACTCACTTTCCCTTGAGCCTCCTTCAGCTGCTTCTCCGCCGTGGCCTGCTTGACGTTCGCTTCTCTCACCATCTTGTGAGCTTCCTGAAAAAGGCAACACTCAAAGGTTGGAGACCAAGTGTTTCAGCATTCATTCTCAAAGCACATTTTAGCCACCACCTATGACGGGAGCACAGCCATCGTGCCGAGGTCTACCCTGGATCTAAGTGTTCCATGTCCTCTATGAGAAAAGAGAGGACGTGAAAAGGAGGACCAGGCCCTCTCCACTTAGCACCTACTGGCCACGGTGGCAGCCAAGGTGGGTCTGACCACCCCAACAAACTCCCGCATCAGGACTGCGACCACTAAACAGAGAATGACTGCAGGCAAAGCCAGCCAAGAGCGTGTGACCAGGGTCTGTAACTCTCAGTCACGACACATGTGCATATCGCTAGCCGCAGAGAAGTATACAAACAGGACAAATACAAACTGTCAACACCTCAACAGGAGTGACAACTAAGGAATTTCAGATTCCAATAAAACACAAATAAAGTGATACAGGTGGAAACTGGACTGCAGAGCAAGGCCTGGAGAGGGGACTCTGCCTTCTCTTCAGTGGCCTTCACTTTCTAAAGCGACAGACACGAAACTGCAAGAATCTGCGGGTATCGACCTGCCTATCAGTCATAAATATTTATTCCTGACTTCTCTTTATGAGGCGCTGCTCTGGGCTGTGATGAACGAGAAGAGACAAAGGCCCCGCTCCCAAAGAGCATGTGCTCAGGGGACATTGAGGGGACAAAATCGGGGTAAGAATCCCGGACTTTACTCCAAGTAAAAGATGAAGTCTTGTTTTAAGGAAGAGAATAACATGATCCCATATTTTAAGGATTATGCTTTTGCAAAATAATCTGTATAAGAGATTAAAATGGATCCAAACAACATGGGATTTCGGAGTTCGTATTTCAGAACTTTAATATATGCAAAGGAGATTGAGATATTTAATAAACACACAGTGCAATGACTATAGCATGCCTGTGAGCTGCCAAGGGGCAGGGAGGCGATCTCCCTCACAGTTGCTCATTTGATCTTGTGGTATGGCACCGGTGGACAGCAGCTTGTCTCGTGAACATGAACCTCAGATGACATTGAGTAATCGAATGTTCACTAGCCATGATTTATAATGAAATGGAATGAACACAGAGATACTGCATGCACCATCCCGCTGCTTATCTGGCAAAGTCTGTAAGAACTGTCGGATGTGGTGAGCTCGGCATTCTCCTTTGGAAAACAACAGTTGTTGCGGATTTGCTAAAATTTTCTGGGGTAAGAAAAAGAAGACTACCTGGCAGACATTTCTGAAATAATAACCTATATACTCTGATCTCCCAGAAGATAAGAGGCATTGAACTCTAAATGCAGAAGACAGAAATTCCAGAGCACCTGCCGACCTGGCTGCCGATGGACTCTTAGTGGACCCTACATGATCTGAATCCAGCTTCTCAGAGGACTGGGAGAGCTGACACTTCTAAAATCATCTCTGAAAGCTTCAGAGTAACAACTAGAACTAAGGCCACGAGAAAACACCAAGTGAGATATGGGGTGGCCTTTCCAGTCGCAAAAGGGATGCCATGAAAGATACAGAGGTGTGACTGATGTCCCCAAAGAAGGGTGCCAGCCTGCGGCAAAACCATCTGCGAAGATGACGCGTAAGGCACGAGTCTGCCAACCACCAAAATGTCAGAATGCAGATTTCCAAGTGTTTGGGTTACTTCCTTTTACTGTCTCTCTGGAGCGGAGATGACATGAGCACTATGGACACCACAGCTCCCAAACTTTCTCTACCTGAGATGTCAGGTTGGACATTTTATAAGGCTGAGAACACCAGTTCTAGGGCAAAATGGCACAAGTCTGTTTAGGACCATTTCAGAACTGTTAAAAATTATTTTTTAAATAACTTTTATCAGAAATGTATTCACTGAGAATCTGATGTGTGCAATGTGTTCTGGCTACTTTAACCCCACCATCCTCCCCCTCCTACCCACCCGTCTTCCCTTTCTCACGTCGTGTCTTGCACTCTGACTTCTGACACCCCACGTCATCGACATGATATGACCACGTTTTGAACTATCCAGGGGGTCCTGGTGTCTATAAGCATTACACAAGTGACAACGACCGCATCGTCCTCAGAACCAATCGAGGACAACAACTCATCAGGGTGAGGTACGGTCCAGTGAGTCCCCCCAGTCTATGACAGGCCTAGGCTGTGCAGGTGCAGTGCAGGCTGGGCAGGGCTGTGGACAGTGTTTGCACAGACCTTCTCCAGATCTTCTGGTTCTTATGGTTTTTACCAACTCCTCTTTTTTTTGGGGGGGGGGGGTATTTCTTTTTGCTTATTTACTTTTTGTTTTGTTTTTACATCCCAATCAAAAGTTTCCTTCCCTCCTTTTTGTAGCTCACCCCCCCCCCAACTCCACTCCTCCTCCTCCTCTGTTTCTCTTCAGATATAAGCAGGCCTCCCATGGATACCAGCCAACCACAGTATACCAAGTTGCAGCAAGACTGGGCATCTCCTTTTCTATTAAGGCTGGACAAGGCAATCCCATAATCCCGTAAGAGGAAAGTGTCCTAAAAGCAGGCCACGGTAATTGACATCCCCTGCTGTTAGGAGTCCCACAACTGTAACATAGATGCAGAGGGCCTGGTTGAGTCCCATGAAAGTTCCCATGGGTCAGTTCAGTCTCTGTGAGCCCCTATGAACCCAGGTTAGTTGGTTCTGTGGGTTTTCTTGTGATGTCCTTGAACCCACGGGGTCCTACGATTCTTCTTCCCCTCTTATGCAGGATTCCCGTAGCTTCGCCCAAGGCTTGGCTGCAGATCTCTGCATCACCAGCTCAAGGCTTGGCTGCGGGTCTCTGCATCACCGACTCAAGGCTTGGCTGCGGGTCTCTGCATCATCGACTCATTGTTTTTAATGTTTTCTTTCTTTTAAATAAAACTCAAGACAATGCTTCAAATAGCAATTTCTTTTTTACATTATTAATTTTGTGCATGCCATGGCATGCATGTAGAAATCAAAGAACAACTTGCCTCAAATGCTAAGATTTTCCTTTAATTTTTAATAACGTGTGTGTGTGTGTGTGTGTGTGTGTGTGTGTGTGTGTGTCAGAGGACAACCTTCAGGAGTGGCACTCTCCTTCCACCATAGGATCCACCACCAGAGCTTAAACTCTGGTCCACAGCTCACACAGCAAGCACGTTTATCCACAGAGCCACATCAGTCTTATTTCCCTATTTTAAAAGGCTTAATATTGCCAGGCAGTGGTGGCGCACGCCTTTAATCCCAGCACATGGGAGGCAGAGGCAGACAGATCTCTGTGAGTTCAATGCCAGCCTGGTCTACAGAGCTAGTTCCAGGTCAGGCCCCAAGGCTACAGAGAAACCCTGTCTCGAAAAACAAACAACAACAAAAACGGCTTAATATTATCTAAGCACAAACTACTCTTCAGCTTTATTCATTCACTGATGAATATATGTTTACATCTAGCTGGTGATAATACTACAGCAATGAACATGGGAACACAGATAGCAAGAATTAATCTTATTTCCTTTGATGTATACCGGAAAGTGAGTTTGCTTGCCTCTAGTTTCAATTGGGGGGAGGCTGGGTTTTTTTGGTAGTTTTGTGGTTGTTTTAAGACAAGGTCTCACTATATAGCCCTGGCTGTGCTGGGACTCACTGTGTAGACCAGGCTAACCTCAAACTCAGAGCTCTGTCTCTGCCTCCTGAG
The DNA here is from genome assembly GCF_014885135.2 of Alexandromys fortis. Lineage (NCBI taxonomy): Eukaryota > Metazoa > Chordata > Mammalia > Rodentia > Cricetidae > Alexandromys > Alexandromys fortis. The sequence goes on from NW_026067906.1 coordinate 16,368,035, forward strand.
TGCATCACCACCACCCAGCTCTATTTTTAATCTTTATAATAACCAACAGCACCACACCCTTGCCCACGTGCTGTCATATGCTAACAGGCGTGTGGCAACATCTCCCTGGGGTTTACCTGACTGGTAATGTCAACCGTCTTTTCATACGCCTTCCGCTGTTCGCACATCTCATTAGAGAAAGTCCATTCGGTGCTGACCCTGCTCTTTACTGTACTGCTCTTTCGACATTCCTTATATACGCTGCAATCGCCCCTTGACAGGCACACTTTGCCAGTTTTCCACCCAAGGCACTGCATTTTAATTTTGGTGACTGCTGTGTGCAGGTTTAGTTTCATGCAATTCTACCATTTTTTTTCTGTTTTCTGAGCTTTTGGTTTCATGGTAAAAAAAAAAAAATAATAAAATAAATAAATAAACCACCTTCCCAGACCAATGTCAAGAAGCTTTCCCCAAGTTTCTGCTAGTGTGGTTTCAGGTCTTTTAGTTCACTCTATGGAGTCTGCTCACAGTGTGAGGGTTCAACTCACTCATCTACATGCGGATGTGGACATTCAATTCCCAGTGTCGTTTACTGAGGAAACCAGTCTTTCTTCAGCCGGTGTTTATTAGCCCCTCATTAAGAATCAGTTGACTGTAAGTGCAAAGATTTATTTTTGGGCTCTACTCAATTCTGTTGGTCTCTGTATCCTTCCTCTCGTCGGTGATGTTGCAGTTCCTCCCGGTGTTTACGATGTGGCTTTGCTTACTACTTGGTCCTTACTGAGTAGAATAACATTCCTCGAATACCTGCTTTATTGAAGATTCCATTATAAATTAAGGCTGACTTTTGTAAAACGCGTCTTCTCCATCTGCTGAGATGATCACGTGGTTTCCATCTCCTGTTCATGCAGTGTGGCACACAACTGATTTGCTGATGTCGGACATCTTTGCACCCCAAGAATAAATCCTATCTGGCCATGGTTATGGTTGTTCTCATGTGTTGTTAAATTCAGCTTGCTACCATTTTATTGAAGATTTTGCACCTTTGTGTTTCAAGACTACTGGCTTATAGGTTTTTTTCTCATGATGTCTTCCCTGGCTTTGATATTACAGTAATACTGACTTTATAAAATTCTTTTAGAAGTGTGAGCCCTTTTATTTACATTGTTTTGCTTTGTTTGGGGTAAATATTTATTATTTTGTTTTACTGTTTAGTAAAATTCACCTGTGAAGCCATCTAGCACCAGACCCTTCTACTGGTTAAGTTGGTTTTGGCTTTGTGTGTTTATTCCTGACTCATTTGTCATTGGTCTCTTGTGACTTTCTATGTCACCTTGATTCCATTTTGATAAACTGTTTCTAAGAATTTCTCCATTTCTTCTAGAGTATTATTAGCCTGGAATCACAGAACTCTATGATTCATAAAGGACTATGTGAATCATATAGGACTGTTATGATTTCATGCAGGACTCTGACTTCATACAGGACTCTATGAATCATACAGGGCTTTACAACTCATACAGGAGTCTTATGAACACATACAGGACTCTATGACTCATAGAGAACTCTGACTCATATAGGACTCTACGACCTCATACATGACTCTATGACCTCACACAGGACTCTATGACTTCACACAGGGCTCTATGACCTCATATAGGACTCTATGACCTCACACAGGGCTCTATGACCTCATAGAGGACTCTATGACCTCACACAGGGCTCTATGACTTCATACAGGGCTCTATGACCTCATATAGGACTCTATGACCTCATACAGGACTATAACTTCATACAGGGCTTTATGACCTCATACAGGACTCTATGACCTCATATAGGACTTTATGATATCATAGAGAACTCTATGACATCATACAGGACTCTATGACTCATACAGGATTCTTATGAACTCATAAAGGGCTCTGACGACCTCACACAGGACTCTATGACATCATATAGGACTTTATGACTCATAGAAGACTCTGACTCATACAGGATTCTTATGATTTCATACAGACTCTATGACTTCATAAAGGACTCTTATGACACCATACAGGACTCTATGACTTCACACAGGACTCTTATGACTTCATACTGGATTTTATGAACACAGACAGGACTTTATGACCTCATACAGGGCTCTATGACTTCATACAGGACTCTAACTTCATACAGGACATACAGGACTTTTAAGACATTAAAAAATCTTCAATATATCTTCCATCTCTTTTTAAAACTTTTTTTCATCGGTCTAATAAAAGTCTTGATTATTTCTTTAAAAAATAAAAAACAAACTTAATTTTGTTGATATTTTCCTTTATACCTACTATACCCCATCAATTCCTTCCTCTTGCTAACTTGGAGCTTAGTTCTCTTTCAAATTCCTTGAGGTCTCATCTTAAGCTGAGCATCTTCTTGTATTTTTCTGTAGGCATTTACTGCTCTGCAGTTTTCTTAGTACTGCTTTTGTTGCCTCTCATAAGCTTTTACTATGCTGTACTTTCAATGTCTGTCTCAAGAGGTTTTCAAATTCCTTTTTAAATTCCCTCTTTAACCCCAAAGTTCAATATGTCTTAAGTTTCCACATGCTTGCATTCTTTGCTGTTTTATTATTGATTTCTAACTAAATGTCACTGTGGCTGCAAAAGATTCTGAGACTCTTGTCTTTTTAAAGTTATAGTTGATTTTGTAATGTAACGTGAATTATCCTAGACAACAGCTCATGTACACATGAGAAGAATGTGGATTATTTTGTTATGTGGAAGGTTCTGTGTATGTCTGTAGATACCTCTGGTCTACTGACATCCATCCTAATGCTTCTTTATTTGATTTTCTGTCCGAACAATATATCCATTAAATGCAAGAGGTATTAGCATCTCCTACAATTACTGTATTGCTGTTTCTCCCTTCAGCTCTGGTAGTATTTGCTTTGTAAATCTAGGTGCTTTGTTGTTGGGTACATATTTAATTGGATCATCTAATCAAACTGATCCTTTGTTATTATGTAATGATCCTGTCTCTTATTGACAGTTTTGATAGAAAGTCTATTATGTGCAATTCAAACACAGCAATTCCTATTCTCCTTACAAGAGCACAAACATCTTTCCCTACCTATTCACCTTCAGGCTGTGAGTATCTCCATGTATATTTTGATTGGAGAACTTGGTTTGTTTACATTTAGTGTAATTATTGTAAAGTACAGACTCACTCTCCCCATGTTGCCCATTTGTGTTCTCTCTATTCTATGGTTTCCTTGTTCCTCTTTTGTCTTGTTCACTTTCATTGTGGTTTGGTGGTGTGCATGTGCATGCATGTGTGTGTGTGTATATGTGTGTGTTGGTTTACTTTGATTCTTTTCTCTCTTTTGTGTACTAAGGTACTTTCTTATTTTGGTTATCAGAATCCAAACCAAACAATTCCCCATTATAACTGTTTTCAGCTGATTAACTTCAACTACATGAAGATACTTAAGATCTGCTCCCCAGTCCACTATGTACTTTATAGCTGATGTCAGATCTCACTTCTTTATTGTGTTTCCGTTAACAAATTTTTGTGGTTATAGCTACTTTCAATACTTGATTTTTAACTTACACATTAGTATTGAATCTTCCACATAGTTATATGTATGAGAGTTTTAAACTTTTTTCTCCATTTAAAAACATAAAATCTATTCTTAGGTCACAGGAGACAAAAATAAGCAGACTGTACTCTCCTCACTTGTGACCTTTGCTCTTACACGTGTGAACATAGTCACAAACTTGGAAAAGAGAATTACTTTTCTTTCCTAGTTAGTATTTGGGGGACAAACCAACTTCATGTTTCATTTTGTAATGGGAATGACAGGACACCCAAATTATGTATTATCAAGCATTTCTGTGATGGTGTTTTAAATGAGATTAACAAATTGATATACTTTATAAGGCAGAAGCACAATGGGCCTCACCCCACCAGAGGAAGGCCTTAGCAGAACAAAAAGCCTACCGCCCCACCGAGTAAATCTGTTCTCCCTTCAGACTCTGAAACATGGCTCTTCCAGTTTCAGGCCTTCACACTCAGACCAGCTTGCCAGCTCACCTCACAGCCCTGGCACGTGGTGGCCTCCACAGGCAGGCGCCAGTTCTTTACCGTCTCTCTCTGCCTGTCTCACACCCCCCCACCCCACTGCATCTGTGTCTCTGCGCCAACGCACTGCTATCCAGAACCAAAGCTGGGTAGAAAGCTTGGTCCCGAGGGCAAGCAGGAGATAAGAAGTGTACCAACTAATATCCCTCAAATCACCCTACAGCAATGACTACACCTCAGGGGTTTGCAATCATAAAAGAAAATTAAAAATTAAGAAAAAAAATCACAGTAGTCCCTAAATAACTGGTAAAATTTAAAACTAGACTTACTAACCTTTCCTTTCACACACACGTTTACACCACCAGATACTGATAGCCTATGGAATTCTAATTTCTTCTTACACTATTTTAAATTAGAGACTATATTTTATTATTATAATTACAGATTATATTTTCTTGCTTACAGGAATTATGAATACTCATGAAGCTAGCCATAGCCGTCTCAAGATTCCTTCACAAAACCAATTCTATCAACATTTAAAATTGAGATGTTGCTCTTGGCCACAACATAAACAGACCAACCTCAAATAAACTAGCTGTGAGTTCTTCCAACTCCTGCCCAAGTTGATCTCGCACTTTCGAAAGTCTCTCACATTCTTCATCTTTTAACTTCAATTCCTATGAGAAATTGATAATTTTGTTTTAGATCTCTTCAGTCTGAAATGAGATTATATCGACTATATAATAGTTATTAATAGAATTATAAAATATTAACACCATCTCCTAGTACCTGCTAGATGGAAGACAAACAAACAACCACAATTACAACAAATCAACACGTTACATTAGATTTCTCCCAGAAAACGTCCAGAGACTAAATATGAATATAACACATAAAAAAACACTATTTCCCCTTTAGCTTTTCTCTGAACATATTTATTTCTCCCAAGCATGAACTTCTTTCAATTTTGCTTTCTAATGTCAATAAAATTAATGATTTTTTAAATGTTTACTTAAAGGGGATAGATGGTTCAGTCAGTAAAGTCCCCACCACAAAAGCGTAGAAGACCCGAGTTTGGATCCAGAACCCATGTGAAAAAGCAGGCACAGCAGGGAGACAAATCCCTGAGCTCACGGGCACAGCAGTGCACACCTGCAACCCCAGCACAGAGGAGACAGAGACGGACAGATCCTAGAGCTCACGGGCACAGCAGTGCACACCTGCAACCCCAGCACAGAGGAGACAGAGACGGACAGATCCTAGAGCTCACGGGCACAGCAGTGCACACCTGCAACCCCAGCACAGAGGAGACAGAGACGGACAGATCCTAGAGCTCACGGGCACAGCAGTGCACACCTGCAACCCCAGCACAGAGGAGACAGAGACGGACAGATCCTAGAGCTCACGGGCACAGCAGTGCACACCTGCAACCCCAGCACAGAGGAGACAGAGACGGACAGATCCTAGAGCTCACGGGCACAGCAGTGCACACCTGCAACCCCAGCACAGAGGAGACAGAGACGGACAGATCCTAGAGCTCACGGGCACAGCAGTGCACACCTGCAACCCCAGCACAGAGGAGACAGAGACGGACAGATCCTAGAGCTCACGGGCACAGCAGTGCACACCTGCAACCCCAGCACAGAGGAGACAGAGACGGACAGATCCTAGAGCTCACGGGCACAGCAGTGCACACCTGCAACCCCAGCACAGAGGAGACAGAGACGGACAGATCCTAGAGCTCACGGGCACAGCAGTGCACACCTGCAACCCCAGCACAGAGGAGACAGAGACGGACAGATCCTAGAGCTCACGGGCACAGCAGTGCACACCTGCAACCCCAGCACAGAGGAGACAGAGACAGACAGATCCTAGAGCTCACGGGCACAGCAGTGCACACCTGCAACCCCAGCACAGAGGAGACAGAGACGGACAGATCCCAGAGCTCACGGGCACAGCGGTGCACACCTGCAACCCCAGCACGGAGGAGACAGAGACAGAAAGATCCCTAGCTCACTGGCTAGCCAGCCTGCAAACAGGTGAGCTCCACACTCCGTGAGAGACCCTGTCCCAGCAATATGAGAAAGCAACAAAAGACAACAACCTTATCAGTCTCTGACTTCCACACACATGCATGTACATCCACATGCGTGACAAACACACACCACACACAAGATTGTATTCAAACATCAAAATACTTGATTTTATATGTTGAAATCACTTGAAACTAACCTTTCAAACAAAGATTTTAAAAAATCTAAAGCTCTAGCTGGGCAGTGGTGGCACAAACCTTCAACTCTAGTACTTGGGAAGCAGAGGTAGGTGGATCTCTGTGAGTTCAAGGCCAGTCTGATCTACAGAGTGAGTTCCAGGACAGGCCCCAGAGCTACACAGAGAAACCCTGTCTAAGAAGCTCTGTCCACGTCATTCAGTTCCTCAGACAATGTAATAACTAGTCAGGTCACAGAAGGCAGCTTAAGATTTTAATCTCCCAAAGACAACTCTTGAAAACCAAATATCCTAAGCTTGAGAACCTGATGATAAATCCTCAACAAAACCTGGCAGAAGAAATCCCTTGCAAATCTCAGGCTATAGAGAACATGTCCTCGCTGTGCGGGCATGAAGCAAGAGATGCAGCCCCACAATCATTACACACACCTCAAAGTGTAAGGACTCGCACGGTGGAGAAAAGGGGAAGAACACAGCTGAGAAGATGGGAAAAGCAGAAAGGTTTCCCAGGCCTCACTTGCAGGTGAACGCGACCAGCCATATGCTCCATCCCGGAGGTGGCGGGCTGCTAGGAAACGTGACACACGGTAGAGTGGTGAGCAGGGAGCCTCTCCCAGCACAGCACAGCCTCACACTGAGGGAAAACCTGCTGCCAGAAAACCACCAAAACACAGCAGATGGGTTGAGACAGGCTGTGATGCGAAACTCTGACCTGACAGTGGAATGCTGAGGCGCTAAGACCCCCAGAAACGCTGCCCTAGAGAAAACCTGGCTGAACAAGGAGAGCTCCGAAAGATGCAAGCCATGAAAAAGACACACCAATCACAAGGAAGGCCACAGGCTACCCTGCTCCTGCACCCAAACTTCCTAATGTTCCTTTAGAAACTCAAGATACATGCACATGAGAAATAGAAATGGATAAAGTTACAGTTAAACAGAAACAAGATGCTCTGGTATGCAGGGTGACTGCAAACAATAACGTGTTGAATATTCCAAAACCTATAATAAAGGATTCCAAAAACTTTGTCAATAGAAAACTTGGAAGAGCTAAATATGTTTAACATGATTTAAACACGACACAACATACATATTAGTTACATGATAGTAACATATTAATACATATGATTTTATGTTTCTGTCTGTTTAAAAACATTTCTAAAAGTCAAGTTTCCTATAAGAGAGAAAAAAATCGGATATGAAACTTCAACAGGGGTATTTTATGCTACAAAACAATGAAGTATTATTTAAAAAACAAAACAACTCTAGACTATAAGTTGAATGTTTTTCATCCAGCCAATCTTCCATAAGGCCACAAAGTAACACACCTGTAAGATCTCAGAAAACATCTGCCCTATGAACTTCCTTGAGTGATGGAGTAGATTAAGTATCAGTAACTCTCACAAAACAAAACCTGCTGAAGCTTTATTAAGAGTGAAAAGGAAACTATAGAACCATGACTTGAAAAATAAAGCTAACAAAATAATAACTGAGATGACTCAATGGAAGAGTGCTTGCCTAACAGGACGAGGCCCTGGGTTCAGTCCATGGGGGTGAGGACACAGACACGGACACACAAACACACGCATGCGCGCACACACACGAGGAGGGGAAGGGAGAGAAGGAGAGAAAGAGAAGAATGGTGAGCCACAGACAGGATTCACATTTGCAAAGGACATACGTGATAAAGAACTATTATCCAAAACATGACAAGAATTATTAACAACATTAACAGAAGAAAAACTTTAAATGAACAAAATACCAGACCAAGACATTTCACCAAAGAAGACACACAGGTGATAAATAAGTTTCTGAAAGACACTCAATGGTCTCAGTGTTCTCTTTTATCCAGCAACTGCAGGTAAAACAAAACGCCACCAGACACCGTCAGAACGGCCAAAACCCAACCACAGAAGACACTGCACGCTCATGAGGACATGGAGCACAAAAAAGTCCCATCCCCTGCTGCTGGGAGAATAAGGCGTGTGCTCACTTTGGAAAATGATTTGATAGTTACTTACAAAAGCAGACACAGTCTTAACAAATCATCCAGTATCCTGGCACAGATCCGAAGAAGCTGAAGACTTAGGCCTACATAAAAACATGCATGCAAATGTTTTTAGGGCTTCATCTGTAACTCCTCAGACCTGGGAGCAGTCAAGGTCCTTTACTAGGAATCCTTCTTAGCAGCAACTTCGGTCAGTCCAACACAACAGGTGAGCACTCGGTGCTAAAGTGAGCAGTGCACCCATGAAGAGATACTCAAGACCCTTAAATGCATACTGTTAAGTGAAAAGCCAATCTGAAGCAGCTACTGACTGTGTCTTCAGCCACGTTACCTCCTGGACCAAAAGCAGGTCGGCAGACACGGGACCCTAACAGGTTATTTTTCTCAATTTAATCTGGTTTATTTTTTGATACAGGGCCTCACTCATAGAGATCCCACTGCCTCTGCTTCGAGTGCTGGGATTAAAGGCATGTGCCTAATAAGGACATACTAAAGCCTTTATTCTACCCACACTGATCTTCAGCAACAACCTGGGGAAGACAGTTGATAACTAGATAACTAGAGAGTTACACCGTGATCTCTGGCACACCACACCTCTCAGTCTCATGGGCGGCTCCCCTATTCAAACACTATGGATCTGTTGCTGGAAAGTGATTTTCAGTCCTACAAGATTACAAAGTCTATCCAGGCGGTGGTGGCACACGCTTTTAATCCCAGCACTCGGCAGGCAGAGGCAGACAGTTCTCTGTGAGTTCAAGACCAGCCTGGTCTACAGAGCTAGTTCCAAGACAGGCTCCAAAGCTACAGAGAAACCCTGTCTCGAAAAACACAAAGCCCACCACAGAACAAAGATCCCTAACTACTTCACAGGAGAGCAACCTCTCTTCAGAGTATTTCACAAATAAAAGGTTAAGTTTCTAATATATTATACTGCTTATAAGTTACTAACCCATCTAGTATATTATGCATATGTACGTAAGTGTACAATATGCCTGCATACCCATATACATATCCATGATATCAACAAAATACAGCAAGATTACATCACACACTTCATGAACAAAATGCTTAATCTTCCTTGGGAAGCTCAGAAAACTGCAGTGTGCACATGTGTGGATGTGTAGATTCAGGAAGCGGTTACCTGGATAAAGTGGGCAGATAAGCAATATAAGGGAACACAATTAAAGCAAAGAGCCAGAACCTGGAAACAACCTAGATGCCCTTCAATTGAAGAATGGATGAAGAAAGTATGGAATATATATACATATTAGAGTACTACTCAGCAATAAAAAACAAGGACTTCTTGAAGTTTGCAGGCAAATGGGTGGAAATAGAAAACACTATCCTGAGTGAGGTAAGCCAGACCCAAAAAGAGGAACATGGGATGTACTCACTCATATTTGGTTTCTAGCCATAAATAAAGGACATTGAGCCTATAATTCAGGTTCTTAGAGAAGCTAAATAAGAAGGAGAACCCAAAGAAAAACATATAGGCTTCCTCCTGAATATTAACCTTCATCAGGCGATGAAAGGAGACAAGAGACAGAGACCCACATTGGAGGGAACGCAACTTCCCATTCTAATCAAGACAGAGTAATGGTCCAATTTACCACCCACACGACACAACTGAAAAACCAGGAGAACAATTCTCAAGCCACTGGGCACGTGCCAACAAAAGATTGTTTCCCAGAAGAGGGAAACAAAGTGAGCCCTGGGTCATGTGAGCAGATGAGACGAGAGGATGGTCAAGCCCTAAGTTCAGGAAGTTAGAAGTAAGGGTCAACATGTTACACAACAAAAGCAAACTATTTAAAGGTTTAGACTTTGGGCATGAAAACCACGAAGTCTGAGACAGGTCAGATACTGCAGAAGGAAAGACCAGCACTGGCAACTGTGAGAAACGATCCACAATGACACGCAGAGGGAAACGACTAGAAGAACAGAACCCCACACTCTAACACACAGAGAAGAGCATCACACTCTAAGGGTGTGTGCACAGCCCAGAAGAAAACTGTACTGCACGGGGAAAGCATGGAACTGCTTACAGAAGACTCTCCCAGCGGCAAACAGCACAGACGGCACAGACAGAGCAGCTCCTGTGGGAACCAAGGTGTGCGGGAGACAGCAAAGCAAAATCTTTTCAACTAAGAGAAAGAATATGTACATCGACCTCCAAGTCTGCGGCCAGTGAACTGCAAAAACTAAAGTAGCATATGCAAACAGGAAACATGTTAAAGGTGACCTTCAAGCAGAAAGAAAACGACAGCTGGAAATCTAGATACACTTGAAACCAAAGAGCAACACTGGAAACAGAAGCTATGTGTAGAAAACTGAAAATTATTACTCATTATTTATCTCCTTAAAATAATCAAATGTTCAGTGCAAAAATCAAAGTGCATGATGAGATTTAAAATATATGACGTATATGATAACCACTGCACAGAGCTGGAAGAAAAGAGAAACACTTCTAAGGTTCTTACACTGCGCATAGGCAGTATGCAGCTGGGAAGCAGACAGTAACAGGTGAAAGGAGTGTACTCTAAGTCATAAACTACATTAACACAACAAAAATTAGCCAGGAAGTCAAAAAAAGTAAGAGTGAAATTATAAAAATAATGAATACAAAAGGATGAATAAGAAAAATCAAATAGAACGACAGAATACAAATGGTAAGACAAGAGATTTAGCCAAATTTTATCAATATTGCATTAAATATAAATGGCCTAAATACACCAATCAATGGGCACATATTAGTAAAAAAGGATAAAAAGCAAGACTTGCTCTAAACAGAAAGGTCCAAATAAAAGGATGAAAACAAGGCAGGTATGAATATGCAATGGCCCATGATGTAATTTTGATTCACAAGTTATCAGAATTCAGAAAATATTTTCATATTCAAATCCTCAAGACTTGAGTCCTACGTTGTATTAAAACTACATTACCCTCATCCTAATACAATTCAGTATATATGTCACACAGTTATGCTTTGCTGGGAACGCCATGGTGGACAGATGGTGGAATATATGTCATGGCATTAAAGAAATAAATCTGACAGATTTTCTCAGTTTTTAAAATACAAATTGGTATTTGACCACAGCTGTCAAATTTATATACGTAGAATTTTTCTGATCATCCCTAAATTGTACTTTTGCTGTCTGTAGAATCAGGAGTAATACTCATTTTACTCTTAATACTGGTAATTTGTTTTTGTTTTTGTTTTTTTTTGCCAAAGGTTTGTCAATTGGGGGAGGTTGTTTGCTTGTTCTTTCAAGACGGTTTCTCTGTAGCTTTGGAGCCTGTCCTGGAACTAGCTCTGTAGACTAGGCTGGCCTCGAACTCACAGAGATCCACCTGCCTCTGCCTCCCAAGTGCTGGGATTAAAGGCGTGCGCCACCACTGCTCGGCGGCGAGGTTTGTCAATTTTATTGATGTTTTAAAGAATCCAGTTATTTTGTTTTCTATTTCTCTTGTTAATTTCACTGAATTCCACTCTCACTCTTTATCTTTCCCATTTTTCTACTCACTGTGTTTTAACTTTCCTTTGGTTTTTAGGCTGATAAAGTAAGATTGTTCATTTATGACTTTTCCTGGGCTACAGAGATAGCTAAACAGTTAAGAATGTTTACTGCGCAGTCATAAAGACCAGAGTTCAGATCCCTGCACCCACGAGACAAGTCTAGCATCCTGACATAAACCTATAACCGCAGCTCTAGGGGTGAAGAGGAGACAGAAGGATCACTGATGCTCGCCATCTTCTAGCCTAATGGAGAAAACGGTTCAAAGAAAGACCTTGTCTCAAAGGTAAAGGCAGAGAGCAATAGGAAAAACATCCCCTGCTGCCTCCTGGCCTCTGCACACACACACAGGGGACATACATCCCCTCTCATTCACACAACACACACACATACACAACAAATAGATAAATATATTTCCTGTTTCCTAATGCTACACAGTTCTCCCTGCAATTTCATTTCAGTCTCGGGTAGGGGTATGATGAGAGCTGGCACTGAATTTGAGGACAAATAAAAAGGAAAATAGCAAGGAAAGGAAATTCTACAATGTAAAATACAGACAATATTGACAATCGGCAGAAGAAAGGTGACATCACCAAAACAATTCCTCCAAGTAAGAAGAACCAGACTGGAGGACTCCCGGAGTGGCGACCAAGCCCACATAAGGAGATGGTTCACTCGAGATACCATCCGCGAGACTGTGTTAGAGGTAAAGCCAGACAGCCAGCAGCCAGCGCAGAGTTTCCCAGGCAGAGCTAGACTATTTCACACACTCACGGATACTTCCAATGAGGCCCAGCCTCAGTGAAGGCTGAGAGCAACAAGACAAATGTGGTCACGAGCTGCATCCCAAGAAGTCATGCCAAGGGAATGGATGGAAGGACACATGGTTTTCTTACCCTCTGGGCTTTCGCAAGTTCTTCTTTCAACCTTTCATAGCCCTTCTCTCTAACTTCCAGAACAGATGGGCTTCGTAAACGTGACAGGCTATCCGTACTCAACCCAAAGATGTCATCGCTGCAAACAGGAGCCTCTGTGACGGTGGCACCCTGCAAAAACTCCCTCTCAGCATTACAGCTGTCCTTCCTTGACGTCAGCTTCGTGAGGCCCACTGTCACTCCAGACGTCACAGACGATGCGGGGTCCGGAACGTGAACGCTGCAAGGAGAGGAAGCTCAGAAGGTGTGCAATAAACGTGCCAACGAACTAGGCGATCTACACTTAACTAACGGTGGGCTCGTGCCAGCTACACTTCAGGGCTCAACAGTGGCACGTGGTCAGTGGCTACCATTCATCAGCACAACACAGAAAGGGCTACTGAGTACTACTTCTCCAGGACAGGGACATGGCTGCAGCTGAAGGCTGAATCAAGTCTGCATGGCTCTCGTAAGGGCACAAGGCAGGAACTGATGACAAAGAATCAGTAACACTGTATGACCTGTAAAACTCAAGATGAAATTTCTGTGGCACAAGTTTTACCGGAAGAGTCATACTGATTCATTTACATACTGCCTGCAGAACAAAACTGAAGAACTGGTACAAAACCTGTATGGCCTGGGGCTGGAGAGAGGGCTTGGAGGTTAACAGCACTTGCTGTTCTTTCAGAGGACACAGATTTGAATCTCGGGCCTGGCATGATGCTAAAACCATCTGTAACTCAGTTCAGGGGATCTGATGCCGTCTTCCAGCCTCCATAGGTACTACACACGAGGTACAGATACATATGCAAGCAAAACATCCATATGCAGAAAGTAAATAAAATCTTTTAAAAAGGAAAACTATATGGCCTGCTAAACCTACAGTGGATATCGACATAAGTTTGCCAATTCCTGGTCTAAGGATTAAAATATATCACTCTACATGGGCATACTTTTATCATTTAAATTTTCTAAAAAGGATAATTTAAGACATCAAGCAAACTTTTAAAAATAACAATTATCCAAAATAAGTGTGGTGGCTCTCTGTACCTGATGTTAGGTATCTGCGTGCTGGTGACCTCACACCTGACATCGGGTATCTGCGTGCTGGTGACCTCACACCTGACATCGGGTATCTGCGTGCTGGTGATCTCACACCTGACATCGGGTATCTGCGTGCTGGAGATCTCACACCTGACATCGGGTATCTGCGTGCTGGAGATCTCACACCTGACATCGGGTATCTGCGTGCTGGAGATCTCACACCTGACATCGGGTATCTGCGTGCTGGTGACCTCACACCTGACACTGGGAATCTGATATGAGGTATCTGCGTGCTGGGATCTCATACCCAACACTGGGAATCTGATATGAGCTATCTGCGTGCTGGGATCTCATACCCGACACTGGGAATCTGATATGAGCTATCTGCGTGCTGGGATCTCATACCTGACATTGGGAATCTCCGCACAGTTTAAACGCCTAGGGGATGAGTACACAGGCTGTGTGGGAAGATCAGAAAGATCTAAGGCATTAGCCTGGAGAGGCGCAGAACATAAAGACGAAGGGTGTGGCCGGTAGATGACGCTCGGGGAGGTCGTCTGCTCTTGGGTTCCTGGGTCACACACACCAAGAAGGTCCGGAGAAGTAGGTGAAGCAAGATTCACTTCATGGAAGCCTTCCAAGGGGTCATTAGCCATAGCAAAGGCTTCATCCTAAGACAGTCTAAGCTAAAGCCAAAAGAGTACAGTTATTTTTAAGGACTTAATTCAAAACTGAATCAAAATACATAAGCTGTAAAACAATCTATATAAAGTTCATGCTTACAATAAAATACTGTTTAAAAAGAAAAAGAAAAAAACCTACTTAACATTTACAACGTGATCTCATGGTGGAAATACCACAGAAGGTAACCTGATTTGGAAGAGATATGAAAATACAGAAATACTGTCACAGTAGGTACAATTAACAGACATGAAGAAAAGCTTTCTTAATTTCTTAGCTTTGCTATCATCTATAACCTTAGAAAGAGAGATAAACACTTTTAGAACAAGCTAGCCCTAAGTTCAACTATCCTATCCTGCCTTGTACTGGATGTGACTTGGATAAACCACTGGTTTTTATTTTGAAAGCACTTTAAGGGGGCTGGAGAGATGGCTCAGCGGTTAAGAGTATTGCCTGCTCTTCCAAAGGTCCTGAGTTCAATTCCCAGCAACCACATGGTGGCTCACAACCATCTGTAATGAGGTTTGGTGCCCTCTTCTGGCCTGCAGGCATACACAGACAGAATATTGTATACATCATAAATAAATAAATATTTTTTTTAAAAAGGCATTTTAAATTGACATAAGAACTTCAGCGCTCCTGAGTAGCAGTCCCCACAATCTGGATGTTATTAACATGTCTGAGTCGTTTGAGAATGTTTCAACCCATTAATATGTACATATACACATGGACATACACACTGTATTCCAAGTCCAAGGATATTCTCCTAGCTGATCATAAAATCATCAAATCTAGGCAGTAAATGATTAAAATTACCACCAAATGCACAAGCCCCAATCAAAATTCACTGACTGCCCCACCGCTGTACTTCATGGTCAGGTCCCAGATCCAGTTCTGGGTTATATGTTCATTAACCTAAACCCAAATGGCGGACTAGGAATGGGCCTAACTACAACCCCCCACACCCCATCTCCTGGCTGCCATGAGCACGAAGGCAATCCCTAAAATCACTCAGGGATACTGTGCTCCTGAGAAACATTTACTTCATGGCCATTAAGAACAGCACGCTTCAGTTTCTACATTAGTAAAAATATATATACATAATATTGTTCAACGAATTTACAAAATGTTTGCAAAAAATAAGACATGTCTCCCTCCAGTTGCTCTCTCAATTGTAAAACCAAGAATCTTGTAAACCATTCAGTGATTTTTTTTTTTTAATCTACATGGAAAAGTCCAAAAAGTCAGAACCTATAAAGTCCCGAACCCACTCCTTTCCAATCTGGTCCTTCCTAGGGAAGCACTGGGAAGACTATGAGCCATCCTTCCTGAACCTTCATGTCAAACAGCAGCTGGACATGCCACTTCTTCCCCAATATACAGAAATACTCATTCACTTGTGAAACCAATAAATCACCAATAAAAAGCCTTATAAAATATCCAGCAGAGAATAAAAACGTTGCAGAAAGCAGAGACAATGTTAACAGCCTCTCAAAATCACAGACTACTACGTGACCATGTAGGGACAACCAAAATTTTATCAAATAAATCTATAAATTCCCAACTTCAAAGTAAATGAATTTATAAATAGCAAACTTATTGACAGCAAATGGTACTTTCTGTCCCCAAAGCTTAATAATTTATTGCAAAATATTTACTGTGCCAAATGAAAGCTCAGACAGTACTTTCTAAATTATCTTTTTCATTAAAAAAAGTAATTTCATTTATTATGTAATTCACACGCAAACACACAGCGAGGAAAAGTCTATGCTAAAAGTATATATTTCATTTTCATAAAGCTTACTAATTCATGCTAAGGTAAGAAAAACAACAACTTTGAGATAGTGTCTATTTGACAACCTCATGTATAACCATCTCATGACCGTATATCAAGCTCATTCCCCGTCACCTCCTCTTACCCCTCTCCCACTCGGGTTGATGCTTTCTTCTCCCAACGAGCCCCCCTCCCACCAGGTCCTTATTTTATCCATGCACGGCTTATGCAGGCAGCCACTGCTGCTGTGTGCCTAGCAACAGCCACGCCACACCCACAGAGCAGTGCCGGTGGTGTCCGTCCATCCTCTCGCTCTCATCCTCCCACCCTCTTGGGGATGCTCCCTGGGCCAGCCAGCAGGTGTACCACGCAGGACGGAGCACCCAGCATGCCTTGCTTGCAGGTCAGGACTGTAGCATGTAGGACCCACAGCTGGCTTAGACCACTGATGACTCTTCTCCCCCAGACGTCACAGCACCTTCCGGCACTGTGAACAGTAGGCAGCGGAGAGAGCTGCCAGCTCAGTGCCAGCCTGCTGTCTCCTGTCTCACATCCAGCACATGGTACCTCCTTCAGCAAAGGGCTCTTTACCACCTAAGCCTGCTGGTTAACCAAGGGCAAAGGCAGGAGCCTGTATTTAAGCTGAGATTTCAACAGTAACTATGGCCCTTCCTTCTATCCCGTGCGTATCTAATTCAACTTTGTATACCCTAAAGGCTCACCGAATTACAGAGTACAACTGCATTGTAATTTCTAGAAATGCAGAATGAGACAAATCTTCTGGAAGAAAACGTGGCGATACCTAGCAAAGTGGCAGGTTCGTGCAGCGTGCGACCCAGCATGCTCTTAGGGCTTCAGCCCAAAGACAAACAGGCAAACTGGAAAAAAAAAAAAAAAAAAAGAAACATATCATTTTTAACAGCAAAAGACTGACTTGCAAGGTGAGGAACGGTCTCATAATGAAGTGCTACTTGTGGATATAAGAAGACGAAGCGTATCTACACACACCGCTGTGAGTGACCTGAGGATGTGCTGATAAATCTAACAGCACGCAGGGAAACAGCTGTGTAGGTTCAGGAAGCCACTCTGAAAACCTTTATCCCAGCACGCATGTGGCGGACAGGAATAGTCCTCCTTCCACTGTGCCATGGGGACCTGGAATCACACAGGTGTGGCCCAGTCTGCTCACAGGCCCACAAGCTACTTCTAAATCTAGGAGAGGTGTGTACAAGTACAAACAGCCTTCTCAGCTACGGGATGTATGTAGCTGCACATACGTACATGTTTATCCTAGAACTGGAAGATTTTCCTAGAAACACAACCAGAAAAGTTTTCTATAGTGGGAGTGAGGAACCAGGTGGAGGGAACAGTGGCAAGGGCCAGACTCTCATTGTTTATAGGTTTGATTTTTAACTTGAAACCATATGAATATTAATTTTTTTAATCTTTGAAAGTAGAAACATCTAACATAGAGATGGTAGCTTAACCACATATAAAGTAAGTACTTCACATAACTTAAAAACAATAAAGTAAATCCTAACAATGTTTTCTAAAACAAGTGTAGTAGAAATATCATAAATTATTTCCAGTGATCATATTAGCAGTAACACTGATGGTTTTATTCTGAAACTATTATCCATGTAAAATCAAACAAGTAAGTTATCTTAATGTCATCTGTGACCAAAATGCTTTTAGGTATGACAAAAGTTTAATACAAATACAAACTCAAAAAAGCTAAATCTTAAGAGCCTTTAAATCAAAAACACTATTTTTTCCCTCTTGTGGAAAGACCTGCTCGTCAGCTTAGGAACTACTACTGTGCTCCCTGAAGATCCTCAAGCCCTTCTCTGTTCCTGCGTTAGTGGGTATTGTAATCCTCGTCTAGATCCGCTGAACTTATACTAAGCGGATTTTCTAAAAACATTTCCTCATGATCTAAGCCAGCTGCGTGATATACCGGACTGTAAGGATGAGCTTACTTTTCCCTTTATTTATCAGCTCTACAAACAATGAGTTGATCCCGGTGTGTCTTCTGTGACAGTGTGGTCTGAAGGCCACAAAAGAATGACTCAGTCCGTAAGAGCAGGATGCCCAGAATCCATGTCAACAGTGGGATATACTGGCATCCTACTTGGAACCCCAACACTGCTAGGGGGTGGGGGAGTGAGTGGCTTTCCCTGGGCAGCCAGGTTAATGAGACTGCCTCAAATGACAAGGTGTATGTTGCCTGAGCAACATTCGAGATTGACTTCTGGCCTCTATAAATACACATATGTACAGACAGACAGACAGACAGACACACACACACACACACACACACACACACACTACAGGAAAATCAAAGAAAGCAAAGGCAAAGGAATGCAGAAATAACAAGTGAAAGCCCTTCCTCCACTAAGATGAAACAAAGTTCTCAGCAGGGTGTTCAGGTGACCAAGTTATTGCCTCAAAACACTCACAAAACACAAATGCAATGGCTAACACAAAGGAGGGCATTGGGCCTGCTTCTGCTAAACTATCAGGACAGTCAGTGCGCACCAGTTCTCACAGCTGGAATCTGTACCATGACCTCTACCTTAAGGGTGGAAGATGGAGAAGCAGTTAGCACTTAGCAGCCCTGAGACATGTGCGTGCCTTCATTGCTTCTGTTGTGATGCACTTGAGCACTGATTAATGTCAAATCCCCTCAGGATTAACTCAGTCTCCAGGGATGGAGAGGACCTGTTGCTCTTGCAAAGGACCAGGGTCTGGTTTCAGGCACCCATCCATACCTCCTTACAGGAGATCTGGTGCCCCCTTCTGGCCTCTGGGGGCACTGCACACACGTGGCTCACATACATGCAGGACAACTTGGCTGGTTTCATACTCCCAAAGACCAAAGGAGACTTCCAATCAGGGGGAAACTAATCAGAAGAATGTGCTTCTGAATGTTGACATGCACTTGGTGTTACCATTTCTCCTTCTGAAGTCAGTATTCTCACAGCGGAAACAGCGACCAACCTCAACTGAAAGTTAACTTTCATGCAGGAGTATTAAGAAACCCCCATGTAGTAACTGATTAAATGATGCCCAGCAAAATCCAAGCAACTTCTTACAACAATGACATTTTTCTACATAAAATCCACACTTGAAATGAAAACTAAAGGATCCATAAGACAGCTCCAATCACTCAAATCATCGGGATGAGTTAGTGATGAAATATTTTCCGAGAAGTATCTTAGAAGCTGGGCATGGGAATACACGCCTGTACTCCCGCGTTCTGGCTACAGCTGGAGGATCTCCAGACTGAGGCCAGCCTGAGCTACATAAGGAACAGTCTCCAGAAAATAAAAATAAAGAAAGGGTAACGAATAAAAGAGCATCTGAGGACATGAATGAAATACACACTGAAAAGTGTCTGCACCCATAAGTCCCTCCACAGACACAGCAATCCAATCAGACCAAATCAAACCGAACTAGGAAAAGCCCAGGTTTAATGGGTACAACGTTCCCAGATGATTTTCCATTAAAACCAAGCATCTGTTTCCTGGAGGCAGTTTAAATACCCTGTTGGGAGTGGCCTTGAGCATCTCTGGGGGAGGGGCATCATTTGGTGGGCTTTCTGAGATGCTGTAGGGTTTGGAGAGAGATGGGGCGGGGGCTTGGGGTGAAACATCCACCAGAACACTATAAATAATATAAAAGCTAGGAACATGATACACAATAATAGTCCAAATGAACAAAAAAAAAAAACAAAAAAGGCATTTTCCCACTATGTATTCTCAATTTGACTTCCCTTGATAAATGAGAAGCCGAAAAGAATCATTTCCCAAATCAACTTGGTATATCTGAAAATTAATTTCTCTATTAATAAAAGAGAACTACACTTTAGAAACAGACAACGGTTACATGGCATCGGAGTAGAAACACTCATGCCGGAACAGAAAAGCTAAGGATCTCACCTCTTAAACATTTCTTTAATTATTAGTATTACTGTGCACGGGTGTGTGTAGGCATGAGACTGTCACAGGGCCCATGTGGAGGGGCAGAGAACAACCTGTAAGTTCGAGATCAACCCAATCTACATAAGGTCCAGGGCGACCCAGGCTACATATGAGACCCTGCCTCGAAACACCAAAACAGATTATAAGCACCATTTCCTTTTTTCAATGTATTCTTTGCTGACTACTGATCCATGCACTAAGGGCTGGGAAGACAGCTATATGCATCTCCACCGTTTTTTACCCCTTTTCTTTTTTTAGACAGGGTCTCTCTCACTAGATAGCCCTGGCTGATCTAGAACTTTCTAGGTAGACCAGGCTGGCTCCGCTTCTTGAATGCTGGATTTAAAGGAATGTGCCACCACACTGGCCAGATATTTTTTTTAATTCTCAGATGACTTTCAAATTTAGCATGGATGTTTAAAGTCTGGCTCTTGACATTAAACATTAGATTGCTACTTCAACAGTATATCATAAACTGAAGTGTTACCAATTCTACCTATTAGTTCACTTCCTTAAACATCTCTGTTATATACAACAGAAGGATGGTCGCCAGCTTCAGCTCATCAAGGCACAGCCTGGTGCTGATGTCTAAGAACACAGCAGCAGACAGGCTAAATCGATGATATGTGGTCCATGAGAGCCAGGGATGACCCTGCAGGCACAGGGGATGGAGGAGAAGGGTGCTCTAAGGAGAGTAAATTACAACTTACATCTTAAATGCTAAGTAGGCGTCCACTGGATTGACAAAGCAGGGAGGTAAGACAGGATGCTCAGGGAATTCAGGTCTGACACTAAGGACACCAGCAAAGGAAAGAGTGGCAGATAATCAAGCAGGGAAGGCAGCTGAGGGACAGACTATTAAATGCTTCATTTAACAAGAAAATGTTGCTTGGCGTTGATCCTGAAGAGTCAGACCTTCATGGGAAATGCAGCCAGACTGTAATACAATCACTGGGGAAAGGACTCCAAGGTGGGGATGGCTTTAAATAGAGGGAACGTTCAATGGTTCCCACAAAGGACTACGTAAATGACAAAGGTCAGACCAACACTGCCGAGGTCCCACCTCGGAATACCTAGAGCAGGAGTTGGATGTTTGCTTTTTATCTGCACATATGCAGAACCTAGCTGAGCATCACAGCGTCCTCTAAAATGTCCCAGTCTATACTTTACAGAACAGACTCAGAGACAGGGATGAGTCGAGGTCAAATAGTCCACAAATAAGTAAGAAGAGGCAAGCCTGGCTGTGTCTGACGCCAACACTTGCCCCACTACACTAAAGACACAGTTACAAGACAAACTGACTGAAGGACAGGGACAGCAGAGCCAGAAAGACAAAGGGTTTCTAAGGCCAGCTCATCACATCCACCCTGAGAGGTGATGAACACCCACACAGAAGAACGTTAACAACTCAACTCCATTGTTTCCTTAAGCACAGTCACCGAAGTCAACACTGGCCACTTTTTGTGTCCTTCCTATTCTTTCCCTCTCCTTCGCTGGTTGCAATCACCATGTCCTCCTTTGTTTATTACTTTGCTGAGATTTTTTTTTAACTTGTTAAAGTCTTTTAGAGAGCTGTGTGTGCGTGTGTGCATGTGCGTGCGTGGGTGCGTGCATATGTGCATGTCCCTGTGGGTGTGGGGACCAGAGGACAATACCTCTGGTGCTGTTACTCAAGCACATTCACCCTGCTTGTTTGATGAAGGGTCTCTCACTGACCTGGAGCTCATGAGCTCTGCTAGACTAGCTCTAGAGATCGGCTGATTTCAGCCTCCCCGACACTGGGATCCCAGGTGCAGTCACCAGACCAAACCTGTGGTGGTCTGAATGAGGAATGTACCCACAGGCTCTCCTACAGAACACTGGTTCTCAGCTGATTTGGGGAGGTGGTGCTCCATTGGGGGTACACTTTGGGAGCACATAGCCTAACCCTACTTCCCTGCTTCATGCCTGCTCTCTCTGCTTCCTGCTCTGGCTGCCTGCTGCCACGCTGTCCCCACCGGTATGGATTCCTAAGCTGCTGGAACTATAATCCACAATAAACTCTGCTATAAGCTGCTTTCGTCATGTTTTATCACAGCAGCAGAACAGTAACTAATACACAGCGTTTTACATGGAGATCAAAGTCAAGCAATCCCTTTACCAACTGAGCCTTCTCCTCCACTTCCCTCACAGGGCCTCAAAAAGGATAACATGCAAATTAAAAGGAACAGTAGCTTGATTTACTGAAGCCAATGTATTCCTGTGTCTTATTCAGCTGCTAAAAATGAATAAAATCTACCATTTTTTGGTTACTAGCAGCAAAATAGGTTAGGCACAGAAAAAGATAAGGATTCCCATTTCCCCAGCTAGTGTAGAAACTTAAAACATTGGTGTTTGTTAACCACGAGCAACAAATCTCTCAAACTCCCACATTCTGCTAACTTCCACCTTCTTCTAAGCCTTGGTCGGCAGCTGTAGCTACTGAACCATGCTGCCAACATTCAGGGGTCAGTCTACGGACGACTCCAGACAACTTAAGTGTGCCTAACTACCTCGTTCAGCTGTGAGGTGAAGGAAAAGGCAGACAGCATAATCCAAGCTGCCAAAGGCACCCCTCTTACTTCTGTGGTCCCCCTGGCTAGTTCTGAGCGCGTCAATTTCTACAGTCAGCACAACTGCACAGGCTTATCCGGTGCAATCCCTCCTGAGCACGGAGCCCAAGGCTGACGATCTCAGCTGGGGTAGGATAAAGCCAGCTGCCCCTGAGCTCACAGACCCACCTCCACAGGCATGCATCCAGTTCACGAGAGAAGTACAAATGCAGCGCAAATATCAAAATTAGTAAATAACAAGCCAGAAATACGTACTCAACACGACAGCAGGGAGGGAGGGCATGGAAGTACCTTTCCGCCATCACGGAAGCGAGGGTTACAGTAAAAGCCCATAGCCAACACAGTCGTGTCCAGGCAATGGGGGTGGGGAGGGAGGTGGGGGTGATATTAGTTAAGAACAGCATCACCGCACAGGAAAAACTAACTACAGAGTTTTTCAAAACCCTGACATCTGATTTCTAGAGCACCAAGTATATAGAGTAGCAAAACTGGGTGTCCTGCAGAATTATATATTGGCCAAAAGTTTAGTTTTAAAGTGTTATCTTCCCAAACTATACCCTTATTGCTTTCTGTCATTACCGAACACACCTACCTACTAGTCACTCCGGCTTCCGCCCCAGTACCCAACTACTGTAACCTTCTGTTTTGGCACTCAACAATTGTATACACATATTTTCACATCCATATGTGTATATACATCCGTCTCTATGTTTTCTGCTGCGAGCTTTTGCTTTTTTTGTATCCTGAGACCTGGATACAGGCTAAGCCAGCCCCTCCACCACTGAGCTACATCCCAGCTTCCTCTAAGTTTTGAGGAGCACATTATATAATTAATAAGGAACATCCCATGCTCCTACCTTAGACTCTACAGCTTCCTTTAACCCCAATGGACTTGCAGAGCAGATATCCAATGAATATTGTATTTAAAAGGCTCTGGTAGCATGAGAATTACATATTACACTCATATAACTATCTCATAAACGCTAAATTAAAAACATTTTTTAGCGTTACGACCTACACATGCGGTGGCAGGGCAGTAATTAAGAACAGGCAATCCTTCAAGCACGAACTGGTGGGATGGGGTGACTAAGAGCAAGCACAGCCTATCCAACAAGAAGCAATGGTCCCCAGCCCTGCCACCGAAGCCGGCTGACTCCTCAGCTACCTGTCACTAATTAGCCATCCGATCCCAGCTAAGCCACACAACTGCTCACGTCTCAATTTTCTCAACTATAAAAGGCCAGGGGTAATAAATGATCTAGCTCCTGGCTGGGGGGGGGGGGGGGGG
>NW_026067906.1:16392133-16465145 GCF_014885135.2 Alexandromys fortis
GGGGGGGGGGGGGGGGGGGAGTGAGCTGGAGTGAGCTGGGATCAGGACTTGCCACTCAAGAACCAGGGACTTAGTAATAGTAGCAACAGCGATATTACCATCATCAGAACGCCTGGGTCATTTTTAATCAGACACACAAATAACAACACCTTTCACCTGCATGCCCCTCCCCAGCTTAAACGCAAAGCTCTTTTTTAGAAAGACCAGTAACAAAGAGCAACAGAGTTTAAAGCTCCACTTGGAGTTCCCACAGTTTTCTTTAAAGCCTGGCTTTGATATCAGCCAGTTATAAATGAGAACTAAGTACTACAGGCAAGTCATTTTGACTCTCTGCACTTCGGTTTCCGTATTTGTAAAGTCTGATAAAGCACCTATAACCTAAGAATGTCCTTAGGACTAATGAGCCAAGGGTAGCCTCAAACGACAGGCACAGCGCCCAGTCTGCGGTCAAGCTAAAGTTCGTTCCTCATCCCCTCCCCCACATCTCAATGGAATGTCTAGTTAAACCCATATCCCACCTTGATAAAGTTCATGTTGGGCTGAGGCACAGAGAAGGACCAAACACTGGCATTTTAAAATGTTTCTACACAGTGTGCCCAATACATCAGTTACTCAAGGTCACATGCTTGGGGAGGCGGCGTGAAAGTCAGCCCTTTCAGCTAAGGAAGCTGCTCAGCAAGATCACCTCAGCACAGAAGAAAAGCCAATCTAATCCCTGCAACACATGCAAGACTCTAAGTTTCTACTGTGCCACAGCATAAAAACGAGAGATGGGCTCCTCCTAGGAACGTTTCCATTTTTAAAAGTATCTGGGGGGCAACCATGTGCGCAGCAGAGTAGGGGCTTAAAGAAAATCCGAGGTAAAGAATTATTTTTAAAAGCATAGAACTAGACTGATTCAGAAGGACAGCTAGATTTAAACAGAGACAATCACTAATCAGATCTCCATAAAGCAGGCGAACAGCAAACAGATCGTGGGAGGTTTGGATGTACTGGAAATCACTGGTGAGCGGCTGCTACGAGAAGGGAGCAAGGAAGCATTCCACCAGACACACTCACTCACAAAAGTATGCATTAATTCAAAACCTCGCCAGACTGGAAAGAGAAAAAAAAAAAGTTTAAAGATGTTTGCTCTTATAGTTAGAATGCATCACTGAGTAACTTCGTGTAATTGTTAAGGTCCTGGGATACGTTCACTACGGCCTTTAAGGACTAAGATTCACACAAGCCAGGTTCAGAACGCAGTGTCTATCCAAACATGAAAAGTCCTCTCAAAATGCACAGCCCTAGTAAATAAATAACACATGCTAACAGAACAAGGCCCCATAAAACTGGTGAAATATTTAACTGTACCAAATATTTACAATGATGGGCTGCATACCGATTCCGCCTCCTCTTTCCCTCGCGATTTGTCATTCATTGTTTAAAAACAAAAACTTAACAGTATAATAAACAGAGACTGGGTCTTTCAAACGATATACACTAGAACAGTTTGTTTTAATCCTCTTATCGGCCTCTCCTCCAATTATGCAATCATTCCACGGGGGGGGGTCACAAGGCTCTTTCCTTGACTCGGGGGGGACACTGAGGAAGTGTATAAACAGGTAGGTTGGGAACAGACGTTTCCTTGAAACTAAAGTGCCTCTGGGGCATCCGTTCTAACTCGGTGCCGAGTGCTCCAACCAGCCATTACGGATCAATGTTTTAATCTCCAACAACCGGCAACTCTTGGCGTGCTGCAGCGTCCACCCGGCTCCATCCCTCCCCAGCCTCCAAGCTGCTTCTCGGCGGGCGGTGGGGCGAGCACGGCGGGGCGAGCGGCTCATGCAGGGGATGGGGGGAAAAGAAGCCGGTTCACCACTCCTGCGTCCGAAGAGAAGCCTGGCCGATCGTGGACAAGAACCCGGGCACCCGCTCTCGGGTCGACGACCCCCACACATCGCCGGCCAACCGCGCCGCCGGCGACTTCGGCAACTCCGTGACCCAGGCCGCGCCGGGCAGCCAGGTGAGCGGCGGGGACCGCTCGGCCCGCGGAGTTAATGAGTAACCTGCCGAGCCGGAGCCGCCGCCCTCCGGGTCCCCGGGGCTCCGCAGTCGGCGGGCCACATCCGCACCCTCCCCGCCGCCTTCCGCACCAGCCCGGCCGCGCTCCGGGCCGGCGGAACCAGCGAGCGAACGAGCGAGCGAGCGAAGCGCCGAAGGGGGGCGGTGCTCACACCGCTGGAGCCTCTCCCTCCCGCCGCCGCCACTCACCTGCCGGACCCGCCGCGGCCACCGCCCGCGCTCAGCGGCGCTCGCTCGCAGAGTCGCAAGGGAGAGAGGCCCCGTCCCCCTCCCAGCTCCGGAGACGAGGTGGACGGCGGCGGATCGACCCCGCTCCACTCCGGGTGCACTGCGATGGGAGCCGTGGAGGCAGAGCCGACCGCGCCTGCGCAGAGCACCGGGCGGGGAGCCGGGAGCAGCCGTCCCCCGGGAGAGGGGGCGGGACTAGAGGCGGGGCCGGGGGGGGGGGGAAACGAGGGGCTCGAGCGCTGCGGCGCCCCCTGGCGCCAGGAGAGGCTCGGTGCAGGCTGCCCCGTACGGAGTCCTGGGTCATCTAAGGGCCGTTTCCCTGGGAATTGCTCAAGCTGGGTCCCCCTGGGGCTAACTTGGAGGATGCTGAGCCCTCCTGGAATGGAAAGAGGCTTTGAGGGTCTGAGTTAAGGACGAGCAGAACCGACCTGAGATTCGGCGTCCATGAATACCTGAAGCTGAACCCGGGAGTGTGCGGTGGGGGTTGCCGTTAAACCCAGGTCCTTTCTAGCAGTTTTCAGAGAAGGTCGTTCCTGTGTCGGCCTTCTCTCATGTGTATGGAAACTGTTTTTATTGTTTTGTTTTGTTTATCAAACTTCCCACACTCGGTCTTTCAAGTTGGAAAAGCCAAAGAACAGACGGAATCAAGCTCCGATAGAAGGGGAGGGGGGCAATCATTCCCCGTAATCGGTCAATGCTGTGATACTCAGAAAAAGGGGCTGTCTTTCTGGGTCGAGTATATCTAGGAGGTGATAACAAAAAGTAGGTTGTGTGTGTGGCTCCTGCGACCAGCCACCTACTGACCTCTGTGACCTTGAGCGCGTTCATCTGCAGACACACCAGCCCTCTCACTAAAAGACAGTTGCAAGAAGGTCTACCTCACGGAGGTTTTCAGAGTTTTAGTGGTTTAATATATGAGATCAGTGGAATGCACAACAGAGTGTCGGGGAACGTAGCCCTCCTACAATCCAACAGAAACCTAGAAAGTCATTTACTGTTTAATAATTCATCTCCGATATATTACCAATTCTTATTTATTCTAATTCCCGAAGAATTCTTCACTTTTCTGCTCAGATGAAGCCTTCATCATTCCTAGACTCCTCATCCTCCCTTATGTTGTGTCTTTATCTGTTTATTGCTTTCCATCTCTGCACCTGCTAGATAGAAACACACACACACACACACACACACTTTTATCCCGTGTAGTCTTTCACTACTTAACCCAGACTCCAGTTCCTTTGTGAACCATTCCCTAACCCTATTACTGGTTCACTGTCCTTCCCTGTGTCCCATAAAAGTTTAACTCTTGCACGTTCCACACCAACCGTTACTGGAGTTGCCTCTCTTTTCTCTTTAGACTGTGTCTTAGAGTAAGCACACGGCCTGGTGCCAGAGAACTCTGTAAAGGTAGGAAGAGGACATGACACACAAGCAGAGTGCACTCTTTGGAAGACGAGCTCTCTAGTTTACTCAGTATAAGACTCAAGACATCATGGATCATGGGTCTACAGAAAACAGGAATACCGGTCTGTTTGAATCTCACAGTGACCTACTTGCATATCAACTGGCTACAAGACTCTACAGTCTTGGACAGCAAACTCTAGCACAGTTTGAAAATGAGTAGGAATCCTATTGCGGTTTGAATGCAGTAGGAATGGCCCCATAGGCTCACAGATTCGAATGCTTAGTCATTAGGAAGTAGTGCTACTTGACAGGGCTTAGGAGGTGTGGCCTTGTTGGGGTGAATGTGGCCTTGATAGAAAACGTGCGTCCCTGAGGGTAGGTTTTGTGATTTCAAGAGCCCAACCTAGGTCCTGTGTCTCTCTCTTCCTGCTGCCTGTGGATCCAGATTTAGAACTCTCAGCTACTTCTTCTCCAGCACCATATCAGCCTGCATGCCACCAGACTCCCTGCCTTAACAGCAATGGACTAAACCTCTGAAGCTGTGAGCCTGCCCCATTTCAATATTTTCTTTTATAAGAGTTGCCATGGTAATGATGTCTCTTCATAGCAACAGAACACAGACTAGAACAGAAGTTGGTGCCAGGAGTAGGGTATTGACAGGCCTGACCATGTTTCTTGGTGGGATGAAGACTTTGGGACTTTGGATCAGGAAAGCAGTTGAATGCTTTAAGCAGGGCTTAGTGGGCCATCCTAGTAGGAGCACGGAAGACAGTGGTGCTAAAGCCATGTAGATTATAACATCCTGGCTCAAGAGGTTCCAGAGGAAAAGAGTATTAGTAAGTGGCCTAGAAATCGGTTTTCATGACATTTTGATGGGAAATGTGACCTTTGTCCAAAAAATTGCCTGAGGCTAAAATGAAGAATTTTAGATTAATACCATTGGCAGAGGAGATTTCAAAACAGCTTAGTATTGACTGTGTCGCTTGGTTATTAGTGGCTACTCTTAGGCAGATCTATAATGAAAAGGAGAAAGCTAAGCAAGGAAAAATACAAAATGTCCAGTTTGGGAGAAAAGTAACACCAGGAAGTATAATAGAGTCAAGTTCAATGCTCAAGGAGATAAAAAAAATTTAAAGAAAAATCTTATCCTGAATGAAATAAAGAAAGTGGTGACATTGGTGTAAAACCCCACCCATACAAGCTTCCAACTTTTGGAAAGGATTTAGAGAAAAGCTTAGGCCAAGCAGTGGTGGTGGTTCATGCTGTTAATCCCAGCACTTAGGTGGCAAAGGCAGGCAGAGCTCTGAGTTCCAGACCAGCCTGGTCTACAGGGTGAGTTCCAGGACAGCCAAGTTTAAGCAGTGAGGGAAAATGTATTTGACTGAGGGGGCCATGTTCCATTTCCAGGAAGTAAATGGCAGCTTCGGCCACATGGTTCTGGCTTTAGAGTCAAGAGGACAAGAAAGAAATGTGTTCTGGAAACTCCTGTAACAGCTGGAAGCTGAACGCATACACAGAGCTGTGTCTACAACCTTCTTCTTTAGACCAAATATAGACAAGTCTGCATTTGAGAACACTTCCCTGGTGTGAGAAAATGGAAATGAGAAATCAGGAAGGCTGAAAGGCTTAACAAAGACCTTAGGTTCTAAACTGTGTGATTTCCTGAAAAAATAATCACTTTAACAAGTTCCATTCATTAAAAAAAAATGTTGGTAATTAGCCTCTCTCTTTCTCTGAGTCATACATTAGGAAAATACATATTTACTCTGTGCCACAGTGAGAGCACTTCCTGGTTTCACCGAATTTGATTTCCTTACACCCTCCAGATATTTAAAATAATTCCCCAATTTTGTTTGGTACCGCTTTGAGTGGATTCCTGTTACTGGCCACCAGAACATAGCCTTTTAATATTGTTTTACATCTTTATTTATAGAAGTGGAGTGGTGTGTGCTGTGACATGTGTGGAGGTCAGAGGACACCTTTCAGGAGTCTGGTCTCTCCTTTCACAGTGTGGGTTTCAGGGATTGAACTCGGGGCATCAGTTTTGTGGCAAGCACCTTCGGCTACTGGGCCATCTTACTGGCCTGTTATGTTTTTTACGAGCCAAGCAAAGTGCTGTGTGCTTGTAATACCAGCACTCTCGAGGCTAAGGCAAGAGAATTGTGAGTTCAAGGACAGCCTAAGCTACATTTTTTTAAATCCTGTATTAAAGGTGGGAAAAGGTATTTTTTTTTCCTTGTAAGAAAAAGCACATAGGGGCTGGAGAGATAGCTCAGTGGTTAAGAACACTGACTGCTCTTCTAGAGAACCTGGGTTCAATTCCCAGCACCCACATGGCAGCTCACAACTGTCTGTAACTCCAGGATCCAGCACCCTCACACAGATATACATACAGGCTAAAACACCAATAAAATAATTTTTTTTAAAAAAAAGAGAAAAAAAAAGAAAAAGCACATAAATCAAACCAAATAAAATACCTACATCTCACACACGTGCAGTCAGTCCAGAGTGAGTATGGCAGACATCTGATAGGCAGGAACTCCTGTCTTATGACTTCATCTACTGAACAAGCGACTTCTACTTTATGATCCATAATAGCTGTTTAGGCTCCAATAATCACACCCCTTTCCTAGCCAGCAGAACAGGAAGTGGTGGCAAAAAAGAACACAGCCTTCGATTTAAGGCTACTTATAAACCATATTGGCCAAGTATAGTCTCTACTGGGCAGCTTTGTGCCTAGCTAAACATCTTCTAGCACTAAACCAGAAGGAAAGAGAGGGAGGGAGGGAGGGAGGGAGGGAGGGAGGGAGGGAGGGAGGGAGAGAGAGAGATAACTAGTATCAGAGGAAGTTAGTATTCTCTAGCTCACCATCTGAGGTGATGCTTAGGACAAGAGCAGCAGAGCTGATGTAAGACAAACACGGAGCAAAGATTCTGCAAGTGTAAAGGCTCTCCGTGTGCTCTGAGATGGCGAGCAATTAGAGGAATTGGCTCATGGAACAAGTACAAGTGGGAAGAGAAGCCTAAGAAGACTCAAAAGAGCCACAGACCTTCAAAAAAGGTGACTGTGGAATGAAATATGCTCCAGACAGGATCTTGTCTCTCACAAATGTGAGCAGGGCTTTTTCATTCCCGCCCCTTGACAATAATAAGAAACATCTTCCCGTTTCCTTTAAGTGGGGGAATTTCCAGCTTGTGAAAAAGAAATTTGAAAGTTATTGTCACCCTTGCACATACACATATTTACACAACGATATTTTTAATTTTTATTTATGACACATGTTCCATATAGCCAATCTATAGAACGGAACATCGGTGCATAGTGGTGGTCAATTAAAAGATCTTCCTGATCCTGATTCGGTAGGAATCACAAAAACTACCGGCGCCAGCAGGAAATGTGAGCCACTTGGAAAGGCTCCATGCCTGCCATAGAAGCGGGGAGGAATGCTCTGGTACCTTTGAAGACAGAAGCTGTGTTCTATGATTTTCTTAGTCAGCCATTTTGCCATTAGCACGCTGGAAGGGCCTCTTCCTCGGGTAAGAGCAGGAGTTACAGCTGTCGACGCTCTTCATGCCCCATGCTCCTAACAGTGTCCAGTTAGGGCAGAGACTAAGCAGTGTGTGTAGTTTGGGTTGATTTTAATGCAGTCACCATCCTAGATCTGCACGATCTTGTTAATGAGATATTTCAAGGTCAAGGGCTTTGGGGAATTGAAGACTATTCCCACAGGCACAACTTATCCAACATGTAGGGGCCCAAGAGAATTTGCTTTCGTGCTGTTCTGATGAAACAGCAGAATACACTGCACTTGGAACCACAGGAGGAAAGGGGCTTTTGTTTCGGGAGGTGAAAATGTTAGCCTTAAAGTAGGCATGAGGATTGACCCAGAGCTTAAGGGAATTAGAAATTCTGAAGAGTTAGCCTATTTCTCTAGAAATACAGTCCAGATTTCAGAAGAGACATCTCCTGACCAATATGAATCATACTTCAAGTTTCTGCAGCTGCTTTTGATACAAAAACCTGACGATGTGTTGAATCACCAACTGCCTCTCCAGTGTGTACAGGGTGGTTGCAAAAGGAATTTAATCTCACAGATCTGCAAAGGGGCCATTCTATCAAAGATCTAGTTGGAATTTGAGAAGTAGCATGTGAAACACAACATTGTCCTAAATTTTAGTCTGCGTGGATTTCTTGCATAGCAATACTAAAATCCAGGCAAAAAAAAAACAACAAAAGAAATCAAAATTCAGCTATCCTAAACACAGCTGAGACACCTTAAACAAGTGTTTAGTTGAAGACATAGCTGCATTGTCACTAATGTAGTCAGCAAGTTTCTGGGGGTTTGTTGGTGGTGGTTGGTTGGTTTGTTTTGTTTTGTTTTTCGAGACAGGGTTACTCTGCGTAACAGCCATAGCTGTCCTGGAACTTGCTCTGTAGACCAACCTGCCCTTGAACTCATAGAGATCTGTATGCCTCTGCCTCCTGAATGCTGGGATTAAAAGCGTGCATCACCACCACTGTAACACCCGGTTTTGGTGTTACACCCTCGGTACAGTTCGCGCGCAGCTGTACCGAATGCGAGTCCGGGCAAGGGCCTGGAGATTGAACACAAGAGACAGAGACCAGGGTCATTCGATAGGAGATCAAGCGAATGCCGTTTATTCAGACTTGGGGAAGCCCTTTTCTACCAACTGCAGCACAAAGATCTCTCCCCCAGGAAGGTGGGAAATTACCATATTAACAATGGAGAAGATTGCCTGCAGCTAAATCACCAGGTGGGGCAGGGATAGCATGGAAACACACAGGAAGCTTAGTTAACAAATAACAAACTGTCCCCGCCAATGCACCCCAGGAATAAGGGAGACCAGGGCCCTACACACCACCTGGCAAATTTTATGATATAACCCTGAGTATCTGTGTAAACAATTCTTCCCAGATAAGTGGATACTTGGGGCTGCATGGGATGGGCTCTCACCCCAGTTTGCTACCAGGAATCCAACTCAAAACCTAAGTGACCCAGAAGATTCTAGAATCTGACATTGAGGAAAAATGTGGGAAATGGATGAATATTGTGAAGCCTAGTTTTTTATAATGAGTACATAAGTAAGTATAAGTATATTTGATCTATCTTTTGGGACCCTATAATTTTCAATGTATTATAATTAGTAGGCTTCAAGTAAGAATGAGCCAAAAGCTGTGAGTCACCCTTGATTTGATAGGCTATATTACCACATTTTTATAAGCATGGTACAGAAACCATTTTTGAAGGACTTTATTTTATTCTAAAAATCCATCATTTTAGCCAGGTTGGTGGTGGCTTATGTCTTTAGTCCCAATACTTGGGAGGCAGAGGCAAGCAGATCTCTATGAGTTCAAGGCCAGCCTACTCTACAGAGTGAGTTCCAGGACAGCCAGAGCTATACAGAGAAACCCTGTCTCAAAAAAAAAAAATAGTTACTATTATTATTAACATAAAATGATAATGAATTAATTTTAAAAATTTGTA
The DNA here is from genome assembly GCF_014885135.2 of Alexandromys fortis. Classification (NCBI taxonomy): domain Eukaryota; kingdom Metazoa; phylum Chordata; class Mammalia; order Rodentia; family Cricetidae; genus Alexandromys; species Alexandromys fortis. The sequence continues at coordinate 16,401,337 of NW_026067906.1, forward strand.
ATTTTGAATAGCTGACAAATTTAGGCTGCTGCTGTAGGGTCCTGTGTGCTGTGAATATGTGTTGGTCTCATTGTTTGATAAATAAAGCTGCTTTGGCCTATGATAAGGTAAGACAGAGACAGGTGGGAGGGAAATCCAAGCAGGGATAAGGGTGAAGAAGAGCAGAGGCAGGGAGATGCCAGGCAGCCACTGAGAGAGCAAGACATGTGGAAAATAAGGTAATTAGCCATAAACCATGTGGCAAAGCGTAGATAAGAAATATGGGTTAATTTAAATGTAAGAGCTAGCTAGCAATCAGTCTGAGCCATCGGCCAAACATTTATAGTTAATATAAGCCTCTGAGTGGTTATTTGGGAACTGGGGGGGGGAGGGGCAGTAGAGAAATCTCCATTTACAGGCTGCATGCATTTAGATTTCTAACTTTTCCTAAAATGTAGATACCGCTATTCTGAAGAATTAAAGAGGAGTCCTGGTGTGAAAATGACTGAATGTGTTCCTGTTTCTTCATATTCAGAAATCATTTAAGTGCTAAGGGGGGAAAAAACCTATTTCCCATCCCTCAAGATCCAGAAACATTTCTTTTAATCTCACAGACTAGGACACCATTATGCTGTCCAGCTTCCAAATCACGGATGAATGTTAAAGAAAGCAGCTGAGATGCAAAAAAGTTGTGTGGGAGAAAGGAGAGCACAGAGAGAGAGAGAGAGAGAGAGAGAGAGAGAGAGAGAGAGAGAGAGAGAGAGAGAGATCTCAGCAGCAAGAAGTCTCAGCTAGACCACTCAAGGAAAAGAGTAACTCCTGGCCTGAGAGTTTTGCTCAAGAGTGAAATGCCTGTCAATCTAAAAAGTAAAACGATAGAAAATGGGTAGAAAGCCCAGAAGGTAAGAAACTCCTGGAGGGAGCGAAGTCCCACCCTTCTTTTATAACCTGGGGCTGTAAAAGCGCCCACTCAGTGGAAACGCCTGCAAACAGCAGGTGTAGAAAAACTCCCTTGATTTAATGATGAGAAACAGAAAGTAGTGCCAATATATGTTGATTGAATGAAAGAAACTTGAATGAAAATTTGGAGGAAAGGAGTATGTTCTGGTTTGAGAGTGAAATTTCCCTTGCAGATTCCCTTGGTTTCTATCTGGGGGTGCTGCTGAGAGAAAGCAGAGAACCTTCCGGCAGTGGGGCCTGGAGGATATAGGTCACTGTTGGGTAGGGAGGGTGGCACAGTATAGCAGTATATCATTTGTATTTAATAAATAAATCTTTCCTGAAGACCAGAGGCAAAGCTAAAGCCACTAGAGGTCAGGCAGTGGTGACACACACCTTTAATCCCAGGATTTGGGAGACAGAGACAGATGGAGCTCTGTGAGTTCAAGGCTACCCTGGGCTACACAAGATCAATGCAGAAACAGATCCAAGTGGTGGCAGCTCACACCTTTAATCCCAGTCCTAGGGAGTCACACACCTTTAATACCAGCACTAGAGGGAATATAAAATGGGAGGAGAGAGAGAAACTTAGTTTGCTGAGTCTGCGGTCGCCCCGCCTTGGTATAGAGGTAAGACTTCTCTAGTGGCTTGGTTACTTTGCTTTTCTGGTTTTCAAGTTAAACTCCAATTTTTGTCCCTGGGTTTTTATTATTTGTGCTACAGTACAGCTTTTTGCTTCTGAATTTGCCACTACATGAACAAACACTGCCAAAGACAGAGCCTCCGAGCCCACACGACGGCCCACATTCCTGCCAACTGGGGACATGATAATAAAACCTCTTTCCTTAGGATGGCTCTGTCTGGTGTGCAGTCATAGCCCCAAGACAAGAGACCAGCACAGAGTAAAACAACAGGCGAGACCTTTGCACGCGGCACGATGAAAATGGTGTTTTTCTTGGATCAGGGGGTTGGCTGGGGTGGTGAAGCAGTCGTTCTATAAAAAGACCATAAAGCATAAATGTATAGAATCACAAAAGACATGATCAAGTAACAAGAGATGGTGAAACAGAAGATGAACAGATTGGAAAGAGTAAGCAGTAGAAAAACATAAAAAGAAAAAAAATCACAGGAAAACAAAATCAGAAGGGAACCGAAGAAAGAAAAGAAACCTAAATCGAGTTAAAAGGATTACTAACACACAGAAAACAGACAGGTCTTTTTGTTTACTCTCCTAAACTGCTTATTGGGCGTGAGTTTGACAAGCATCACTTATGTGAGCAGTAACAGTGGAGCCAGCGAGAACTGCACCTTGTCCAGGCTGCACCCTGAGAGCCACCAATAGTGCGATGGAACTGTAGCCTTCCCCAGCGCCGAGCGTCTGCAGAAGTCCGCCCACGCTTCCCTTTGCACATGTGGACTGGGTTAGTGATAGACTGGGAGCTGGAGTTCTGACAGTTTTATGGAATGGATTGATGAGGACGACCTCAGAGTATTTATATGCGGACTCTTCTCCAACCGTTAAGAATTCAAGATTCAGCGGACATGGTGGCGCATGCCTCTAATCCCAGCACTTAGGAGGCAGAGGCAGGTGAATGTCTGTGAGTTTGAGGCCAGCCTGGTCTACAAAGCAAGTTCCAAGATAGCAAGGACTACACAGAGAAACCCTGTATCGAAAAACCAAAATAATAATAATAATAATAATTCAAGACTCTCAAGTAAGTGACCTCCATCTCTCCCCTCAGCAACAAATGGAAGGCTTCACCAGGCTTTTTGCTGGTTAATACATTATGAACAGACCTGCCATAAGCTGGTTGCATCTTTAGGAACTTGAAGCCATCACGGAGGACAGGTATCCTGAATACGATATAATCTTGCTTGACCTGTATCCCAACCTGCACCCTTTGTCCAGCCTGGTGGGGCAGGAAGCCCTGTGTAGTGCAGAAATCAGTGGTACAGTCAGCAGTTGAGCCTCAGAAGAAATCCGCCTGAGGGGTATGAAGTGGGGGTGGGGACCCCTTTTTCCTCCCTTGTGTGAACTCATCTCAGCCTACCTAATGGCTGATGCCAACCAAGCAGGAAGAAGTCTTGTCAAAGAAGTCTTTGTATGAAATATCTAACTGATGTCCCAAAGAAAAAGATCCAAAATAATAAAACAAAGAAATAAATTTATAATTTGGAAAAAAAGAATGCCTATCTTCATTGAAAGGGTGTGCCTCAAATAAGAGCTCTTTTATCTACCACGGCTCCTGACTACAGAGAAAATCCTCCAGGGAGATTTCTCAACAATTATGTCATTTTTCAAGGGGAAACAGTCAGGCTGCCTTAAGATTTCTGCACAGGAATTCTCCTCCCATGAAGGCATCAGAGCAACATAAGATGCAAGAAGAAAGTGGGCACGCCAGACGGGAAGTCTGGCCAAACTGTCTTCCAAGGAGAAAGACGACAGGCAAAGGGTTTTAACTACCGAGCCATCCAGACGCCATTGCTTCTGTTAGCCCTGGAAAAGAAAAGAAAAGCTACTAGAAGATTAACTCTGGGCAACAAGACATAATCACACCCAGGTGATGGCCAAGCACCAGTGGCAGGCACACTCAGCTGAAGCAGAAATGGGCAGGCAACCCTGCCTCTTCCTCCATTTGCTCCAGGATACAGAGCTGCGTGGAGCAGGTCACTTGACAGGACTGACCCCTTCGGATGGGATGAAGCCAGCCTGCAGGAGCTACAGGACCACGCCCAGGACTCCTTCCTGTCTCTACCAGCAACTCAGAAACTGAGTGATAATTAGTAAATGTCTTTGTCCACTTTGCGAAGACACAGGTAGCAAACAGCCAGTAGGATTAGGCAGGGTACAAGATCATGACGCTCATGCCATCAGAGGCCCTGGACATTAGCCCTGTCTAAGGATGCACCTCCCATCCCAAGAGGGGTGTCTGTGGATCTTTGAGGGTTCTCAGAAGTGGTGGTGGGGCTCGGTGAACTGTTTTTTTAACATTTCAGAGTATATCATGTAGAAATTTTATACCTCTTTACAAGACTATACAGACTGAAATATGTGTGCTAGCTTTGAGCTGGTGTAGCACGAACTCGTGAATGAGAAGTGTAAGGTGGTGTGATAATCTTGACTGTCAACTTGATGGGGACCTGGTATCGACTAAGGACCGTGCCCCCGGGTGAGTCTGTGGGGGCATTCCCAGAAAGGATGAACTGAGGGAAGACGTCCTGTGCTCAGAGTGGGTAACAGGAGAGGCAGAGAAAAAGGCGGGGTTGCGTGGCTACCTCTCTTCTTGTAGGTGGGTGTATCTATTGCTACTGCTTCTGGTGGTTGTGGTGGTCGTGCTGCTGCTGCTGCTGCTGCTGCTGCTGCTGCTGCTGCTGCTGCTGCTGCTGCTGCTGCTGCACCACCTGTGCCCTCTTCTGCCAGCATCACACTTCGGGTTCTTCAGCTTTCTAGCCTGAACTGAAGATCACCCACTCTCCGGGAATTTTCTAGGCCTTCAGCACCAAACTGGAAAAGCTGAGGCTTCCAGTTTCATAGAGAGTGAAACTACAAGACTCTCAGGCTCCAGTGTGGAGATGGCTCATGCTGGACTACCCAACTTCTATCATGTAAGCCAGTCCAGTGAGTCCTCTTTTGTGATACACACACGTGTGCTTGCACACACACATGCACGCAACCCACACACACCAGGTTGGTTCCATTCCTCCAGAAAACCATGCAAAATACAGGTGGTGGTTTATAAAGCTTTGATACATCAAAGGGCAGCATTCTGTTTTTAGTTACTTATTTATATATGTGTGCGGTGCCCGTGTGTGCACATGTGGGTGGGTGACCTTGCTGATGCGTGCACTCACGGAGACCAGAGGTAGCAGTCAGATGCCATTCAGCCCTCTCTGCCCTACTTTCTCTCACCCAACATGAAGCTCACCATTTCAAGCTAGACTGGCTGGCCAGCAAGCCCTCAGGATCCACCTGTTTCTACCCCTCCCCTCTGTACTGGGGTTATAGACAGACACTGCAATACCAGGCTCTAAATGAATGCTGGGGATCCGAACCCAGGTCCTCATGAATACACAGCAAAACCTCCATCCCAGCATCTTAAGGATACAAATAGCCCCAAATACAGACTCTAAGAATATCAAAGTTCTGAGCCGTTTAGATTTTTAAGCCTGGTATAGTAGCACACGCCTTTAATCCCAGCACTCAGGAGGCAGAGACAGGTGGATCTCAGTGAGGCTGAGGCCAGCCTGGTCTACACAGTGAGTCCCAGTACAGCCAGGATTATGTAGAGAGACAAACAAACAAACAGAATAATAATCAATTTTAGACAGTCACTGAATCCAGGAGGTAAGGTTTATAATCAGTAAAATATAGGGGTAGGGGTGTAGATCAGTGGTATATGATTTCCTCAGTTTATTATATTAAATTGCTCTACCCTTAAAAAGTCACGAAATATATTCCCCAATATTAGAATATTGTAATTAAAATATAAATGTTAAAATTGTATTTTTAAAAGATTGTCTAAACGTTCTCTGACTTACGTCATCAGAGCTGAGCACCTGTAAGGTCACATTGTACTTTTGGCTTCTCTACTTAAACCAGTCAGTATATTTTTAAACAAGTTCATGTAGAATTTACTTTTCTTTCCCAACAGACCTACTATGTGTTTTAGTTAGGGCTTCTGTTGCTGTGTGTGACGCCATGAAAACAGCAACTCTTATAAAGACATTCAATTGGGGCTGACTTAGAGTTCAGAGGTTTAGTCCATATGTCATGGCAGGAAGCCTGACGATGTGCAGACAGACGTGGTGCCGAAGAAGGAGCTGAGAGTTCTACACACTGACGTGCCAGCCACAGAAAGAGAAGGCAACTGGGCCTGGCTTGAGCTTCTGAAACCTCAAAGCCCACCCCCAGTGATGTGCTTGCTCCAACAAGGCCACACCTACTCCGACAAAGCCACACCTCCTAATAGTGCCACTCGGTAGGAGCCTATGAGGGCAATTTTCTTCAAACCACCATACTATGTTAATTAAGCTTTTCTGGGAAAAAAAAAAAAGAGTCAGGAGGGCACTAGAATAAAGACTGTTTCATTATAATACAATTGCTACCTGGGATCAGTTAGGTTTCAAATTGAAGGGGATTATTATTAAAGTCAGGAAAAATGCACTTTCAAAAATGTCATTTTAGTGGAAGAAGAGGGGAGGTAGAAAAGAGGCATGAAAGCTAAGGAGACCAAGGAGGTAAAGATGTCTAGAGAACAGGAAAATCAAGGAGAATTCCTGTTGCTCCCCATGCGTCATGAAGTTCAAAACTGTCAAAATGTCATGTGTTAACAAGATACAAATACAGGATTAAGAAAAAATTCTCTTCTAAAAACATGCCTAAAATCTGAAGGGATTTGTTTATTTAGTATGGAGGACATAACGTTCCCCACATTTTCCTTACAGATGAATATTATGCAGATATAAGCACACTGTCACCTGCCTCCCTTGTCCTCATGTCTGCCACCGTGACTAATTTCACCCATCTAGATGACAGGGCCCCCAAACCCCAGGCCCAGCAGCCAGAATTCATAGTTCCTTCCTTTACTTATGCAAGATAATTATCCCCTGACAAAATAACTCAAATGGAAAGGCTTTGGGCAAATGCGAAACCGAAAAATAGTCTCCTCTCCGAGTTGGAAGCCTCCTAGGAGTGTAGCAAAGCATATCAAAGTTACAAAAGTCCATTTGGAAAGCTCAAACTGCCAGCCCGCAGGCGAGATGCGACGGGGCATAAAGAATGCAGTCGCAGACACGGGTCACTGAAGCGCCAGGCAGGTGTGCGCCTGGTTTTCAATAATGCCTTTCCTTCCGAATTCGTCTTAGCACTTTGAATTTGTCCTCCCAGTAAGCCGTGTTCCTGCATTCGGGAACAATCTGAATGCCCATCAAGAGGAAAGGGCAAGGAATTTTGGCATATCTCTGGAATCCTAGGCATTTGTTTTTAAAGGAGCACGCCTTTAAACAAATCATAGAACACTGATATGGAAAAGTGGCTACAGGGTTTTGTTTTTGCTTTCACCAGGAAAGCAAATAGAACAAGGTTCCCAATATTCTGTTTTTACAAAACTTCTTTCTGTCTGTCTATATTTCTTTTTCTATTTTATTTGTTTTGTTTTTTGTTTTCTTTTTTTTTTTTTTCAAGACAGGTTTTCTTTGTTTACCAGTCCTGGCTGTCCTGGAATTCTCTGTTCACAACCTTGCCTTGAACTCACAGAGATCTGCCTGCCTCTGCCTTCTGAGTGCTGGAATTAAAGGTGTGCACCACTATGCCCGGCTTCCATGTTTTAAATAAGTGTTTTGGATACAGTATTTGTCCTGAAGGGCACGCCAACACCCTGAGTGTCCCCTTCTTGCAGCCCCTGGGCTTTGTTGAGCTCCCTCAGCTAGCTGCAGTTTGAGTTGTAACTCTGGGCCTACAGGCACACTGGTGCTATCAGCATCAATAAGTCCCCCTCTCATTTCCAAATTTGGATGGAGCAGGTGACTGCCCAGGCCTAGAAATATGAACTACCAGTGGGAAGAGGCTGGGCCAATGGGAAATCAGAAGCAGGAGAAACCAAGAAAAAGCTCCTCCCTCTGACCTTGAGAATACTCTGAAGTGGGATTTTTTTCTAGCAGCTTTTCCAGAAGAATCCAGCCGGAGAAGTAGGCACATCTGCTGAACCCCTGCTGAGTCCTTGCCAGGCGCCTTGTAAAACTGGCCAGCACAACCACACATCCCGTTGCTTCCCGGCTTGCTTGCATCACCTCCATCTTTCAAGTCTCCCTCATCGGCCTCACTTGCTTTTTCCCAAATAAAGCGGAACAAAATAATCCTTGATTCTTGCTCATTCCTCAACCCAGGTGAACCAGGCTAAGACCACACGCAAGCTAAGTGTTGAGGATGTGTATAATGGTGAGTGTACACGCGTGTACACAGAAATGGGAGAGGCACCCACAGTTCCCCAACAGTGCCTGCCTGCTGCTTTTAAAAAAAATTAAACATGCTTTGTGCTGTGTATTTTTTTTATTGATTTTTATTGAGCTCTACATTTTTCTCTGCTCCCCTCCCTGCCTCTCTCCTCCCCTTCAACCCTCCCCCAAGGTCCCCATGCTCCCAGTTTACTCAGAAGATCTTGTCTTTTTCTACTACCCAATTACACTAGATCTATGTATGTCTCTCTTAGGGTCCTGTGCTGTGTATTTTATTAACCAGTGATAGTTAAATGCCTTTGCAATGACCTAGTACAGTGCATGTTTCTCGTCTGTGGACTTGAACATAGCCTTAAACAATGGCATTTCTCAGGGCACATTGGTCTCTGAGATTCCTAAACTTTTATCGGGGTATGGCAGTTGATCTTGCTCCCCTGCACACACACACGCATACACAGACGTACACTCATGCACCTCATGCATGCGCACACGCACACCCTTCTTCCTTGCTAGAAACCCCAGTTTGGTTTGCAATCACTCTTTCCTTTGCCCTCTTGGACAAGTGAGGGGCAGTTCCAAAGAAACAGAACCATAGGCAGCTCTGGGGATCCCTACACCCAAAGATTTTGGCTCCTAAGATTATAAATATGTTCACACTTTAAATGAGTTATTATTATATTAGCTGCCTCCAAAGAATCCTGACAACCCACACATACATTAACATACACACACTTACACACACACATATATATAAATATACACACACATACATACACACATGTGTGTATGAATAAGTTCTTATGTCACGTGTCTCACCAGGGATTATGAGATAGTATTCATCTTACCTTCATATTCTCAACTCCTAACATTCATACATAGTAGGATCTCAACAAACATTTCTTGAAGTGGTTGCTTTATTTATCTTGACCTGCAATTTACATATTATACATATTACATGCCTAGTAGGAAGTTAAGTAAAGGGGTGTGAAGAAGGCCCAGAAAATATGGTTGGTATCACTTCTTACCCAAAAAGTTCAAGGCTATAAAGAAAGGTAACAAGGGGCTGGAGAGATGGCTCAATGATTAAGAGCACTTGACTGCTCTTCCAGAGGTCCTGAGTTCAAACGCACCAACCACATGATGGCTCACAACCATCTATAGTGGTTTCTGACAGCCTCTTGTGTGCATGAAGACAGAGCACACACATATATGAATAAATCTGAAAGGAAGGAAGGAAGGAAGGAAGGAAGGAAGGAAGGAAGGAAGGAAGGAAGGAAGAAAAATGGGCCACAAAACAGGTTAAATCCTTATCCTGTTACAGTACACCAAAGATGGTAAGTAATGGCTGTTGGAACAGACAGACTCTTCTGCCATTGTATTATGTCTAGATACAACCAAACCCAAAAGAAAGTGTAATCTGCTCTTGGTAGAACGCAGTTGGTGGTTGAAGAGCATCAACAAAATGTCAAAACTCAGCAGCAGAATTTGACAAGTCTTCAGTGGAGAACAGTGGGGATGGGGTCCAAAGGAGCAGTGGCCACAGGCGAGACCTGCCATTGTAGGACCCTCCATCAAGGCTTGATGTCTTAACCCGCGGTCTGACTCTTCACATAAGAAGCTTCAAAACTTAGCTTTAAATTGGAGCTGGGAGAGAGGAAGGGTTGACATGGCAAATGGTGTTTGTTTATGTAACATGGATGATGCTGGTACTCTGGGTCAGGAAGTGGTCTGAGAGATGGGACTGACTTACAAGGCAAATTGTCAAAATAGCATCATCTACCACGAGATTATTTTCTAAAACTAGGGAGGAATGGGTTAGGTGAAATAGGAGCCACAGACACCTGAACCTTAGTTTCCTAGTAAGGCCAGCTCTGAAAAGCACAACCCACCTCCCTTTCATTCACTCTTAAGCTCTTCAGTTTATTCCTATCCTATTTAGCAGTTTCCTTCCCAGGTTTCTTGCTGTGTTCACAGGGGATTTCGTATTCTTTAGGTGTGCTTCACTGAGTCCCACACTCTTGGGCTAGAACCCATGAATCTAGCCACCTTCATCTGCGTCCACATCACACTCACAAGTCTACCACCCTTCACAAAGCTTGTGAGAGTAACCAACCAATATCTGATCTGTTTTAGGCCCACACCACTGATGGAACCCATACCTCACACTGCTTGGGTGGCCAAGAACCTGAGACCAGACAGGCCAGGGATCTAGGGCAAAGGCAAATACTACTGTTCTAGTAAAAGACCATGGCAATAAAAATTCCTCTTAATAACATCTTGTTATACTCAGATCAGTGCCTTGCTTGGCTGTCATCAGAGAAGCTTTCTCTTGCTGTAGAAGGGAACAAATACAGAGACCCACAGAAAGATATTATGCAGAGACACCTTGAAATGTTCAACCCTAAATGATTTGTCTCCCTCAAATTCCTCCTCCTCAGAGCTCAGGGAACCCAGGCAGAAAGAATGTAAAAGCCAGAGGATATGGAGGACACCAGGAAAGCAAGGCCCTCTGCCAGCAGCTTTAGCACACATACGAACTCAGAGACTGAGGCACATGCACAAGGGTGTCTGCATGGGTCTTTGCTTCTATATAATGACTTCCAGTTTAGTAGTTTGGGTTTGTTTTGTTTGTTTGCTTGTTTTTGTTTTGTTTTGTTTTGTTTGACAGTGTTTCTCTGTAGCTTTGGAACCTGTCCTGGAATTAGCTCTTGTAGACCAGGCTGGCCTCAAACTCACTGAGATTCTACTGCCTCTGCCTCCCAAATTCTGGAATTAAAGGTGTGCGCCACCACCGCCCAGCCCAGTTTAATGTTTTGTTTTGTTTTGTTTTTGTTTTTTCGAGACAGGGTTTCTCTGTGGTTTTGGAGCCTGTCCTGGAACTAGCTCTTGTAGTAGACCAGGCTGGTCTCGAACTCACAGAGATCCACCTGCCTCTGCCTCCCAAGTGCTGGGATTAAAGGCGTGCGCCACCATCGCCCGGCCAGTTTAATGTTTTTAAGGGATTCCTGAGTCTGCACACCAGTGGGTCTCTGCATCTCTGTCCATTTCTTGTGCCTTTTCTTGAATTCTTTTTCTTCTGTTTGTTTTGTACTATCCCAATGTGTTAGTTTTTGTTTTACCTTAGAAGTCTGTTGTTTTCTAAGAAGAGATAGAAAGGGATAGATCTGGATGAGAGGAGAGGTGAGGAGGAACTGGGAGAAGTAGAGGGAGGAGAAACGATAAGGGGATACAACATGTGAGGAAAAAAACCTAATTTCAGTCAGAGGAAAAGGGGGAGTATGAAGGCTTGGGGGTGTTAAATAATTTACCTAAATTTGGAGCCAGGATTTGCCCCAACTCTATCCCTTTTACAGACAAGGACCACTTTCCATCGAGGGGGGGGGGGAACACTTCCAACAGCTCACCTGTAGTTTTCTTCTCGATGGCTCTAATCATGTCAGCAATTATCCCCCTAAGCAGCCTGCTATGCAGATAACATGTGCAGGAAAGTTCCAGAAACCTAGTGTAAATCAGACATCCAAACAGGAGCATGCAAAGCCAGTTAAGGGTGACTAGTGTCAGATAGCAGCCTCGGGGAGGTCACTGTGAGCTGGCATCTGAGGGTCCCGTGTCCCGTCCCCCCCCCCACACCCCGCGGAGGATGTGGACTGCAGCGGACCTTAAAGGGGTGAGTTTCAACAGGTTTGTTCGCGTGGTGCACTGCACACAATGCTGGCATGCTAATGTTGCTTAGGAAAGAGGTGAAGCTACTCTCACTATTTGGCAGCACAGGAAATAGAGACATAGAAACGCTGGGGCCAGAAGGTACAGACATCTCTAGAAGATTTGCATTATAATTTAGCTTTCAAACAAATAATTAGACTCCAAAGGCAAAAAGTCCCTTTCCTTCACATAACCCTGTTGGCAAATTCCTTGTGTGACTTTCTAGGTTTTTCTTGTCAATAGGCTAATAGCTATACCCACGTATATATCCATTTTTCCCTTTATTAAAATATGGCATATGACGTGAAGAAATTTTAAGCCCTTAAAAAAATATCTAGCCACCCTTTTCTATGGCCATGACACCCTGGGACCCACAAATCTATTTTTCTAAACCCTCTCCGAATGGCTCTGATGATCAGCCAGCCCATTTCCGTCTGCCCCTCCCTGTCGCCAGCCATCCACAGGTTGTTCGTATTGACTTGCCCAGGACTTGCTCACCACATCCAAAGTTGGAGCTGTAAGCGCAAGCTCGTGTGTGATTGTATTTTAATAACTTCACAACACTGAGAGCGAGGTGTTTGCAGGGCTTTTGTCTTTGCGGAGCTCTTTCCTGTATGGTGAGTGTTTTATTCATGATTCAAGTCCAAGGGATGGGCAAGCCAGCTTCTATTCCCCTTTGCTGCCAAAAAGGCCAACCCTCAAGCAAGGTCTTTTTGTCCAGGGTGGCCCAACTGGATAAGCAGCCAGCATGACGCCCTCTCTCCCTGCTTAGGAGGTCTGAGCTGTTGTCTCCAGGTAGCCTTTCAGTTATCTTGAGGATATTTTGTTTAATGACAGAGGGAAGGCTGGGCTTCCACAGACACCAGTGGAAACGATCTCCCGGGGCGGATGGGGCATGTGTACCGAATTAACCAGAAAGACTTTCTTTTCTAGCTCCAGGTAGAATTAATGCTGTCAGAATCTCTTTCAGGTAACATGACCGATGAAGCCAAGGAACGCAGCTCCTAGGTCCAGGAGTGTTGGCATCCAGGATGCTTTCTGTCCCTCCCTGGGCAGCTGCTTCTTTGCTCTGCACACTGGCTGCTAGGAGCCAAGTGGCCCTCGCTCCAATCAGTCACACCTCCACTCAGGAGGCAGCATCTAGATCTTCCACCAGCTCCGAGACTGTTTAAAGAGGATGTGTAGCTTGCCGTCTACACCAAGATAATCCTGAGAGGAAAGAGGGGATCCCTGGAGCAACACAACAGTCTGACAAGTGGGAGGGAAGGAGGTGAGCCCCGGGCAAGCTCAGAAATGGCATTGCTCCAAAAATGAGAGGTTTTTAAAACATAAAGTCTGACTAAACCTTAGAGTGCTTTTCTTCCTTGATGTGCTCTTGGTAAAGTACCAGTTTGTGTATCAGCTGTATGTTACTCTATACAGAAAAATTCCTGGGAAGTTGTGTAATGAAATTTTACTTGCCTGGAGAAGCTAGCTAAGAAAACACACGGCACAAAGAAAAGTCATGAGAACGTAGTTTTTAAAAAAAATCCTTTAACAGGGCTGGGAACATGGCTCAGGTGGAAAGAGCATTGGCCACCAACTCTGATGAGCGAAGTTTGATCCCCGGGAACAAAGTTACAGGAGGAAAGGACCAGAAAGGACTCACATGAGTTGTCCTTTGATTTCTACAGATGTGCTGGCCACTCACCCTCCTGTGAGTGCACACACACACACACACACACACACACACACACACAGGAGACAGCACGCACAAACAAATTAATAAAATGTAAAAAATCTTTTCAGGAAGCACATCTCATTCTTTTGTAAGGCTTTAAATTTTGCAATATTTTCTTAACATGTGGAAATAAACTGGCCATTGTTATAAATAATGTGATATTTAGTGTTCACATGAACCCCGTAAAGCGGTGTGGTGTGGAATATTCTCAGCTGCATCTTTTCCATGCATCTTACTGCAGCAGGCGTGGAGATGCTAGCAGCAGAGTTGTAACGGACAAGGTGCTGCTCTTTTTAACGTAAAATAACATATACTCGTTATGGAAGTTTTTAAATATAGAGAATTAGTGGGGAAATGTACCCACAATCACTTTGCAAGGGTCCATTTAGCTTTTCTGCTGTGTTTCCCTGCTAGAACCTCAAACTAGCTGTCAGTTAGCATCCTAGTGTAATGGTCCCCCCAAATATTTGTATTCAAATAACTTTTTATTTTTTACTTAGTTGGTACCGGGTAGCTGTTTTATTTTTACATTGTTATTGAGACAGGTCTCACGAAGTAACCCTGGCTAGCCTGGAACTTGCTGCAGACCGAGTTGAACTCCAACTCACAGAGATCTGCCTGCCTCTGCCTCCAGAGCCTGAGGTTAGAGGAGTGTGCCACCGTGGCTCTGGCCTTAGCTGTGGTCACACTGTATATTAAGTGAATTCTAGTTTCCACTTGTTATGTAATATGCATTTCCTCATTCCATTATAAACCATTTATAAGTATAATTTTAAATAACTGCACACTAATTATTGCATGGAGATGTCATATTTACCTAGGGGTCCTAGTTACAGCCTTCAGCGACTTTCATGTTCTAAGAGTTTACAGGAAACAATGGAAATGTCCACACTGAACAATCCCATACTGAAATTTCTTTTGAAGGTTCGTTTTAATTTCCTACAGCTAGGTTCCTAAATCTGCACCCCTCTTACAGCACTAGAACATATTTAAGGTACTTGCAATGTATTAAAAGTTTGCCTTCCAGCAGGTTGGCTTGCGTATCAACAGTAATCACGATCCTTTCTGGACAGGAGGCTTTCGGATAAGAAGCAGAGCATATGTTTGGGTGCCTTTCTTGGTTTCTAGAGAAGTCAGCTATTTCCCTTATACTGGCTATAACTATGGTATTTTCTACTGCACAAATTACTTTTTCATATAATTTGTGAGCAGTAATTGTTACTAAAAATATAAATTATATTTGTGACAAATTTTTAAGGAAGGAAGGAATGAGGGAGGGAAGGACGGACTGGAACGATAACTCAATGTTTAAGAGCCCTTATTCTTGTAGAGAATCCAGGTTTGATTCCCAGCACCCGCAGGCGGCTAACAACCATCTATAAATCCAGTTATTTATACATTCCAGAGACAATCCAGTGTGGCCTCATGGGTCCAACTCATATGTGGTGCATAGATATACATGCAGTAAAAAACACCCATACATATAAAATAAAAATAAATAAATCTTGCCATGCCCAACACAACTAAAGACTTAGACCTGACTGAGGCAGTGAGGAAATGACAAAAAGACAGACAGACAGACATATGGACACACAGGCAGAAAGCTGGGGTTGGGTGGCCTGGGTTCCAAACATTGGTTATTATATACAGTTGAACAGAAACACGGGGTATCGCATACAGTTGAACAAAAGGGCATGGTTATTACACACAGACGACAAGGAGACGGGTGAAGCACCATTAATAAAAACTCAGAGTGAAAATTTAGGTTCAACCTGAAGGTCAGAAAAACAAAGCAGTCAGTCACTGGCTCTTACCTCTACCTCAGTCCAAAATGACAATCCTGCCTCCAGGAATCTTAGAATGAGAATGAGCCTGAGAGCTGTCTCCTCCCCTCCCATCTTATCCCCTCTAGGGCTGGGATAAAGGACGTGCACCACTAACCACCTGCTCTCTAAGATAGTGTGGTTACTGGGAATAAAGGTGTGTGTTATTGCTGCTGGTCTGTAAGGCTGGCCAGTGTGGCTGTTTTACTTTTCTGATTCTCAGGCAAGTTTTTATTTATTAAAATACAACTGAAATGCCACTACAAATGGGGTTATTACACACAGACAGACAAGGAGGCGGAGTTATTACAGACAGACAGACAAGGAGGCAGGGTTATTACAGACAGACAGACAAGGAGACAGAGTTATTACAGACAGACAGACAAGGAGGCAGAGTTATTACAGACAGACAGACAAGGAGGCAGGGTTATTACAGACAGACAGACAAGGAGGCAGGGTTATTACAGACAGACAGACAAGGAGGCGGAGTTATTACAGACAGACAGACAAGGAGGCAGGGTTATTACAGACAGACAGACAAGAAGGTGGAGTTATTACAGATAGACAAGGAGGTGGGGTTTACTGGATCAAAGAGGTGAGGGTTATTATATACAAACAGACAAGGAGGCAAGGTTATGACATACAGACAGACCACAAAGCAGGGTTATTCCATACAGACAGACAAGGAGGCGGGGTTATTCCATACAGACAGACAAGGAGGCAGGGTTACTACAGACAGACAGACAAGGAGGTAGGCTTTACTGGATCAAGGAGGCAGGTTTAGATCATCTGAAGCAGCCTCTGTAGGGAAGCAGGCTGTAAATATCTAAGCGGGGAAAGCTATGGTGGCATTTGCTGAAGGCACTATCAACAGCCACACGTGAACCAGAGGAACACTCTGCCATCCATTTTCCTTTGAGTCTCCCCGGGGAACTTGGGGGCGGCTTTGCCAACTCCTTCGTGGGTCAGAGGCTCTGAGGACCCTGACATGTCCAGGTCCAGGCCAACAGCATACCTTCTCTCAGGACTTCCCTCACAGGGCTCCTCTGCTCCCCACAGAATCTTAAAATAATAATAATAAATAAGGAAGGAAGTAAAGAAGGGAGGAAGTAAGGAGAGAAAAAAAAGAGGAGCGAGCTAGGGAAACCACTCATTAGTTAAAGTGCTTGCCACAAAAGCCACAGAAGCCACAGAAGCCTGGTGTGCCTGCAGGCCTGGGGCGAAGAGACCCAGCCTCAGGCAAGGAAGAGAGGCAAGAATCAACATGTAGAGGTTGTCTTCTGACCTCCACAAAAATGTGCTGTGTTGTGTGTGCTCCCGACACCCCACCACACAGAAACACATATGTTAATTTTAAAAAAATACAAAAAATAGTTCAAGCACATGCTTTTATCCTTTTAGCATTTTAATACAATCAACTAGTTAGTTTGTGGTACTGGAATAGAACCCAGGACCTGACACAGACTAAGCAAGTGCTCCGTGCTGAACCACACCCCAAACTAAATGATAAATATCTACAACAGTTGGGTTCAGTCCCTAGAACCACATAAACAGGGAGTGATACACACCTGTCTATAGTCCCAGTACTTGGGGAAGCGGAGGCAGGAGGATCAAAAGCTCAAGATCATCCTCAGTGACCACATCAGCTTGCATGTCTTGTTGCTACAGCAAGACACCCGGCAATTGAAGGAAGACAGGTTTATTCTGGCTCTCGGTGTGAGGGTCTAGTCTTTTACGGTGGGAAAGCCATAGCCACAGCAGCTTGATGCGGCTGGTCACATTGTACTCACAGTCCGGAAGCAGCAAGCATGCATCCCGGTGTGCGGCATGCTCTCTCCTTTTTATTCAGCCCCCGCCCATGGAATGATGCTTCTCACACCCCAACCTCCCCACCACAATCTAACCTAACCCCTCGTAGAGAGCCTCAGAGACTGGTTTCCAAGGGGATTCCAAATCCCACCAAATTGACAAAATTAGACATCATACCTGCATGGCAAGATTCAGGGCTAGCCTGGAATGTGTGAGACCATCTCAAAAATAAAAACAAAATCTTTATGTATAGTAAAGCTTGATCTTTTTGAGCCTATTAAAAAGTATTATGTATGTTATACAGTGAGAACAAGGCCCAAATTTCTAAAGAAAGAACTTCAAGCATGCGTATAAATAACATTTCCATTCTGTGAGCTCCTGGTATGGATTTTCATTCTTATTAAGAACTGGAAAGACCCTCCAATTCCCTAAACTGGCAAAACTGGGGAGAGGGGCAAGTATGATTGGGGTTCATGATGTGAAATTCTTAAATAATCTATAAAACTATATATATTTTTTTTAAAGGACTGGCAAAACCCAAGGCCAGAGCGACAGCTACAGTGGGCTCTTGGGCCTGTTCAGTGTGTGTCATTCTGTTCAGTGTGTGTCATTCTGTTCAGTGTGTGTCATTCTGTTCAGTGTGTGTCATTCTGTTCAGTGTGTGTCATTCTGTTCAGTGTGTGTCATTCTGTTCAGTGTGTGTCATTCTGTTCAGTGTGTGTCATTCTGTTCAGTGTGTGTCATTCTGGGCCGAATTCCCTGATTTCCCACTTTGTGCTGTGATGTACAGGCATTTTGAGCTGTCTTTCAGGGAAGTGAAAGGGATTCTTCCAGAGAGAGAGAGAGAGAGAGAGAGAGAGAGAGAGAGAGAGAGAACTTATTATGACCCACCCAAGGTCACACAAGTAGTAAGGAACTGAACACTTTCTGCACTTTCTGATTCATACACCTTAAATTCCCTTCACTAATCTGCTGCTTAGCTTCCCAGGTAGGAGACAGCCTGAAAGAGCCAGGCCGTGGGTAGGTGGGAATTCTCTTTAAAACTGAAAAACCCAGCAAAGGAAACGGCCGCTTTGGCGTTGCTGGAGGTCCGTGCAGTCGGCTAAGTCGTCTCTCACCTGCGTCAGTTGCTATTTTAATCGACTTCTTCCTTCTCCTGCGTGTTTAAATGTCTAGCTTCGGGGGGGAAAAGCGTCTGATTAGCAAAGGGTGAGCGAACAGGCTCCACGTCCATCTGTCTGGGTTTTAATAGCCAAGGCACAAAGTACACAACGAACGGTTGCCTGCCAAGAGGAAACTGTTGAGTCAGGCTGGTGTGCAACGCCGCTGTCTGTCTTTGTCGGCTTCTTGGCAGCTTTATGAGGATGACAACCTACTTCCGCCTCCCTTGATCGAGAAAACTGAAGATTATAAAGATGTGACACTTTTCAAAAATATGATCTCTTCCTATAGATATAAACCAAATTTGAAAATCATGATGCTTCAATGAGATATACAAGGTTAAGGGAGGTAAGTCATATTTTACATTATAAAACCCAAAATTAAGTAACTTTAGACACAAACAATTTTTGGCAGTACCGAGTGAACAACACAGAATGTTACAGAGCTTTTTAAATGGCTTCCTTTATACCCAGGAGTCTCAGGGAAAATGAGCATTTGTCGCAGAAGAGCGGCGGGGATGATGGCAGATGATACAGTCCCACCCTTTGTACTCTTTAAGAGCCAGTGAGCTTCTTCTTGACAGCTTGAGCACTTGGCCTCAATGCCGCGTGACTGATTGAGAATTAATATGTGTATTAAACGATATATTATCGACCTGCTTTCATTTAAAAAAGGACATGTACTCTGAATATTTTTCTCTTAAAAATCAATCTTTCCTGGGAAAGATTGCATTGGGATCCTAGGGGAAATCAATATGACTAAAATCTTGAGTGAGTACCACCCTTAAGAAATAAGACTCGAGGGGAGCAGGGGAGGCAGGGAGAGGGGGCAGTCACTCACCTCTTCCTCTTTCTTCCTAGATACAAGGGAAAAAAAAAACCTACCTAGGTGGTCTTGTGGAGGGTCCCAGGAGCCTAGGTCAGAGAAGCAGGAAGGCAGAAACCAAAGATTATCGCAAACGCGGAGATCTAGAAAAATGTTACCCGTCAACAGCAACCCAGAGGTGAGAAGTTCAGACAGTGAGCAGATGACAGACAGGGAGGGAAAAGAAAGAAATGCAGACTTGTGGGAAGATGAAAGGAACAAAGGGACGAGTGGAAGATACACGGGTCAGACTCACTCACTTCAAAACCAAAGTCAAGCTACTGAGGAGCCCCTGGGACTATGGCACAAAGAAAGAAATGGCTGATCTAAAGACCTGAACTCTTGAGTTAGGCTGAACCAAAAGCTGCGTGCGCGCAAACACGCGCGTGCACACACACACATACATGTCATCATACATACCACACACATATACACACACCACACACACATACACACAGCACACATAATGCACACATACGCTACACACCACACACAATACACACATATACACACACCTCACACACACACACACACACACACGCACGCACACTACTGGACACCAGGCAATTTCCTTATCTACATATAGAAGTGTGACCTATGGTTGGAGTGATCAGTGTGGTTCTTGTGTTTCCAGATCTGCAGGAAAGAGAATCATCAAACAGTCGAACTATATGGCTGGATGTATTCTGAGGCCTTTTTCTCAGGACTGGGGCATGGGTATTTGTTTTTTTTTTTTTTTTTTTTGGTTGGGTTTGGGTACACATTAGCTTCCTAGACCCCTTTAAACTGTCCCAGAAATAGCTTAATTTCAAGTTAGTATAAGGGGGAATCCTAGGAAATGAATGATGTGGAGAGGGGAGAAGCCTGAGTAGTGTGGGATGGAGAATGGTTGTTTACCGTCACCTCGGGGAAGCTGTCTGTCCACTCAGCCTGCAGCTCCTCTCAATCCCCTCTCTGTTAGTGATAATTGATACCGCAGCTTGTAATTCTCCCTGCCTGACAACAATCTGTGTCCTTCTCTCCTCCTTGAAATTGGGATGAATTCTTATATATTTCAAGCTCCTAAGGCCAGAAGAGGGCTCCAGATCTCATTACAGATGGTTGTAAGACATTATGTGGTTACTGGGAATTGAACTCAGGACCCCTGGAAGAGCAGCCAGTGCTTTTAAACTCTGAGCCATCTCTCCAGCCCCTATTCCAAGCTCCTAAGGCCAGGCCAGGCCTGGCACACAACTGTTACTCAGAATCTTTTTGTAGAATGATTGGAGCCATACACATGCCCCCTCCCCCATCCCTTCTGCCTTATGAAATGTCTGACCTAATGAGACATATTGACTTATAAAACTTCCTGAAAGACTATAAAGCAACAGAAAATACATTGTTTTGTGCCCCCAGATCATCTTAGCCTCTGGATAGTCAATTAAAGTTTATGTGATCTGATTGTTAATATTTATCACTAAACCTTGAGAACTGTCTCTAAACTGCAGGATGACACACTAATTGGAAGACCAGAAGGGCATATAGGTGCTTCACACATGGGTAATTAATACTACTTAGCTTAACGGTTATTAATAATTTACAAGTCTTGGAATTAACACTAAGTAGAGGCTGTTAATTTAGGGCTCACAGATCCTTAGCAGGTCCAAGATGAACTCTGAGGGTGGGGTGGGACACTCAATGAATCACAAAACGATGAAGCTTACGAATGTGTACATTCTGAAAGAGAGGCGCTCATAGCTCTTATTAGCTCCTGGAGGAGAACCAGGATGGCCCCCAAAATAACGAAATACATGACGTCAAACCTTAAAGGAACCACAAAAGAAATATGCACACGATGCTGATCAAACCATTGCTCTGGGGGGGGGGGTGACGACCCGAGTGGACGCTAATGGAGGACCTTCGGGGTCTGTAGGACGCGAAGGACGTACAGCACAAAGGTCACCATGTGCTGTTTAATGGCACAACAGCTTGCTGCCACCTCACGATTTTTTTTTCTACATGAAAAGAGCTTTTTCCTCTACCAGACAATGTGTCAAAATTGCTTCTAAAATCCTAAAAGGGGCCTGTTTCTTTTTCCCCATTGGTACCTGCATTCTTGGTCATCTTCAGAGAAAAACCTGATGGATCATGGATGGCATCCCCCCTTGTAGACGTGAGGTCCCGTATCTACAAATAAGTCCTGCACAATGACAACACGTATCACCTCACCTGAACAACTGTTACTTTGCATTTTTTTAGCCAGCGCAGAGAAAGGAAGGAGCTTTAACAAAATGACACTTTGTAATTAAAGTCTAATGACCTGGTTGATTTAACGTTTAGGTTCGGAATTCGGAAATGTGTTTTCTTGCCATCTCTTACTGCTACAAGGCTACTGACAGCAAAAGCAAGAGGATAATTGCGACTGAATCCACACGCTCCGTTCAGATATCGTCTTTGAGAAGCAACCAAGAAACCCTTTAGACTGCTGGGCAGCCAGATCTAATCTCCCTGTCTAGACTAAATAAAAACATCCATAAATATAGAATTCGTGAGAGGTAATGGTGATAAGATATATGGTTTTCTGTTATTTGTTGCCTTTCAAAAACTGGGAAACAAAAGTAAGTATCTGTGCTTTAATGAAAGAAAGAAAAAAAGATTGAGTTACCACAATGTGTAATGAGATCTCATTTGTGGAAATTGCATGCATACATACATACCTGGGCATGGAATGTGTCCAGTCACACCACACACACACACACACACACACACACACACAGTCAATAATTATCATCGAGTGTTAGAATTTGGGGTTTCTCACCCTTCTTTTTTATACTGTGTGAACTTTCACAATATGTCATTTTATTAGAACAATAGCAGTATTTTTCAAGAATTGGAGAGACTATTTGGAGAAACATGAAGACAAAGCTAACACCGGGAGTCGAACATAATTCGAAAGCAAGAACCTCAGCATCAGCGTCGTGGAGGGTTCTCAGCTCTCCAGGTGCACGGAATCCTAAGACTCCCAGCAAACTCTCTGTGTGGTAGTTTAAACATATTCAAAGGGAAGCGGCAGCCGGTCTTGGATGCTCCTGACTCCGTCTAGCTCTTGAGAAGTAGTTCTGTGAAGACACAGGTTGTATACAAGAATGAAAACACAGGCAGGGCGGTGGTGGCGGTGCACGCCTTTAATCCCAGCACTTGGGAGGCAGAGGCAGGCAGATCTCTGTTGAGTTTGAGGCCAGTTTGGTCTACAAGAGCGAGTTCCAGGACAGGCTCCAAAGCTACAGAGAAACCCCATCTTGAACAAACAAACAAAAAGAATGAAAACCCAGCAGAAGAGGTTGAGGTGACTGCCTGTTATCGCCAGTGCTTGTGCCAGTCGACTCGGCACGTCGGGCACGCGATATTCCAGGAAGAGATCCAGAGCTCAGTGTCTGAAGCAGCCTAGGATTGTCCTAAGTGGACCAAGACCCACTCCCAACTTCAAGGTGAACTGCTCCACCAGGAGACTGACCCCCGCCTCAGAAAGTCTGTGTACAGTGGTGGCGTCCGCTGTGAGTGCTCTGGGCTCTTCTCAGGAATTCCCAGAGGCAGCCCCTCCCCCCCACACCCCCAGCGTGCTGCCCCAGGAATCCAAAGGACTGTGTGCTTTTCCAGGTTTGTGTGGGTCCCCCAAAGTTTCATATCACCCATTATATAAGATGGATGAGAGGCAAGTTTCTTCTTTTGCCAAGTGGGAGAAGGGCAATTATGAAAAGCACAGGAGAGAACATATATAAAGAAACTGTGTTTCAAAATTCATTAAAATAACCCATACTCATATTCACTTAGAAATACATCAATACACCTGCACGGCAAGTCATAGAATCAATCCAAATGCAGCAGACGAATGGATAAAGTGTGCATTTAATCCAGGCATGGGGAGGAATGACATGATGCCATTTCCAGAACAACAAATAGAACTGGAGACTGGCATGTTAAGTGGAATGATCCAGACCCAGAGAGGCAAGGGTTACATCTTTCCTCCCGTATGCGGAACCCAAGCACTGTGTGCATGTGCGTGCATGTGTGTGTGTGCGTGTGTGCATATGCCACACATGTATGCACTGTACATGGCATAAAAATAAAAGGAGAACTATTTGAGAGGTAGGGAAACAAGAGAGGATAATGCGGAGTGCATATGGTCAAAGTGCGTTGCATGTTTGCACGAAAATACTATCAAACTCTTTGCTTTCTACCATACACTTAGCAAAACCTTGGTTTAGAAACTCATGTCTACCCAGAAGTAAGCATAAAGCACTGCTTTTGCCTACCCCCATTAACTCATAGTATGGAGTCTGAGGCCTACCTAGCTGGTGGCCTGGCCAAGGACCTAGGTCTTCCCATGAGTAGACTGGTGAGTTTTCAATTCTCCCAAGCTCCGTTTTTGCTGTGATCTTGGATGAATTTCACTTCTTCAAGGGTAATTTCTGTTGTTCGCCCTTCCTCTGTTCCTCCACAACACTCTCCTATAAGCTCTGTGTGCCAGGGCCCTGAGGTAGACATGTTTGCACTGACCTCTCACTTCTGACTGGGTGTGTCAAATGGAAGGCCCTAGCAACATAGGAGTCGCAACCCTTCCACAGGGGTCACCTAAGACCATCAGAAAACACAGATATTTGCATTACCCTTCACAACAGTAGCAAAATAATGGTTATGAAGTAGCAACAAAAATAATTTTATTGTTTTGGGGGGGTCACCACAATATGAGGAACTGGTTTGTGTGTGTGTGTGTGTGGTTTTTCAAGACAGGATTTCTTTGTAGGTTTGGAGCCTGTTCTGGAACTAGTTCTTGTAGACCAGGCTGGCCTCAAACTCACAGAGATCCGCCTGCCTCTGCCACCCCAGTGCTGGGATTAAAGGCATGTGCCACCACCACCCAGCTGAGGAACTGTATTAAAGGTTTTCAGAGTTAGGAAGTCGAGCACCCCGGTAAACTGAGTAAAACTGGTGTACCTGTCAAGCCCTGTCTGGCTGCTGTGGGTAAATGAACCCTGTCAGCCCTGGCCTTAACGTTCAGTTGCCTTCTCCAAATTCTAGCATTTTCCCCCTTCCCCTTCAGCTGTAAGGGTGATGATGTTTTTCCAGAAGATCCCACCCAATTTATGATAGACCACAACCACAAGCAGAAATAAAATCCTCTCCTCCTCAAGTTGCTTTTTGGTCATGACTAAGTCAAGAAGAGTCAAACTAGGGTGTGAGGAGGGGGTCATATATTGTAAAAAAGAAAGAGAGAGAGAGAGATTTAGGCATTATTAGAAAAAACTTTGTATGTTTTGAGCTTTGTATTGTGACTTTCTTAGGTAGAACAGTTGGAAAACATAGCGAGTAGTTCCCAAAGATTTGCCTGATTTCACATAATGTTACTACCTTACGAACAGGTACACTGACTGAGCAGAGCAGGAGGCTTGCTTTGACTGTATGCTGTTTGTCTGTTCCTAGCGTGGAACCCAGGATCTCGCACATGCTAGGCACACACTCTTCCAGTAAGCTGCACCCCAACCCTGTTATTAACCTGGCAACTTTATCTAACTCTTAGTGTTTATCTCATAAATATCCTAGCTAGACCGAGATCCAGCAGCCATTTCTTTGCTCTCTCTTCCTACCTGCAACATCCCATAGCCTTTCTCTCCTTGACTCTTGAAAGGCACCTGTCCGACATCCTGTCTGCTCTGGAATGTGGTGTTCTCATGATAGAAGCCAATGCTCGGGGCATAAAACCCTGCACACAAATATTACACTCCAGCTAGCTAGTTCTCCCCAGAGGTTATTCTGTAACTACTTTATGCTTGTCACAGGACTGAGTGAGTAAGTGCAGGGTCCTTTGAAGAACTGGTGATTCCAGGGAAAATAGAAACTGTACCTACACGTGTGTGTGTGTGTGTGTGTGCCAGAAATAGTCTGTCTTAAGATAAGACTTGTCTAAGAGGCTGTCACCATAGGAGAAGGTCAAGCTGGGTACTTTATAAGAAAAGAGATCTATCTGGTGAGTGGGAAGCTCGAGAGTATGATGCGGGAGCCTGTCAAGGGCCTTAGTGCCACAGTGCTGTGTGACGGAAAGACAAGCCAGCTCATACGAGGGAGAGAGCATTAGGAGGCAGAATTGCTTCTCTCATGACTCTTTCGGAAAGACACTAATCCACTCAGAAGAGCTCTGCCACCCAGCACTCTGACAGTGAGGATAAGCTGGCAGCTTGTGCTGTTAGGAGACACAACAAACCATACAGTGAAAAAGAGGATGGAGAATATCTTGCATATCACCATAGAACCTTATTCTGGCGATGGATGAAGCTAGAGATAGAGACCCACATTGGAGCACTGGACTGAGCTCCCAAGGTCCAAATGAGGAGCAGAAGGAGGGAGCACATGAGCAAGGAAGTCAGGACCGTGAGGGGTGCACCCACCCACTGAGACGACGGGGCTGATCTAATGGGAGCTCACCAAGGCCAGCTGGACCAGGACTGATGGAGCATGTGATCAAACCAGACTCTCTGAACGTGGAGGACAGGGAAGGCTGACTGAGAAGCCAAGGACAATGGCACTGGGTTTTGATTCTACTCCATGTACTGGCTTTGTGGGAGCCTAGTCTGTTTGGATGCTCACCTTCCTAGACCTGGATGGAGGGGGGAGGACCTTGGACTTTCCACAGAGCAGGGAACCCTGACTGATCTTTGGACTGGAGAGGGAGAGGGAGGGGAAGGGAAATGGGAGGAGGTGGAAATTTTTAATTAAAAATAAATAAAAAGTGGGTGGAGAGAACATCTATCTATATATTTAATAGTAAGTCATTATTACGCAGTTTAATATTCTGTCTATTCAGCAGAATTACAGTAATAGGTTCTTGCCTAGGGCCTAAGAACTGTCTCATCATAGGTCCTTGGCCTTATAATGGGTTTGAGTTTGATTTTGTGAAGTGAGACAAATCCACCGAAAAAGTGTTTGGTTACGTTCCTCTGGTGATGCTCATGCCACTGTTGCTGCCGAGGCCGTGTCTTGTCAGCCCAGTGACTTTTGTAGGTCGCAGTGGTCACAGCAGATATGGCTGGCAGTTACTTTTCTTGCCTGGTAGTATACATCATAACTTCTGGCACTGTGAAAGCTAGCCAATAGGGACGACGCTTCCAGGTGAGCTCCAATTTTGTGCACTGGGCACTCTAGAACTTGACGGAAACCAAAAGCAGTATCAGTAGCCTATAATGTTTTGGGGCCTATGGAACCTCACTAGTCAATAGACCATAGGACGATAATCTTTAACTTTCTGAAGAACCTGAAGAACCATCAATTTACTTTCTACTTTTGATTGGACCAACGTTTCTAATTTTTACTAGCAAGGTGCAAGGGTTTAAATTTCTCCCTGTCCTCACTGATGCTTGTTTCCTGAGTCTCCTGTTTCTTTGATTTTGTTTTGTGTGTGTGTGTATGTGTGTGTGTGTGTATGTGTGTGTGTGTGTGTGTAAGACAGAGTGTGTTTGTCTATGTGTGCACGAATGTCTGTGCATTGTGCGACTGCGTGTGAGTGTGTATAAGATTCATTTACTTTTGCTTTGTGTGTATGAGTATTTTGCCTATATGTGCATGCAGTGCCCACAGAGGCCAGAAGAGGGCATCAGATCTCATGGAATGGTTGTAATCTGCCTTGTGAGTGCTGGGAACCAAGCTCAGATCCTCTGCTGTTAACTACTAAGCCCTCTCTCTCTAAGCCCCAAAGTAAGTGGGGATTTTGTTGTTGTTGGTGGTGGTTTGTTTTGTTTTTGTTTTTTCGCAAAAATAACTTTGGGGTTGGAAATATGGCTCAGCCCATTGAAGGCTGGGCTCAAAAGCCAAAACCAAAACAGCTGTCAGGTCTCTACAAAGAAAATACCCTGTTGCAGAATTCACCTACCCAAGACATTGTCTGCAGCAGCACCGGCCAAGAGCAAGCAATGTTAGGTGCAACTGTGTGACCTCCAAAACCGGTGATTTTGTCTGAGAGCAACAGTCTAGATTTTCCCAAGGCAGGCTAACATCTGAGCTGATTCTGGGGGCTTTCCCGGGTCATTTTCCAAGATGAGTCTTTTCCTTAGCAACAATCCCTTGGCCTGCTTGTCATCTCTGTGGCCACCTCATATCCCATCAGGTCTAGTTTGATCCAATCTAACAGGTTCTTAATCTGTAAACATTCCGTCTTTGTGGACTGATCTGGTGTTTTGTGAAGAGCTCTTGAGACCACACATCTAACTAGTAACAGGTTAAAGACCCAAAGTCAATTTGACTTCTGGCTCCCTGGGGGGAGGGTCTCTACCCCTGCTGTTTGTCCCTGGAAACTTAGGGTCCCTGGAAATGAAATTGCCAAGGGCAAAATGTAAATTTACCTGCAATTTTGTTTTATATTAATGAAGTTAGTAGTGGAAGCAGGAAGCAGAGGGAGGGCACAGGAGCATCAAACCCAAGTTGAATTTGTCTTACTTTCTATTGCTGTGCAAGACACCACGACCACGGCAACCGGGAAAGGAAAGCATGTATTGGAGCTTATAGCTTCTAAGGGTTAGAGTCTATGACTAGCATGGTGGGGAGCATGGTGGCAGGCAGGCCTGGCCCTGGGACAGGAGCTAAGAGCCTACATCTCAATCCATAGACAGACAGACACACGTACAGAGAGAGAGGGAGAGACTGGTAATGTCAAGAGTTTTTGAAACCTCAATGCCTGCCCTTAGTGATATACTTCCTCCAACAAGGCCACACTAAACCTTCCCAAACAGTTCCACCTGAGGACCGAGTATTCAAATACATGAGCCTTGGGGGTGGGGGTGGGGGGGCTATTCTCATTTTGACCACCACAGAGTTGAGAGAAGGTTGAGTTGAGCTGAAGGTATCAACCTGGAAAATGCGATGGGGTAACTGTTTCCACTTCGCGGAATTTAGAATCACCACAAGAACAAATCTCTGGCCATTTCTGTGAGGCGGTTTCTAGATCAGGTTAACTGAGGTGAGGAGACGTACGTACTGTTCCGCAGGCTGGGGTCCTAGACTGCATAAATGGAGCCCGGTTAACTGGGTGCAGGCATTCCCCATTCTCTACTCCCTGCCTGGGGGTGAAGCCAACCAGTTGCTTCCTGCTCCCCCTGCGGCAGCTGCCCTGTGGTGATGAACTGTCTCCTGTGGAACTGAGAGCCACAACAAACACTTCCTTCTGTCTTTGTCTTTGGTCAAGTATTGTGTCATAGCAACAAAATAAAATGGCAGCACCGAGAAGGGAAAGTTGCCAAAAGTCACCCCTAGCCAAGAAGCTATTTGCAACAGAGTTCCCTGGGGACGTCAACCACATGCAGAGATAGACCCCACGCCCAGGAGTAGCTGGCTAACACAACGGACTCCATATGTTTGTGTGTGCTTCTGTTTTGTTTTACCGGTTTGATTTTAAGGGTTTTTTGCTTCTTTTTTTTCTGAGAGAGATAAAGAACACGGAGTGGATGCGGGGAGCATCTAGGAGAAGTTGATGGGGAGAGAAAAGAATCTAATCAGAATCTAGTATATAAAAAGTCAATAAAATATTAAAATATGGATGTTACCTTTAAAATACAGTTTATATGAGGTAAAATCTAAACTTTCTCTTTGACTCCTTTAGTCCAAATCCAGGAGCCTCCCCAGCAGGTTACCACTCAGGAGCTAGGACGAGGTACCAAACCTAAAAGGATGTCTGAAAAGTGTTCCATCAACCAAATTAGGAAACCAAAAGCAACGAAAGCGTTTCATTTCCACCGGTATCCCACCGCCATACTTGTTTTTTGAACCAGGGTCACACATAGTCCAGACCAGCCTTGAACTGGCGACCTGCTTGAGACAACTGGCCTTGTGCCCTTGACCTTCAGGGTTCCACCTCCCAATTGCTGAAACAATTGCTGTGTCTGTGTCGGCACACCTGGCTTATCCTCTTATTTCAGGGGGATAGTTCCCCTACCTTTCCTTGATCTATACAATAATATGATTTCCAAACACTGGTCGTGAAGTAACAGAATCTCATAGCTGTTCAGAATAAACAATATACTTGGGTTTACTGAGTTTGGGGTTGTTGTTGGGTGTTGTGTGTGTGTGTGTGCACGTGTGAAATTGAACTGATTTATAATTGATTCTATGCTGTAATTCTTTTCCCTCTCGCACTCCAGAGTGTGTTTGAGCAGAGCCTACCACCCACTGAAGAAATGGCATCGATTATTGAGCACAGAATCTGTTTTCAGCCCTGTAAGTCATAATTCTCTAGACTCAGAGCTTTCGTTTCTAAAATAGAACCAGGTTTCCATCCTGTCCATTTCCACAGAGATCACCTTCAGAGCTCGAACTAATGCGTTCCTGTTTTGTTGAGTTGGCATTTAGTCTGATGACTCCTCAAATATCCAGTCTCCTCTGGGTTTAAAGCTGAAAATTTGTAACATGCAGCAGTATTGCCAGTTCTGGGGGCTCACTTTTGCTCCCTGAGATCCAAGAGACAGCCTGCTTGAGGAGGTTTTCCATCGCCTTTGGCTGGGGATGGGGCAGAGTTCCCCCAGCTAAGGGCGTGTGTGTATCAGAAACGTGGCACACCACAAGGGCAGTGTCACGTGACTTCCCGAGCCTGGTTTAGAGCCATGGAAAAGCCAGTAAAGAAGCCCCAAACTAGGAAAACCCGAGAGGGAAGAGGACGTGAGTTCTCGGGAATCTTACCACCTAAGGGGCTCAGGAAAACTTTACCTATAGGAATAAGAATCGCTGTATACAGTCATAACTCAACTGAACTGAAACATTGTTGAGAAAATGATGATTTAACCCCAGGTGGGGAGATGACTCGGTGCTTGCCTTGGAAGCGCGGAGTTCGGTCGCAAGCGTCCACATGAAAATATGCTGGATATGATGTCTCATGTTCCTAATCCCAGGGCTAGAGAGGTGGAGACATGTGGCTCCCTGGGGCTAGTCAGCCTGGTCTACTGGGAAAGTTCTAGACCACTGAGAGGCTCGGTCTCAAAGCAAAACAGATGGATAGTACAAAATAATCATATGAGGGTTTTCTTTTCCTTTCCTTTTCTTCTTCTTTCTTTCTTCCTTTCTTTATTTTATTTATTTATTTTTTTCCGAAACAGGGTTTCTTTGTGTAGCCCTGGCTGTCCTGGAACTCTCTCTGTAGACCAGGCTGGCCTCTAACTCACAGAGATCCACCTGCCTTTGTCTCCCGAGAGCTGAGATTAAAGGTGTGTACCGCCACCGACCAGCTTCCATATGAGTTTTTAAGCTTTAAAGCTTTTTTCTTTTATGGCGTTTTGTATTATTTAAGTTTTGACTTTAGTCGTGTCTATCTGTCTGTGTCTCATGACTTGTTTACGTAGGGATGGATGTCCTACCGCATCTGTTCTTGATGTTCTGTAACAGAAAAACCACAGCCTGATGGGAGCCGTGATGGTGTTTACCGAGCACCCAGTAACAACGCGTACGCTGCCCGGCAAAGCACGCTAGCCCCTGGTTCTCAGTTACGACTGCTGTAAAATATGCTGAGTTTAGGGGACCACCATACACCTATTAGGAGGTGCAGCAGGGAGGTAGAGAGCCTGCACTGTGTCTCTTTTGTACACATGAGGGTTTAAATAAACTTATACTCCCTGGGGCTCCCCAGTCCTGAAAGCCTTTGCAAGTGCGATTGCAGGTCTATCCTTTTCATGACAGCTCAAATATAAGATACAAAATACTGTGTCTATGCTTTCTGCATATTCACAAATTCCCCAAGATACTCACAGCTGGGAAATAGTGAGGAAAAGTGATAACCAAACAATAATAATATCCAATATCAGCAGTTGGAGCCCCAGTGTTACGATCAGTTATTCACAATTATTAAATGAATATTCATTACTTACAGAAATGAGGTTAGGAACAAAGGAATAAGGGCAGAAAAGTAAAAAACACCTACAACTGTTAGGACTGTAAAGCACTTTCAGTTTGACAACATTGGTCAAATGCACATGCAATTTAATAATTCTTTAATTTTTTAGTTATATGGATTTCTTCCATTTTATATATTCTTAAGGGTTTTAGGGAGAGGGATTTGTCCATTTGTTTGTTTTTTGCTTGTTTGTTTGTTTGGTTTTTTGAGACAGAGTCTAATTTATTAGCCAAGGTTGTCCTGGAACTTACAGAATTGCCCAGGCTAGGCTTGAACTCATGGCAAGTCTCCTTTCAGCTTCCCAAATGATAGAATTACGGGCATGACCCACCAGGCGTAGCCTAGTCTTGATGGTTCAGATATTTTATTTTCCATGTTTCTCTACAAAAACACTTTTTCCTATTATTCTCTTTAAGCTCACAGCGCAATGACAGGCACACGAGTTACTTCCGAAAGCTGAAAGGGTTCCAGGAAACGGCCCTTAGATTAATTATTCTACCACCCAAGGAACTCGGGTGAACATTCCCTTTTAAGGAAGAAAACATGCATTGTTCTCAATCCGAAAGTAACCACTCAAATAATTCAAAGTTTTCCTTGTTAACCATGGCGAAAACATGGTAAACCCACGCGTTGTGGTTTTTCACTACACTGCATTATCACACACATCATGATTCTCTGTGAACTTCTAAAACATTCACCCCACAATACACCACACACATATACTACACACAAACACACACCCCTAGATACACATGCATACCACATACATACCATTCACACGCCCACAAATATACATACGTGCGTGTGCTTACACATATATACACCACCTGCATGCACACCACATACATATCACATACATAACACACACATGCATACAAATATGCATACACCCTAGGTACACATGCACATACACACACACACACACACACGTGTTGCTTTTAATGGGAGAACAGTCTCAATTACTCTCAGACAAACAGGATTCTTGTTTACATTCCTATCTGCCCCAGAGTGTGGCTTCATAAGAATTTATTCTTCATTTCATGCGCAAAAGGCTGCCCTAATCTCCCTCTTTGGCGACTGGACTATGTCCAGAGCTTTTCAGTAGAAAGGGGCTTTTCTTCCTTGATCCCGAGCCAGAGCTGAAATGAATCTTACGGGACTTAAACAGCCCAACGTCTTCACGCCACCACCGAAGTCTCCTTCACAGGGGTACTTTGGGCGGCAGGTGGAGTTATAATTATAGAGTAGAAAAAAGCAGCATCAGCAGCTGTCACTTCTGTTTGTCCCCAGCTATAACTGTCACCAGTGGGCAAACTGGCATAAACAGGTCTCTGCAAGTGGAAAAACATTTAACCCCGGACTCGCTACTCGCCGGAATCCCACGGCAGCCAGAGGACAGGCGGAAACCTGCCGGTCCACGAGTGAAGGGTGCAAGCCGAGCAGCGACCTGAAGGCGCCTCTTCAGGGAGAGCCTGACATTTGAAGATTCCCTTCCCGTGGGAGACTCGGAAGAAGCAGGTTAGTGCGCCATCGGGTTACGCACTTGAGTGGTGACCTTGGTGCTCTGTGGGTTTCGGGGTCTTGTCAGAGCCTAATAGAAGGGTGGAGGAGCAAACGGAAGAAAGGAAAGGTGGCTAGAGACTGTTATTCAACCCAGCCTGCCCGGAGAGCAGCTGATGACATTTGGTTTCGTTTGCTGTGTCCCTCTCTCTGTCATCGGTGCTCTCCTCAGGCAAAGAGACAAGGGAGCAATGGAAGAGGAAAGCGTGTTTTGTGCCAGGCGTCCCAATCTTTTGTAGGGCCACTGCCTTCGGCAAAAGGCCTTGGTTTGGTTTTTAACTAAAATCAATAATGTTGAAGGCTAAATTAGTGATTTTGCTGTGGTTGCTGCTGTGTATACAGCAGCCAGCTCTTATTTCCTTAGAGAAAACAGAGAAGTTACAGTTGGGTGTGTGCCTATCTGAACCAAACATTTTCTTACTTGTGATAGAATGTCTGCTACAGGTTCTCTATAGGGAAAATATGCTATGGGTTTTGTGTGTGTGTGTGTTTTATAATTTGACTTAAAAACTACATGTTCTCAGTGTAAGTTGCTCTGTGAGAAGTGCCTCATAGTTCCACTGGAGAAAAGTTCCTATTTTAAAGAAATCTCATTTCATCCACATGTGACCTATGCTAGCCAGTAACTGAACAAGATTTTATATATATATATATACATATATATATATACACACACACATATATATATATATATATACATATATATCAGCTTTGAGATAGCTCAAAGTTCAATAACACATCTCAGTTAGAAGCAATGGCAAAGCAGAGAGCTCTGGGAAAACCAGGCTTCGGGGTCCATCCCCATCCTGACTGCATTCATGGCTCAGATCCAGTACAAGGAGTCCTAGATTATGGACTCTCTGGGGATGGAGCTCAGGTGGTGGAGTGCTTGCCTCCCTCCTCCACAAGACTCAGGCCCTAGGAAACCACGCACAGTGGCTTAGTCCTACAATTTCAGCACTCACTCAAAAGGTGGACGAAAAGCTCAAGGTCATCCTTGGCTCACTACCACATTCAAGGTCACAGTCTAAAAAAAAAAAAAAGACTATTTTGTTCAGCTCTGAGCAGAAAGCCAGCCACCTTTAAGGATCTCGCTGAGACTTTCCGAAGGGAAAATGCTGCATTTTAACTGCAGGGTTGCTCAGCACATGTTCTCCTTTTGAAAGGGACAGAATTCCAACTGTGCATCCAGAGGCCACATCCCACCCAGTAAGACTAGCTATATAGTCACCCATCAGCGAAAGTGCTCCAATGGCCCGGCTTCTTCTTCACAGTAGCTCCTGCTTTCAAAGAAGTGGGCCGTGGCTTTTTCCTCTTAGGAAGTTTAAAGATGAACCCAATACCTCTTTACAGATTTTTGCGGACACAGCCCCGACCAACGAGTATGGGCACCGACTTCAAAAAGCATTAGTTGTGCAAACAAGTTTCCTAAATCCTCTTACTGTTAAGAAGCAGCATTGCGATGTGTCTCGTGTACTGCATGTGTTAATTCGGTATTTATTGAGCGATAGCTATAGACTCTAAAATAAGATTTAACAATTGCAGAAATCTCGGGGCTTTTAGGAACTCTCTTTCCGGAAACCACCTTCCTCCCCTTCTGCACTTCAAGGTTTAGTACTGAGGTTCTAGACGGTGAGGTGGTGGTATCTATGAGTTCTATGTAAAAGGGAGTGGGGGAAAGCCGGGAGGTGGGTCGGCTAATCAGTTGCCGGCTTTCTTCTCCTTTGATTAGAAAAAGCGCGCGCGCGTGCCAGTGCTGACGTCAACCGTATTTTTCACCCCTGTTTTTGTCTTCTTGTTCTTCTAGAACAAAACTATCCGAGATGACTGTCACTTACTCCAGTAAAGTAGCAAATGCCACCTTTTTTGGATTTCATAGGCTGCTCCTCAAGTGGAGAGGGAGCATCTACAAGCTCCTATACAGGGAATTTGTTGTTTTTGCCCTTCTTTACACAGCAATCAGTTTGGTGTACAGGTACTTTTGCTTTGCATGTCTCCTTAACCGGCCCTCAGATGTTACGTAAGAATAGTCTCAAAAGTCGGATCCCCTTGGTTGCCGCTGGCCTTCGCAATTATGTAACCTCTCCCTCTGCATGAACTTCTCTGTCATTTTCTCTTCGGGACACGGTATTTTAATCCACACCTAACCATGTATTAGAAGTAAGCAACCGACAGAGACAAAGGGGCTCGCATTCCAGCCCCACAGGAACTGGTCCTGATCAGGTGTTAGCCATTTTGTTTTGGGCGTAAATAGAAAGATTTATGCTTACACCCTCACCGTGAGACGATTAACAGCGAAGCCCACAGACAAATATTTTCGTGCAGCGATGTCATTCAGAGTCTGGACTTGTGGCCTGACAGCTTGTTGCAGGTCCATATGGAGCTAACATCCGGGGGAATAGAATCTACCAGGCAGCTTGCCTTCCTTTAGTCTGACCCAGGACGCTGACCTCAAACCTTCCCAGTGCCTCGACAAAAGAATTAAGGCCCGAAGAATTATCTGTTCTCTTATGTCTTCTGATTTCAGGATGTCAGTGTCGCAAAAGGAGGTGTTTGTTCTTTATAATGTCAAGATGTGTTCATGTCAGGTTGAGAGACACTTTGAGGTCTAGCATATCTGCCTCTCAACAACTGAAAATTGCAGTCTTAATAAAATTTCATCAGTATGCTAACGCAGCAGCTTTATGGATCATTAAACTAAATTTGAATCATTAGAGGAAGCAATAGGAAAATGTGAGGTTTTGAGGCTGCATTTGCACCTTAGCTAGAAATGGGTTTTTTTTCTTCTACCACAGATGAACAAACTGAGTCATCATCTCACCTACATCTTCCTTGCAGCCACTAAACTTTATCCAGGAAAGGGATGCTCGCTTAGCTGGCTGAGCATTGCCCAAGTAAAACGTGAGCAGCTACTTTGTTACCTGACAAAACCTCCATGCTAGGGCTGAGGATGTAGCTAGCTCAGGTGCTTGCCTAGCCTGCACTAAGTCCTGGGTTCATTCTCTACATCACATAAAGCCAGGCATGCTGGCACAACCCTGTAATCATCCCAGGATGGAGGAGGTGGAGACAGGAGGATCCAAAGTTCAAGATAATCCTTGGCTACTAGCG
Source organism: Alexandromys fortis (assembly GCF_014885135.2). Taxonomy (NCBI): domain Eukaryota; kingdom Metazoa; phylum Chordata; class Mammalia; order Rodentia; family Cricetidae; genus Alexandromys; species Alexandromys fortis. Next base: position 16,436,858 of record NW_026067906.1, read on the forward strand.
TTACAAGAGACCCCATCCCCAAAATAAAACACTATTATTCCAAACAAGTGTGCCTGCTAGGATGGATTTTGTGGGGCTGGGGATTTAGCTCAATGATAGAATGATAGATGAACAAGTGTTAGGTCCTAGGTTCAGCCCCCAGTTCAAAATAACCAAAACAAACAAACAAACAAAAAAACGCCAAGGCAAAAATCACAAGACTACATTTCGCCAAATGTCCTTAGAGACTTCTAATATTTTTCAGATATCTTATTTACTATCTCAACAGTTTGGTCACGTGACACACAAACCCTCAGACTATGACAGATTAGCAAGCAGTGTTCCAGGACAGCTGTCTCATTAGTTTATTCTTACTAATGTGAGTTGAGTGTTGCTACTGCTGCTTAGAATAGACAAAGCCCTGAGAACAGTTGCTGTGTTGCCAAAAATGCTCCCTGGGGTCTCAACGTTTGTGCCAATATTAAACTCATACCCCTTCCCCGAAAGTCTACACAGATTTTTGTCTTTCGAAAAATCAGAGTGTATACATTTGTAACAATCACTCTAACTTATCTTCTCCTTCTTTTTCAAAAGTCTCATTGTAAATTCTTGAAAAAGTAGATTTTTTAAATTTTATTTATTTCATGTGTATTGGTGTTTTTGCCTGCATGTATGTCTGTGCGAGGGTGTCAGGTCCGCTGGAACTGGAGTTACAGTTGTGAGCCACCATCTGGGTGCTGGGAATTGAACCCGGGCCCTCGGGAAGAGCTACCAGTGTTCTTAACTACTGAGCCATCTCTCCAGCCCAAGTAGACCCTTTCTATCATAAGGATTTACCAAGAACTGTTAGATTAATAAGTCAAGAAAGTCGAGCAGACCTGTGGGAAACATAAGCAGAGTTCGTTCTTGTGCCTACGATAGACTTTGATTCTGCCTCTTCCGGTTTGGAGGAATTTGATAAAATGATCTCTGTGGTATTTTTCTAGCTAAGAAAAATTCTGTGTCTACTATTCATATTTCTTTGGCCAATTCGTATTAATACCACCCATTTTGGTGCTGTGTTTGAAGACATATGCTTTAAAAATTATTTATATAATTGTTTTTTTTTAAATCTCTACAACACTATAAATTGAAAAAACTGTGACTCCTAGAGCCTTGGGCAGTGCACCCGGCCTACATCTACGGCAGCCCTGTGCTGTGCCCGGGATGGGCCTAACTGATCCTAAGAGCTACACTTTCTACTCTTAATACTCTTTGACCATTTCTAAGTTTTAGAATAGAAAATCCGGAATCAGAAAGCCACTTTGTCTGTGACTTGTCACCAGCATGACCCTCACTGGCCTGTGAGTCCAGTCGGTGCCTCTCTCAGCATTTTCCCTGATTCCACGAACTTTATCACCTCATCCAAAGCCGAGACAGGACCTCCACACAGCCCGGGACCCCAAACTCTTTCTCCACCAGTGCCGATTCCAGACTGTGTTCCACCTGCAGCCCCCTTGGCTGGACACGGCTCCTCTGCTTCTCTGTTGACATTATACCCAAGGGAAGTTTCAGTACTAATTCCGATGAATCTTCCCTTAGATTTCCTCATCCTTTAGATGACTGCACTTTTGATCGATGCAGATTCATATGTGGCTTCTCTCCCCACGTTTTGGTAATGATTATTAGCCTGCCTAAAGAGATTTCTTCGGGCTCTGAATTCCCTCCCTAAGACATAACGGTCTCGTTATGGGCAGGTGTGTTTAGCAATCTCAGAAAATGAGTTTGGGGAGGTTAAGTCAGATCTACAAGAAAAGTTCTGAAGTGGTGGCCAAAGGTAACCACGTTTCCACCTTTAATATTAAATCAGCATTATTTATATTCCAAATAATTATGGGTGTTTAAGTAAAGAATTATAATATTACTTGACGTGGGGTTTGCACAATCCAGAATGTGCTAATTTACTTAATTTAATTAATTAACACCTTCTGGATTAAGATCAAGATGTCTAATGCTGTTAATCAATAATGACTTAATAACTCTGAGCCACCAAATCAATACTCTCTCTTTTTTAAGCATTCTGATGAATAATTGAAAAGCGGAAATCGGGTCTGGTGGGCTAGCCAGTAACCCCAGCTACTTGGGTGGCTGAGGCAGGAGAATTACACGTTCAAGACCTACTTGGTCTACAGGGTGAGCTCCAGCCAGCTTGGGCCACTTAAGTGAGACCCTGTCTCGAAAATAAAAAAGAACAGATCGGGCTGGAATTCGGTGAGATTGTCTGCCTGGCACCTGTGCTGCCCTAGCTTGAAATCTCAGTACAAAAACAAAAACAAAAAACTCCTTTGTAACATATCTTTCTCCAAAATCCAATGAGTCAATTATATAAAACTTCAAAATTATAAAGTTTTAAAAAACAAAAAATAATGAATTCTTTATTTAACAGCTGACAGATTTATGTGCTTAGAAACTTGAATACTTGAAGCACAAAGCAATTTTAAAAAAACATTAGAGACACATCTGTTTAAGGACAAAGGAACAAAATCATAGAGTTCCTCTAAGCAAAAACAAACCAACCTGAGATTATTTGTGCTTAACTGTTTGCACTTGATGTCGCCTGCAGCGCAGGTGCGGACGTGCCATATCGTAAAGGGCTGTGCGTTTTATTTTTGCTCCAGATTGTTACTTACAGGAGCCCAAAAACGTTACTTTGAAAAATTATCAATTTACTGTGACAGATATGCTGAACAAATTCCAGTAACCTTTGTGCTTGGTAAGTATAGGTCCCACGCAGAATGCAGCCACACAGCTGTCTCCGTTAGATGACACAGGACTGCATGAGGGTGCTTCCGGGCTGAGCGGCATGCGGGGGAGAGCCGCCGCTTGCAATGGCACACGGCCGGTCCCTAAGGTTTGCCTTCAGGGCTGCTTCTGCTAAATTAACATCGAACAGTTTGAGGTCATAATCTGCTATCGGACAAAGCTTTCTCTTCACTAACCCTCCATTTTTGCAGCCAATATTACAGTTCTAATCCCCGCTTACTGGGTGCCCTGACCTTGTCAGACACCTACGACATTTCCTCCCCTCTTGGAGGGCAAGACCGTAAGGTTTGGATGATACCATCCTTCCAGATCTCGAACCCCTAAAAAGGCTAAAAATTCTGCTGAGAGTGTGTCCGTGGAGATGTCTCCTGTGGGAAAGTGCATGACGGCTTCTGGTTATCCCACAGGGTTCTATGTGACTCTGGTAGTAAACCGATGGTGGAACCAGTTTGTGAATCTGCCTTGGCCGGACAGGCTCATGTTCCTCATCTCCAGCAGTGTCCACGGGAGCGACCAGCATGGGCGCCTGCTCAGAAGGACGCTGATGCGCTACGTCAACCTGACCTCCCTGCTCATCTTCCGCTCGGTGAGCACAGCGGTATACAAAAGGTTTCCGACCATGGACCACGTGGTTGAGGCAGGTACGGTGCACGCTTTCTTCTCATGGGCTCAAGATAGGGTGTCTGTCAGACGTAGGAACCACCAAAATACTCTAGAAAGTTACCGAAGTGTATTCCGTTAAGAAATGTTTGTGCGTTGTCTCCTGTGTGCCAGAAGAATTCTTAAAGGGCAAAGATGAGGAAGGTACGATTCCTGCCCTCAAGAAGTGTACTTGGGAGGCAGAGGAGAGAAGTAGCCGCAAGTCTATGACGTCTTGAGATAAGAGCAATGATGGTAGTCACGGCCATTAAAGCAACCTGTCCTATGTTTACTTTTCCAGGACCATATGGTGATTGTTTTCATTTTATTCTGAGTTTTTTTTTCTTTGCCTTGTTTTCTGTTGTGACTTTTGTCTTTGAGACAAGTTATCATTGTGTAGCCCAGGCTGACCTTGCACTCACTGTAATCCTCCAGCCTCAGCCTCCCTGGCCGTGATTGGGGGGAGGATTACAGATGTGAACCAAGTGCCCAGTTTATAGCTATCAATTATCTTAAGACGTCATGAAAACAGTAAAGAAGTTAAAGAGATTTCAAGCTGTCCTGAATCGCATAGCTGGTTAGTGAAAGGTGCAGAATTAAAATCCAGGTTCAGGAGCACAGTGATGATGTCTGTGTTTTGAAGCAAAGTCAATTCTGGAAGGAATCTGCATGCCAGTTTTTATCCAGGTAAACCCTCCCCAGATGTGGTCGTCAAAGGCTCTCTCGGGATGGACCTGTCTCTTCAGGGCTTTATATGGTTTCTTGGATCTAGCGTGCTGAGGAGGAGTCACATATGAAGGATGGAGCTCTGGGCTATGTAAATATTTAACAAAGAAGCTGTAAAACCAGCCTTCAGTGGCGTGAGGATTAAGTGAAGTCACTCTTGGCCCGTGTCAATGATCTGAGCACTCAGAGAGCTCTGCCTCCATTTAGGCTACAATCTCAAATCAAATTGTATGTGACCTCCCGTTTCCTCTTTCTTCTAAGAAGAATATTGTTGTTTTGTTGTTGTTATTGTTTTGGGGTTTGGGAGGGAGACTGTTTTTTTTTTTTCCAACACAGGGTTTCTCTGTAGCTTTGGAGCCTGTCCTGGAACTAGCTCTGTAGACCAGGTTGGCCTCAAACTCAGAGATTTGCCTGCCTCTGCCTCCTGAGTGCTGGGATTAAAGGTGTGTGCCACCAGCAGCCGGCTATTGTTTGTTTTTTGATTTGTTGGCTTTTTTGTTGTTGTTATGTGTGTATGTGTGTGCGTGTGCATGGTATGTGGGGGTTTTATGGGAGACACAGATAATGACTTAGGGTTGGAATTCTGACTCCACTATTCACTACATAGTTTAGGTCGTTAGCCTTTCTGTGCCTCAGCTTCCTCATCTATAAAATGGGCTTATGCTAACATCTATGTTACATACCTTGTAGGTTCACTATGAAAACTAAGTAAGTTAACAGTCACAAAGTGATCTGAGCAATTCCTAGCACCTGGCAAATACTATGTCATTTCTCATAAAGGAACCGTCTAGAACAGCATAGCACGGCATTTTCGTCACTTCGAAAGTCTCCTTGAATCTACGACATCCCGGGTATTTTTGATCTCTTTTCACCATGAGATTGAGAAAGTTGGGGTGGAGAAAGAAAGCAAGGATGCTATGTGAGAAAATTGTGGGGTGCAAGAAATCAGTGGAGGAGCCAGGCAGAAGCTTGAGTAGCCTGGCAGATACACAGGTGTATTGTATGTAACACCAGGAACCAAAACCAAATTAACTGCCCCCCTGTCCTCCAAAGGTAAAGATAGGATACCGCCTGAGAATAACTAACCTGAAACACCCCTGGGAAACTTCAGTTTCTTACCCTAATACTCAAGGAATAAAGATATTAAGAATGACTTGCTCTGAAGAAAAGTAGAAAAACAAGCAAGGAAAGTTAGGATGAACGGAAGTGCCGCTTCTCCAGTTCTGATGCATCCTGGCTCTGCTCGGCCTCTTTCTTAAAACAAATCACACCCTCTTAGTGTGAGCTTTATATTAAATGAGCATCCAGAGGAGCCGGGCCAGCCAGCAATAGAGAAGACTTTGGGGCCTCTGGTCAGACCTGAGCTGCCAGGACTGAACTGGACCTGGGTTGGCAGGCAAGTGAGCAAACCGGGTAGCAGGAGACTGGTGTGACTTTGTTTTCTTTGGGTGTGTTAACACACTTGTGTAAATGGCTGACACTTGCAGCCAAGCTTTTTTCCTTTCTAAGGTATCTGGGGTGTTGGATTTTACTTCTCTCCCCACTCCCCATACCCCTACCACTCCAAGGGAATCTGAAAAATGAGAGTCATTCACTCACCGGCATGCACTCAGAGTCGCGTGTCTGGAACCCCAGTCCGGAGAGCCACAGACCTCGGCTGATGGCGGAGAGATGGGACGCTTAAAAGAAGTCCCACACTAGCTCAGAACTGAGAGACAGATATTTATTTAGGGGGAAAACTTAACAAATCAGGATTCTCTGCTTGAACGGCGGGTGGAGACGGGATCCGAAACAAACCGAAGGAGCAAACGGGAACCAGGTGGGGGAGGAGAAAAGGGGCGTGTCCAGGTACCTAGTGTAAAAGGCCACGCCCCAGTAGGCGGGTAATTACCGGCTGTAAACCTTCCTGAGCCTTTAGAAGTGCTGCTTAGACCCCTTCAGTTAAACACGTTTCCTTCCAAGTCTCTCCTTCCTCTTTGTATAAGACACTGTTGTCATGTGTCCCAGCCTTGCCTGACTTGGTACTCCTTCTGCCTCAGCCTCCCTGGGGCAGGGATCCAAAGTGCGCCTCTCCAGTCTCGGCTCCAAGTCATTGTCCACACACTGACGTTGCAAAGTCCCGACTCTTTTAAGGAATATGTTAAAAACAAAACCAAACAAGCAGCAGCAACATCTCTTTTTCTGATTCCTGGAGGGTGAGGGGGAATCTCCTGAGGAGAGAGAGTCGTTGTTACTAACAAAGTACCGACCATGAAGATGGAGTAGATTCAGACTGTGGGTTTACCAGTGACTGCCGAGTTCAAAGTTAAGTTTGAGTCACTTGTTTGTGCATAGCAAGCATAGTTCTGGCTTAAAATTTTTAGTTTCTTTGGACTGGCTGAAAGAGTCAGGCACTAGGAGGGATTGGATGGAGCTCAAAATCTTTCTCAGAGCCCTTAAACCCATGACTCAAAACCTTCATTCAAAGGCCTTGTTTATCCTGAGGCAGGGGTCTATCCCAGAGGCTGTGGCGAATGGATTGTCTCAAGTTCAAGGCCAACCCGAGTGGGTTCCTGACCAGACAGGACCACTTAGCAGGAGCACACCTCAAAAGACGAAACAAAAGTAAAGGGGCAAGGGTTGTCCTTTAGTTTCCATGTGCTTTTTGTAGGAAGAGCAGAGGACACGGGTTATGCTCAGAGGAATGTAAACATGTGCACAGCGCGTACATGATCTCAGGCCTGTGTGTCAGGTGGCCACCGAGCTGCAAGAACGGCCCCAGAGCCCGGCATTTCCTGCTGCCCCAGCCAGCACGCTCTGTCCGCAGCATTGCTGACTCACGCAGTGTCTGGCTCCTTCCCCATCCAGAGGGCTGACTCAGTCTCATCCAGGCCCTGTTTCCAAGTTGTGCCACTGGACACACACCTCCGCTACTCCCTAACTGCTTTCCGCCTGTGCCAAGGGTTCTGGGAGGAATAGAAGTTGGAGATGGTGGAAAACGTTTGGCAGATGTCCTGAGTCTAGAGCCAGGGCACCTACTCCTGCCTAAGGGGATACAGGACTCATAACTATGCCACTACCCTGCATTGTAGGGGGCAAAATAAGTGGGGTGATGCTGAGGACATACACACTCCCTCCCACATATACACACATATACACATGCACACACATATATACACACATAAACACACATATAAAACATACAAACATATATACACACACAAACACAAATATAAGCACACATACATACAAAGATACACATACATGCAAACACACAAATACACAATATAAACATACATACATACAAACATACACATAAGCACATATAAACATACAAACACACATATATGCACACATACATACAAATATACACATACACACAAACACAAATACACACACATATAAACACATACATACAAACATACATGCAAACACATATAAACACACATACATACAAACATACACACAAGCACACATACATACAAACAAACACACATGTAAACACAGACATACACACCTCATCTACTGACTACCCTACTTAAAATCACTATGAGAAAAAGTTATGTTTTTAGAAGTTGAGTATACATCAGCCACTCTCAAAACCAATGCTGAAAGATGTCAGTGCATCTAACAAGCTCCTCTAGACAGTGGTAAGGGGCCCCAATCACAGGCTGCGAGATACTGAGATTTAAGTCCGTGTCCTCTAAAGCTCTTACCCCAAGGACCTGCACAGCCTCCATGCGGGGCAGGAGGAGGCAGGTGAGGGGTGGGAGCACGGAGCACGGAGCAGCTTCCTCACGTTCAGCAAAGCTTAGGCTGGAGCCAAACACTGCAGGCCCTTCCCTGCCGGTCTCTGAACCTCCTTTGTTTTGAAGTTCAACGGTCACATTCTATCATTCTGAGGTGTAGAAGCATGCTGCATGCTTTGAGAAAAATATATCTCATTTGTTGTCATCTCAGGTTAAATTCTCAAATTAAAAATAAAAAGCTTTCTCCTTCTGCTTCTACTAAAATCAAACTCAAAATAAGTCAATTCCGCTGAAAAGCCCCTGAAGTGTGGACTGTCCTGTATTTATCAGAGGGACTACAAGAGAGGCTCTGCTAAACTTGTTCCGGAAAAATTCTAGTCATTCAGATCACCTGCCCTGGAAAATGTCACTCACTCCAAGTCAAGTGCACCATCCTGGATCTTCGCTAACTTGGGCCATGACCTTTGTTGACTGTTTACATTTTAGAACCCAGCTGAATCCAAATCTTTCAACTAACACTTCACAAGTCTCAGAGAAGAAAATAGTTCTCGTCAACGCTGCTCATCAGAAGCGCAAAGACAGAAATAGAAAAATTACAGTCATGCTCTGAGAGAACCAGGGACAGAACTGCCAAGGACTAGCGGGCATTTGCCCATTCTGTGAAATTTCCTGGGGCCGGGAACACAGCTGGTTGATAGAGAGCCTGTCCCAAAGCTCTGGGTCTCATCCGCGGCACTGAAGAAGTCAGACACGGAGGCTTGTGCCTGTAATCCCAGCACTGGGCAAGCAGAGACAAACCGGGGCTTTAGGTTATCTTCTGCTACATCGTGAGTTTGAGGCCCGCCTTAGGCACATGATGTCTGAAAGCTAATTAATTAACTAGTTAATTAATTAAAAAATAAGAGAATGGAAAGATGGCTTGGTGATTAAGAGCACTTGCTGTTCTTTTGGAGGACCCAGGTTTGATTCTCGACACCACGTGGTGGCTCACAACTGTCAGTAACGCTAGATCTCCCTAGAGAATCCAGCGTCCTCTTCTGGCGTCCATGGGCACCAGACATGCACATGGGGCACATACATACAAGCAAGAATTTATATGAATAGATAAATAGATAGATAAACAAATACATAGATAAATCTTCTTTTAAGTAAAAATAAAGTAGAGTTGAACACGTAGCATGTACCAGGCACTGGGCTGAGCAGAGGGAACATAACCTCAGCAAGGATATAATGGTCCTGCTCAAGGGTCAGTAACAGTTACCATAAGTTTTGTCCCACACTAATGATTTTCAGAGACAAGTTACAACTGAACTTCATGTCTCTGTATTGTATTTCTCTCTCTTCCTCTGAAGCGAAAGTCTTCCTTTGGTGCTCAGTTAGTAAGAACGATTTAAACATGATAACCTTAAAGAAAGGGGTCGCTTTTATTTTTGTTTTTCTTTTTGGCAGCAGCGGAGGCTGGGGTGGGAGTGAGGTTCGTGATAGAGGTTTTCTGTGTAACAGTTCTGGCCCTCTGTAGATCAGGCTGACCTCAAACTCACAGAGATCTGCCTGCCTCTGCCTCTGTCTCCCGAGTGCTGGGATTAAAGGCGTGCGCCACCACCACCCGGCTCATTTACTTTTTTCTTAAAGCCCTGGAACCTTAACCAAAGTCCCCAGGCTTTTCCTTGAGACTGGTGGAGCCTGGGGAGACTGCCCTGGAGGTTTCAGTCACTGCCTCACATGGCATAAAACACAAGTGAGCACTGGGCTGCCGAATGACTGTTGAGTAGAAACCCTGATTTAAGATGCACCAGCCACAAGGCTAGCCCCTTGGATTTTGTATATTTATCCCTTCAGCTCGCTGTCATTTTCTTGGGCGTGTTCCTGGTTCTCGGGCTCCCTGGGCTGTTTAAGTGTCTTGGTGTCCTGTGTTAGGAGGAGAGATGGCCAAAGGGACAGTGGAATTCACGCCTGCACCGGCTTCCGCCATTGGCTGAACCTTTAGAGGCTGAGTCAGATATTCCTGTATTGTCACCTGATGAGCCCGAGCAGACAGAATGTCATCCTGTGGGGGAAACCTGGCTCACCATGTGCACTTCTTGCTCCACACAGGAGGCAAAGTGCAAGGCGGAACTGGCCCTCCTTGACCTGGCTGCCACCAGTGGACAGCCTCCCGGGTCCGTGACCGAGGACAGTCTATCTGCCCAGTATTTCTGATAATGGGATCCCTGTCATTGAATTGTCAAGAGATTTTGTTGTTGTTGTTGTTAAGTCAGGATTTTACCATGTGTCCCAGGTGTGTGCCACCATGCTGAGCCAGGCTCTTTTTGTACTTGTGGTCTGTTTATTTGCTTGCTTGTTTGATTTGAAACAGAACCCTGCAGTGTAGTCTGGGTTAGCCTGGAACTCAATAGGTAGCCCAGGCTGACCTGAAACAAAGGGCAATTGCAAATGGCCTCAAATCTGTTAAGTAAATGAAACTCAAGGGCACCCACTTAGGCAAGGAGCTAAAAGCGCTAATTGTGTGTATGTTATTTCGTGTGTGTGTGTGTGTGTGTGTGTGCACGTGTGTCATTGTATTTTATACAGTGACCTGTCAAATGGAATATCTACTTCCAGATGGAGAGATGGGTGACTACAGATATTTTGGTCATTTTGGGGAAATAACAGAATAGCTCTTCAGTCAGTATTGCCATCCCAAAAGTTGATTTTACTCTGTTGTATCCTATTCTAGGCTTTTGATCAATGGGCTGTAACTCATTGTTGGGTTAATGTTCTTAAATCATTTAAAAAAAAAACTTCTGAGCATTATGTTGAGTGGGATTAAATGGGGAGAACTCAGGAGAGAGTGGAGACAATACTATCTTGCATAGTACCCAGTAAACATAACGTAGAAGAAAGCACAGTTATTTTTGAACCACACATGTCTCATGGTCTGATGCCTTGCCCTGCACAACAATGATGTGACTTGATTCTAGCTCTGTCTCCTTCTCACTTTGCACCTCCTCAATTTCCCCGCTTGATGGGGATCCCTAAGCCTCTCTCATTGTATTTAAAGGGCATCTCTAGTTGAAGCGCTGTCTCTGTTGTATGCATTTGGAAATGAGTCAGAGACGTTGAACTCTGCTTGAAAAAGTTGTCCCAAGATGCTGAAAACACAGCTTTCTCTTAGAGGAAGAACTGGCATCACGCCCACCCTTGTCTTTGAGCTTGGAGCTGTGGTTCCTCTGCTAATGGAGCCTCTCTGGAAGGCCAAAGACACCTGCCTCTGCTTCAACCAGAGGACAAACAGGCCAACTCTGCAGCCAACAGATCTGTGATGGCAGGGATCTTGCCTGCTAATGGATTTAATTAGTCCTTTGGCTTAGGGGCATGACAAATTTGCCTTCCTCTAGCAAATCCTGCTCCATCAAACTACAGCTCAAGTGAAGTCAGTGCAAGCATCCCACTCTAAGAATGTGGTATATGGGTATCTTGCCCTGATTAGATATATTAAAAACATTATGATTTAATTAGTCTAATATAATTAGACATATTCAAGTTGTTTTGCACACAAATAACGTGAAAATCACTGGGGCAGAGCTGAACCAGCCAGAAAGAAAAGAGATTGTGAGAGATGTTCTAGGTAGATGCAGTAGCTTTGCCAAATCAGACGCAGGGCCTGAAGGAGAGAGATGTGTGGCCATAGGATGGTGGTAGAGCAGCCGAATTGCCATTAATTTGTAATGCCATTAAACTATAGTACAGCACAGCAACAGCTATAATTAATTTGCCTTAGATGTGAGGATAATAAAATTTTTATAAAGTTTAAAGCATTGGTGCCTAGTTACAATGACCTGAAAGGCTGATGAAGATAACATTCCACTTCATAGCTAGCGCCCCTTAAGTGGATTTGAACCCCCACCTAGTCTAGAGCTTTTGTTTCAATTGACCATCAATTTGATTTCCGAAATCGGGTGACTTCCAATGTTTGAGCCACCAGGAAATGCCTGGAGTCATCCCGTCTGTGTACGGGGACGATGCGCTAAGCTCTGCTGCTTCGTTCATCTCCCCTAGAACCTGTTAAATTATCAATAACTTTGGGCTGAAATAAAACTTAAAAATCACCAGCTTTCTTTCCTTTGCATGGCCCTTCCCATCCATAAATGTCCTTCCCGGAGTGCAGGACCCGGCTCTGGCTTTAGTACTGGCGCTAACCAAGGCCTCGACCTGCATATTTACTTTCTGCTTAGATGCCAAGAAAGGACTTGCTAGCACAATGTGATCTGGAATAAAAAATAGCCAGACACAAAGTTGTTCCCTAGCCAAATTACAGAAATTGCAGCCAGTCTGTAAGTGCGGTCATCTTTCTTTATTTTTTTTTCTTTTTTGATTCTAGAATTGCACTCTAAATCCCAAGAATCTAAGTGTCAGACAATTGATATGGAGTAGCTAAGATAGGCTTCCAGTTAAAGGAGGGACAGCTGTGGCAAGCCTTTACGCCCGAAGTGAAGAAAAGCCAAGTTCATGTGTTAACTGTTTGATAAAACACAAGAGACAGTTTGTTCTTAAGCCGAATAGGAGAGGTGAGGGCCTTGGAACGCAGATCCAGGTTGCCCCAAGACACATGTTCCACAAAGAAGGGAAAATTTCACTGGTTATAGAACAAAGAAATTCATAACCCGAGGTTAACTTCCTATAATAGCATTTAATCATGCTCTGTAAGCCCATTTTTAAAAGAAAAGGTCAGGGTCACAGACTAATTTATGGAATGTATATATATATACATACAACATACACATATGTATACGCACATACATATATATGTATACACACACACATATATATAGGGAATTTATTGTAATGACTTATCGTATGTATTCCAACTAATCCAACAATGGCTAGCCATGAATGTAAAGTCCAAGAATCTTTGGTGTTCGAACCCACGAGGCTGGGTGTCTGATGCCTCTGGCTTTGGAGGGCACCTGCACACACACGCAAGGACACACATAATTAAAAACAATAAGAATAAATCCTCCTTCAATGTTCTTTTATTAAATTGTTCCTCTCCTTTACTTGTGCGGGGAGAGAGAGAATGAAGGAGGGACCCAGATACAGTATCAAAGACACACTATTCCCTAGCACTGAGTGTGCTAAACTCTTCATGTATGTTTAGCATCTCAGGTAACACCCCCCCCCTCTTGTGTGCCTTTCTGATGTGCGATGCTGGCTTTCACAAGATAGGCAAGCGCTCTACCACTGAGTCTAGCCCCAGTATCATCGTCGTAAAGCAGATATTACAGAGGAAAACGCTGAGGCTTAGGGAGGTCTCTGGAAACCCAAGCTCATTGCATTTTTTAAATATTTATTTATTTATTATGGATACATTATTCTGTTTGCATATATGCCTGCAGGCTAGAAGAGGACACCAGACCTCATTACAGATGGTTGTGAGCCACCATGTGGTTGCTGGGAATTGAACTCGGGTCCTTTGGAAGAGCATGCAATGCTCTTAACCGCTGAGCCATCTCTCCAGCCCCGCTCATTGCATTTTTATACACACACGTTTCAAGAATTTGTGCAAAGTAGTGTGGGGACTAAAAAGACAAATGTGGTCCTTGCCTTTCATTTATGTACAATGTCACTGTACTCCACGTCAAGACAGAGCGCCACATGGAAGCTTTAGATTAGAGAAATCCCTGGAAGGGAGAAGGAGGAATGAGAGATGGGCTTCGCAGAAGGGGATGCAATGGAGCAGGATGCTGATGGAGAAGGCAGGAGGCACAGCCGCAGGAATCACGCAGAAGGGGATGCAATGGAGCAGGAGGCACAACTGTGGGAATCACACACAACTCTTGCTACGAGCTCCGTATACACTCTCGAATTTTAGTCTCTTAGCCCTCACAATTCTAAGTATTATTGCTGCCGATTTAGATTAATAAATCTAAAATTGTAAAGGAGAGACTTCCCTAGATATGCTAGATCAGGGCTCTTAAACTCCATTCAACAACCCCCTTTTACAGAAGACATTTTTATGACCACTTATGCATATGGTGCTATAAAATAGGTATAACAGCAAACAGTTACTGAAAATAAATTGTGAAGAAATTTACTTGGGATAGCACAATGGCCCAACAGGTGAATAAATGCCTCTGCCACCAAGCCTGGCAACCTGAGTTTTATCCACAGGAGCCGTGGAAGGCGAAAGCTAACCCCTGAAAGCGGCCCTTTAAGCCCCACACACATGCTGCGGTACCAACACACATACACACATGAATAAATCTAATTTTGAAACTTTTATAATAGAAATTTATTTTAATGCAGTTTTCTGATGTACATAAATTTGACTTGTTATTACAAGTGAACGAATTAATTCTAAAGGTGAAAGGTGAAAATAAACAACAGCTATAGCTCAGCTGGACCACCTGCCTAATGCACCCAAAGCCCTGGGCTTGACCCTCGACACCACATAAAAACAAACAAACAGACAAACAAACAAACACAGCCACAGTGACTGTAATCCCAGTATGTGGAACATAGAGCCAGAGGATCAGCACCATACTGAGTTTGAGTTTGAGGTCAATTTGGGCTACATGTCTCCCTATCTCAAAAAAAAATGATGGTGGAAGTCGGAGAGATGGTTCAGTGGTTAAGAGCACTTTGCTGCTGAGTATAAGAGAACCAGAGTTGAGGTTCCAGCACCCACAAAGGGTGGACAAGCACTTGTAACTACAGTTCCAGGGGACCTGGCCACCATGCAAACTCGCATCTACACATATGTAATGTATAGCCACAGATAACACACATATAAATAAAGTAAAATTGTTTTCTTTAAAAGAAAAGCAAAATTACATATAAATGAGACAATGGGCTTATTTATTTTATATGCATAATTAATTATTGGTCAAATATTTGGTAGTGCATGACATCTTTGGCTTTTTCAGAGTTATTGATATTCTGATTTTGTAATCATCAAATTTATTAGAATGCCACTTCTAATAAACATATAGCATAAAACAGCAGAAGCATGTCTAGGGCCATCTCAAATGCTGATGGAGAAGGCGGGAGGCACAGCCGTGGGAATCATGCAGGAGGAGATCCGTGATTGGAAATTCTGTACTAATCCGGAGACAAATTAATTTAACATTTTAAAAAATAAAACAAATCAACAATTCAAATGGCAATTTTAAAATCAAACACTTTAATGTAATACAATTAACTCAAACAGGAAAATATTGTTTTTGCTTTCTGTAATTAAACCATTATGTTTCTATAAAAGCAGAATGCTCTATGTGGCTAGTGAAGGCATTGCCACTTCTAGTACAACATAGTCTCGACTCCGAGATGCTTGAGGCCGGGTCTGTCGGTGTTGTGTGGCAACAAGTTATGTTGAATGCTGGGTGGTGGTGGCACACACCTTTAATCCCAGCACTCGGGAGGCAGAGGCAGGAGGATCTCTGTGAGTTCGAGGCCAGCCTGGTTCCAGGATAGACTCCAAAGCTACACAGAAACCCTGTCTTGAAAAAAACAAAAAAAAAACAAAAAACAAAACAAAAAAAAAAAGGCACAGTGAGTCACTTTATAGGCAACTAGCAACACCTTGGATTCATTATACGTTTGATCTTGAATTAATTTCTGGTTATTGTATGTTCAAAAATCCGTTACCAATAGTTCACAACCCACATTCAGCTATGTGACTCTAAAGGGGGCTATGCCTCGCATTTTAAGAATCTGTGTCCCAGATGCATGTGTCCCCTTTCTTACCTTTACCATCAACTTGCCAAGATGATGCATTGCTTCACAAGTGGAGATACAATGTGTGTGCAATTTGTGTGTGTCCATGCACACAGCTCGGGTGCAAAACTCTTCATCTCTAGCACAAACGGAGACCACTGGAGACAATAGTATTTTTTAGCACCCTCCGTTACCCCAGTATGCTCATATAGAATACTAAAATTATGCATTAGGCTTAACTAAGCGTGTATAACATCCCTATTGTTATTTTGTGTAAAGGTTTTATGACAGCAGATGAAAGGAAATTATTTGACCACCTCAAATCACCACATCTGAAATACTGGGTCCCCTTCATTTGGTTTGGGAATCTTGCCACCAAAGCCCGGAATGAAGGTAGAATCAGGGACAGCGTCGACCTTCAATCATTGATGACCGTAAGTATTTAGTAAGCCACGAGAAGATGCTAATTGGAACTCTGGATGTAAGAGGTCAGACCAGGGGTCACTCCAGATTCTGCGGAGCTAGGAAGACGGTGGGAAACCCACAGTGTGCAGAACAGAGAGTGAGCAAGGTGAGCTCAGGCTCCTTGGAAGCGTCTACTGTCGGCACTGCATATTCTGTGAGAGGCTTGTAGGGAAATGGTAAAGCCAGGATTGCCAAAGACTCTGAAGAGGCACATCGCCCATGGGCCTTCGCGACCGCTTGCATAAGGATTCTAGATTAAAATTCCTAGTTTTCTTTCTTGGTGATGGGATGAATCCCCGGCACCCAGAATAAAATCCTAAGGAAGAATAAACTTTAACCTTTCCCCCCAGATTTGAATACTCTAACCTTAAATCAGCCTTTCTGTTGCTCCAGGGAACAAAACAATGTATTGCTGAATAAAAGACAAGATCGCCTGAATAAATTGGGAGCGTGGGGGTCACAGGAGAGGGTAGAAGGGGAGAGGAAGGGAGGAGAGCGGGGGAATGTATAGCTCAATAAAAACAATTAAAGAAAAAGGTCTCGGGATTCATCAGAGAAATGTATACACGGAAAGTCTTCTGTGACAGCTCTGATGGTCTCTGGCTTGAATGAGGCTAAAATGAGTAAATGGCTTTCAAATTGAGGTAATATTAGATTCAGTCTCATATGGATAAGGCAAGAGATGGATGACTCTCCATCCTCCCTGTTACAGATAGATGTTTCTGTCGATAGAAGCATTTTAAAGTCCCAGTTTGCTGGGCAGAAGGCTTAGCATGTATTCATGTGTCTTCTCTAATATCTGTCATAAGAATGTTTTTAAGGAAATAAAAAATGCTTGCCAAATTTATACCAAAATAACCAGTAATTACTTATTTAAAATAGTAACCTTCTTAGCTCCCTTTGAACACTTGGGGCCAGTCTATACATTGAAGAGAGTGGATTAGAAAAACAAGTTTATCCTTATAACATTCTATCTTTTCTTAAGAATATTTTTAAATGTTTATAAAATATTTATATTTTTATATTTTAAAAAATTATGTCCAAATGTCCTCATCATTTTACTTTCTTTTTGACAAACTGCTCCATACTGTATCCTTTGCTTTTTTTTTTTTTTTCTGTTGTTTTTTTGAGACAGGGTTTCTCTGTGTAGCTTTGGAGCCTGTCTTGGAACTCACTCTGTAGAGCAGGCTGGCCTCGAACTCACAGAGATCCGCCTGCATCTGTCTCCCCAGTGCTGGGATTAAAATGCCTGGCTTTCTTTTTTATTCTCAGGACTTTCCTTTCAGAGGAGCCTTGGGGACAACTTAGAAAGTTGGCCTTAGCATTTACTGCCATGTTCATCAATAGCGTGCCCAGGTTCTGAATCCCAGCTCATGTTTATAACTGTGGTCATCGTTTGAGTAAAGTGTGTTTTCATGTTTTGGGCTTAGGAGATGAATCGGTACCGCTCCTGGTGCAGCCTCTTATTTGGCTATGACTGGGTTGGCATCCCGCTGGTTTACACACAGGTACCAAATACTGCGCGTGTGATTGTGGTGGTGGCGGGGACCAGAGGATGGGAATCTGAGGTCGACCTTGGGTGTCATTCCTCTGAAGCCATCCACTTTATTGATTTATTTATTTAGAGATAAGATTGCTAACTGAGACCTATACCTTGCCATCTTTCATTTAAACTTGCCGGCCAGTGAGGCCCCAGGATCTATTTATCTTCACCCCTTCCCCAGAATTGGGGTTACAGGAACAAGCCACCACTCCTGTCGTTTTATACGGGTGCTTCTAATTGGACTCGGGTCCCCATGCGCGGGCTACAAGTACTTTGTTGACCGAGTTATCGCTCCACATCCCATGCATGTGGCTTTTTCACCCCCACCTGTCCACTTTGCATAGTTTCTGTGAGCAGCTAGCACTGACCCCTCCCTCGGGTCTCCCTCTGTCCCAGGTGGTCACCCTCGCGGTCTACACGTTCTTCTTCGCGTGCCTCATTGGACGGCAGTTCCTGGATCCCACCAAAGGCTACGCGGGCCATGACTTAGATCTGTACATTCCGATCTTCACCCTCCTCCAGTTCTTCTTCTACGCGGGATGGCTCAAGGTAGTCCACAGTCTTGGTGCCCAAGGCACTCTAGAACCCTCCTTGTTCCAAACTCTCTTCCCTCTGCCGAGTCTTTGACAAATCATTCATGCATAACTCAAAGGTAGACGTGATGGTGTAATAGCTCAGAGATGTGGTTGCTTCTCCATCAAGGTCAAAGTTCTGGGTAGAGAGGCTGGGGTGTAGCAGTTCATCGTTCATCGCGCGAAGAGATGAGAAGGACGTTTCTCTCACAGATAGTGATTTTTCTTCAAGTCTCTGTGTGCGTCCATTAGGCTGAAGTAACATAATTAAAGTAACAGCTGCACCTGTGCTGGGTTTTAGGCACAGCTGGGCAGAGGAAACAACGGGGGAAAACATCAGCCGTGGAGCAGACCTGAGCTTTAATACCGTAATAGAAGCCTGGTTCTGCTCCACTCCGTGAATCATAAGCAACCCCCCGAGTTCCACTAGCTGTCCCCACACGTTAACTACATTCCATTTTCAAAAAAGAAGCTCGTCGGGATTAAAAGCAGAAACGTCAGGATTAGCAGTGACATGCAGTTTACCAGGAATCTAAAAGCATGCCAGAGCCGTGAGGACAGCTCGTCCAGTCACGGGTATGGAACCGTGTTTGTTCCCCTGACCCCCACCAATCCCAAGCCTCCTGAGGTGTCAGTGTGTATATATCAGAAGCTTGACTCTCCATCCCTTGAAGTATGTGACAGGAAAAAAAAAAAAGTCAAAAGCAACAGTTTCCTTAAGTAAAGTGAGATCCAGCAATACTTTCAAGGAGTCTAACAAAACGGAATTTCCAACCACTTGGCCTTCCAAAGAGCCACCTATGGTCAGGTCTTAGGGTTGGGACACATTCCCCTGCAAATACTGGTTCTCTTGTTGGTTTGACGCTTCATAAGTGTGTTGGCACTTTAAATTATACTCCAGTGACGAACAACATGTCCTTTAAATGGCAAAAATATTTTTAAGCAGATGACAGTGAGAAAGAGCAAGAGAGATAGCTGGCTCTCTCAGAGGGAAAAGTGGGCTTTACTTTATCAACACGACTGCAGTCGCCACAGTTGATCCGAATGCTCGACTCTCCTGTCATGCAGTTCCTTTCTGGCTGGTTTTGTCTCTTCCCTTTTCGTGCTGAACTCAGTAACTGTCTGACTGCTTTGTTTACCTATAAAATGCCTGGCTGAGCCATAAAGAGGTTCGTGGCTCCATTTTTGGTAAAGTGTCTAAATTCCTTTCCTCTATAAACTGTTTTCTATTCTTTTCTTTTCTTTTTTATTCCCTTTGAGACACGGTTTCCCTGTAGCTTAGGAGCCTGTCCTGGAACTAGCTCTTGTAGGCCAGGCTGGTCTCAAACTCACAGGGATCCACCTGCCTCTGCCTCCCGAGTGCTGAGATTAAAGGCGTGCGCCACCACCGCCTGGCTGTAAACTGTTTTTCAAAGGCCAAATATGAAAAGACACAAGCGTGGCCTATTCAAGATAAGTCAGCATAATAAAAGTGCAATTCCCACGCAAGTGGACTGTGTCTCCATTTGCAAAGAACAGCTCTATCCAAAGTGTAGAAAACACACCTTGACTTTTCTTACTGCAAATGGTGCTCCAGTAAAGTCATCTTCGTGACATGTTCAATACACAGATGTGTCATTATGACTACTAAATACAGGCTGCAATAATATATACAAGACCGATGCTATAAACGTGAAAAGTATGAACATAACAAAAATATTTTCAGGTCTGAAACAATGGCCTATTTCATTTAAGCAAAACCTCAGGCAAGAAAAGGAAAATAGCCTGGCACCAAACAATGAAGGACTTCCAAAGCTACTGCCAGGAGGCTCACTAATGTAGGACTCCCTGTGCTGTGTGTGTGTGTGTGTGTGTGTGTGTGTGTGTATGTGTGATACACATGTGAGTTTGCAGGGTATATACCCTTCTGAATGTATGTACAGGCCAGAGCACAAAGTTGAGAGTTTCTCTTCTTCTTCCTTCTCCTTCTTCTCTCTTCTTCTTCTTCTTCTTCCTCTTCCTCTTCCTCTTTTCCTCCCTCCCTCCCTCCCTCCCTCCCTCCCTCTCTCCCTCCCTCCCCTATTGCCTTGAGACAGGGTTTTTCACTCAATAGGAAGCTTATCATTTCACTAGACTACTTGGGCCAGGAACTCTCAGAGTCTACCTGTATCCATCCCTACATTGCTGGTGTTACAGACATGTTCACCCATGCCTGGCTTTTCACCTGGGTGCTGGGGGCTTGAACTCAGGCCCCTGTGTTTGCTGCTTAAGCACCCTTACCCACTGAGACATCTCCCCAACCCCAAATGGGTAAAGTTTTCACCAAATGGTCTCAGGATCTAGAAACTAATGAAACAATACCTTTATTTTGTTCACTTAAAAATTTTCTTCCCATCTGGAACCAATACTCCCCCCGCCACACACATACACACACATTCACAAGTAAAAAAAAATTGTTCAAAGAGGTTATATTTGACATATAAGCCTCTCATTTCAAAGGCTATTCCATCCAAAAACATGGTATGAATATTTAGTACAGAGCAAATGTCAGATGTCATGGTCAGAAAGTGGTTAAATGGTTCAAAGGAGAACAGAACTAACTATTAGATAAGGGTGAATCTTGAATGTAAAACTAGACTAGCCTCCAGTTCCAGCTCTCATGTGCAGTCACTTAGCAGTTATGTCTCGTAGCTGGCTATTGGGCATCATTGTTCATGTCTCATCATTTTGTCTTTCATTGCCGTTTAACCTCATGTCATCAACTGGGCCTTTACAGGCTTCTCAAAAGCTCAGACGATATAATATATGCCTTGCATGTAGTTAATGGTCTTTAGTACTCAGCTTCCTTTGGCTCCACAAAGCTTCTGGCTTCCCTGGGGTAGGGCAGCGCTGTCTAGATGAGCAGACGGGTCCATCTGCAGAGCATGCCCATGAAGGGGCTTGCTGGACGATCAACATCTGGAGAGCAGCCCACTGTCCTGGAGGATGCGTATTACAAAAGTGACAGGGAAGGGACAGCTAAAGCAGGGGTCAACCTCAGATTCCTCCTCTGTCTTCACACGCACTGTGTTCTCGACTGCAGGTTGCTGAGCAACTGATCAACCCTTTTGGAGAAGATGATGACGATTTTGAAACAAACTGGTGTATTGACAGGAACCTGCAGGTGAGGAACGTTTCTGTCCTCTGTGATCAATAACAATAAATCACATACGTTTCTGTCCTCTGTGATCAATAACGATAAATCACATGTAAATGGATTCTAGGTACAGGCTCCTGGACGTGAGGGGCTTTTTTTGTTTTGGTTTCTTTTGGTTTGGTTTTGGTTTTTCGAGACAGGGTTTCTTTGTGTAGCCTGTCCCGGAACTCCCTCTGGAGACCAGGCTGGCCTCGAACTCACAGAGATCTGCTTGCCTCTGCCTCCCGAGTGCTGGGATTAAAGGCGTGTGCCACCACTGCCCAACTCTGGACCTGAGATCTTCAGCCAATCATGGAAGAAGCCTGACCATACACTGCATTGTTTGTTTCAGGACCTAAAATGGCCTGGGTCTCATTTCCAGCGCCCATTAAGTCAAGATGATTTTCTCTGAATTTTTGTTGGCACCGTCTGTCCTCTTCTGTTTAGTACAGAGTGATATTATAATTCATTTTCTTACCTACTTTGATTTGTCATTGGGAGAGATTAACAGTAACATAAACTAGTATCCAGACATAATCCGCTGTGAATCCCTAAACATAACCCACCAGACCCCAGTAACCAGTTGTATGGGGTGGGAACCGAGGCTGCATTGGTTTCTTCCTTGCATCTGCAGTCATGAATGGAGCCCCTTACTCCGAAACAGTGCTGTTGATAAAGGCTCATAAAGGCACGAGGGAATTCTTTCTAGGGAGGGCTGCCTTCAGAACCTCTGTCTGAGGGCTTTACCCCATCCATCTGTTTGAAGCCCTGCCAGTCTGTCGGGGAAGAAGCATAATGTTTCTCTCTCTCTGTCAAAACTGGATTCCCAGAGGCTTAATGGTTTATTTGTCACTCTACCTAAGCCAAGACAGAGAGGTTGTCACCGTGATACAGGTCTGTTGATACACTACTTTAGCCAGGCCTGGTGGCGTGGTCTGTAATTTCAGCACTTGGGAGCCTGGGAAAGAAGAATTACAAGTTCTAGGGTGGCCTGAGATACGTGCTGAGAGCCTGTCTCAAAGAAGGAAGGAAGGAGAGAGAGGAGGAAGATAGGGCATACAAGAAGTGGTGGGAGACAGAGGTGTGCTTGTTGGTTATAGCTGGGAGAACTGAGTGCCCACCTCTCTGTGCTCTGTGGTGCTGAATGGCGGCTATCCGGGAGCCACCAAGGCAATGCCGTAACTGAGAAACCAAGAGAAAGGAGCCTTGCAGACGATGACATGAAGCTCCGTGCCGAGGCATGTAGGCAAAGGGTGGCCAGGAGGTGCACGAAGACGGACAGCTCCACCCTCCACTTACACCATTGCCCAGAGTTTTTGAGCAGAGAAGGACACATACATGTTCCTGCTACGCCCTCATTGTAGCACGTCTGTCTCTGGGCCTTTGTTTCTCAAACTCGCTTCCACCTGCCGCAAACCCCCCACCCATCTATGCCGCTCTAACAATACGACAACGGTTTTAGGTCTCCCTCTTAGCTGTGGACGAAATGCACATGAGCCTGCCCAAGATGAAGAAGGATATTTATTGGGATGATTCTGCCGCTCGGCCCCCGTACACACTGGCAGCGGCTGATTATTGCATACCCTCCTTTCTGGGCTCAACAATCCAAATGGGGTAAGCGCGTTTTTTTTTTTTTTAATCTTTGATATTTAGGAGAACGTTTAAAAAATGTATGATGTGTATGTATGTATGCCTGTGTATATGATAGAGGAGACATGAGCCGTGTCGTGCACACGGAGGTCAGAGGGTAACTTGGTACAGCCAGTTCTCTCAACCCACCTCTGTGTGGGTTCCCAGGGTCACTCAGGTCATCTGGCTGACACAGCGGGTACCTTTACCCACAGTTATACATGTTTCTGGGGCAGCTGTGAATGACCTTGGAGGCCATCTCTAAGCTGAGTTCCACACATATGTTTAATGAAATATGATCATATCCAGCTTCCATTTTCCTCTCCAACTTCCCCCAATGTCGCCCCAAAAAATCTATCTCCCAACCTCATTATTATTTCTTTTTCTTTCCCTCTCCTCCTTCTGCTTCCTCTTTTCTCTTCAACATCTAATTAATGCTGCCAATATACACAGTAGAACATGGGAAACCTGTCAGCGGCCACAGCCTCAAAAAAAAAAAAAAAAAGTCTCTCTCTCTCTCCTAGCTCAACAGTAGGGGAAGGGCCTTAGAAGCACATCTCCCCTTCATTTGTGCTGGAATTCAGGCTGGCTTTATCCTGTACAGGTCTTGTGGGCTGGCTTTATACTGTACAGGTCTTGTGGGCTGGCTTTATACTGTACAGGTCTTGTGGGCTGGCTTTATACTGTACAGGTCTTGTGGGCTGGCTTTATACTGTACAGGTCTTGTGGGCTGGCTTTATCCTGTACAGGTCTTGTGGTTGTGAAGCAAGTGCGTGTCCCACTGTTGCCCGTGTGCCCTCTCCTCTGCTCCAGCACTGCCCTGGCTCCTGACTCCCCACGTTAGATATCTAACCTCTAGCCTGTAAAGCTATGCTCTCTGTCAGACGACCCCAAATCCTCATAAGTAATGGTTTATGGCACTCTCCTTCAGAAGGGGAGTCTGAAACTCAAAGCCCTTCAAAAGTCAAAGCAAAGAAGGCCTGAAAGTGGGTTATCAGGAGCTGTGGTAAGCGATGAGAGAGAGAGTCAGGCACCTGGAGACTCGTGTAGGTGCCCACCAGCCTAGAGAAGGATGCCCATGGTAAGACAGACTTGCTTCCAAGGCTGGACCCACCCATCCTTCCAGGCCATTACGGTCCTCCTTACCCTAGCCTATTGCTCAGCCTTGATGAAGGGCAGTGGCCTGCTGCTGGCCCCTGTCGGCCTTCCCAGCTCCTTCTCAGTCACAGTTCATGGTCACCTAGCAGCTTCTCAGTTTGGAAAATCAAGTAACGCGTCTTTCTGTGAGTTAACTTTTAGATGATTAAACAGAGAGGAAAATAGCTCAGTATGCTGCTAAGAATTCCTTCTAGTTAGGAATGGAAGAATTTGAGATGTATTGGGTACTGGGAAACTAAACCACTGTGTTGAAAATGATGACTCTTGCTTACCTGTCTGTCTGACAGAACTTCCAAGCATGTTTACCATACTATAATCCCCACTATATAATTATAGAGGCATGCACTGAATATATACAAAGTATCCAAGATGGTGCAATAGATTATACTAGTTCAAATACATGAAGACATATATTACAGCAAAGATCTTACTAAAGGTAAGATCTTTAGATGTATTTCTAGACTGGTTTTTCAGTAATCATTTCTTACTTAGCCCACTATGCTCAAATAGTTATTTTAGCCTTATAAGAAAATACATAGTCTGGTATACATGATTGCATGCTCGTGTTATGAACCACTTAAAAATAGCCCAACTCTTGATCCTATTGCACGTACTGGCTTTGTGGGAGCCTAGGCAGTTTGGATGCTCACCTTACTAGAGCTGGATGGAGGAGGGTGGTCCTCGGACTTCCCACAGGACAGGGAACCCTGATTGCTCTTTGAGCTGATGAGGGAGGGGGACTTGATCGGGGGGAGGGGGAGGGAAATGGGAGGCAGTGGCGGGGAGGAGACAGAAATCTTTAATAAATAAAAAAAAAAGAAAGAAAAGAAAAAAATAGCCCAACTTCTAAGCCACTGACTTCTACAAAATGTACTCTCGGCACATTGATTTTCTTCCCCTTGATTGTACGAGGAAGGCAGGAGAGGCAAGTCTCCCAAGGAGATGGATGTGCACTAAGTTCATCATTTCAGAGCTTGGGGATTCTCCGTCTGCCAGTGTGGGGTCACCTTGCTGCTCAGTCCTTACCTTTAAATGGTATCAGAGGTGTACATAGCGCAGTTCTCTTTTCCAGGGGAACATCTACAGAATATGGTGTGCTCAGGGAGAGGGCTTGGCTGTAGTCTAAGTGGTAGCGTGAAATTGGATATGCCTCGGGAAAGGTGTAGTACACCAAATTTGTCATAAATCCTGCTCTGAACTCTCAAATAGGCCACGAAAGGTGATGGGAAGGTCGAGGTTCTAGTGCAGTTGCCAGCCTAAATGCCTCCCAAGATTCTCTGCTCCTAGAAACTGTCCGCCAGAATGGAGCAGAGGGAAGTCTGGGTGGTCATAATATTCTGGTCATTGAAATGTCCTCATAATCCTTAGCCCCTTGCCTCCCAGCTCAGCGGAGGGTTACTTGTCCATTAGTAAATCTGCAATTGCGGCTTTGACTGTCATTCCACCACGAGTAAGGTCAAAAATAAGAGTGTTCCACTCTAGTGGGTTTGGTACCTCTGTTGCCCAGGTCTCAACTGTTCCTCTGCACAGGCCTGAGCCCTGACAGGTGCTCAGGCAAATCACCAGCTCTTGCCGGTGTAAGCCCCTAACTTTGAGAGCACTGCAGTTTTAAAATAATAAAGCTGACATAAAAAAAATGGAACTCACAATATTAAAGATCATTCTCCTCCACTCCTCATGTCAGTTATGTCAAGATGACTTTTTGCTGTTTGAATTTAAATTGTCCAAACACCACTTCGAAAGTGGAACGAAGAATGGTCGGCGTAAATTACATCACTACGCTAGTGCAGACACCTGTGCAATTAATGACGTCATTATGCTAGCGAGGACAGAGTTGTTTTGAAAAACAAACAAACAAACAAAACCACATTAAGTCCTTCTAAGTCATCTGGCAGGGGCAGTTTTGTTCTTTTTCTTTTTTTTTAAGTTTTGTTCTTTATATATCAGAAACGCCCTAAGAAGTAGGCACTGAGCTGTGGTCTTTGGAAGCCAGGCTCTTGCTTCTTCCTTGTTACAGTAATGTGTGTGTGTGTGTGTGTACATGTGTGTGTGTGTGATTGTTCTGCACACTGAGCAGGCTTCTGAGAAGTCCCCACTGCTCACCCTTAGCTCTGTGGCTGATGGTCTTGTGGGTGTGTGTTCCACAGATGTTTTGAAACACTGGGTTTTGCTATCCATCCTTTCTCAACACTGGATATGAAAACAGCTCCAATGAGCATCATCTGCCCTGCCGCATGCTTTCCCTCCTACCCTTTTTCTCTCTTTCGGAAGCAGCCTGTATAGGACACCTTTCTCCTTCCCGCGTGTCCCCTATTGGTGTATGGGTGACTTAATGGAGTTAGCAGTGTCTAAGGAACGGCACAAACGCAAGGCTGAAAGGCCAGGGCGGACCAGTGCTATCTGCATCTCTAACTCCTGCCATGCAGTCAGCCCTGGGTCCCATCCCTGAAATTCCCAGCTTCTGCCAGCCTTTCCTCTTCCCACACACAGTAAGACCCAATGCCCTGGTCTTACTGTTCAATAGCTGCTAAGTAGTCCTATCCAAGGTTTTTTTTTTAACTGTCTGGGGAAGCTCCCAGCTGCCGTGACAGTTTTTAAAGAACTCTTTCAAAGAAGAAAAAGGACTTTCAGGCGAGCATTATCGCTTCCTCGGGCACCTGGGGACTGCTTCTGAGAGCTGCCAGTGATTGGCAGGATCCCTTTCAGAACCTCTGTTCTTCAGAGCCCTCCTACGCGCGCCACCCTTTTCATCCCCCAAGCGTCCTGGAAGGCAGGGGAAATGTGGCCACTATCAGTTTACCGTGTGTGATGCTAAGTCACAGAGAGAGCCCCGCGAGTCTCCCGACCCTTGCACAGCTAGTGTCAGCCTGGGCAGCAGCATCCTGACTCTCAAGTCCCGGAGTCATTCGTCCTGCTGTTGAAACAAGGCTCCCTCTTCACCTCTGGAAGCTAGTGGCTCCATGGCACTTCCCGTACATGTCCTGTCTCTACCCATCTCAGTCCAATTGAGTTCCGAAACACAAACTGGCCATCCCAAATACGGGGTAACGTAGTGAGAGCGCTCCTGTCCTCTCTTGTAATGCTCTGGCTGTGACTGTTTAAGTGTTTAAGTTTTAGATTTTATTTATTTATTTATTTAATATTTATTTATTTACTATGTATACAATATTGTCTGTGTGTATGCCTGCTGACCAGAAGAGGGCACCAGACCTCTTTACAGATGGTTGTGAGCCACCATGTGGTTGCCGGGAATTGAACTCAGGACCTTTGGAAGAGCAGGCAATGCTCTTAACCACTGAGCCATCTCTCCAGCCCCAAGTGCTATTATTTCTGCACCTCTGGCATGTACTAAAACTACACTTTAAAAATGAAACAAGGGTGCAGGTGTGCTCGGAGTCCCACCCATCATCATCCAGATGTGAAGGGGTCATCCCGGTACTTTGGGAGGTGGAGGCAAGAGGTTCAGTTTGAAGTCTCTCTGCATAGTGCGATCAAGAACAGCCTAACGGGCACTGGACTTTGTCTCAGTTTTATGATATCCGCTTTGATCTTCGGGGCATTCTGTCCTTAAGCTGAGTTTCTATATATCAGAAACACAAGAAGATCAAACCCACGAAAACCATGACTGTGTGAGAGAGGACAGGCGCTGAGTGGCAGCGGCAGTCTTTGGCGCCAGCACTCAGAAGAAAGGTCAATCATTCCCTAACCCCGGGGAGTTGTGCTCGGGCTCCGTCCTGGCACAAAGACCTGAGGACACTTCTTACTTCATCACGGGATACGTGAAACCTCAGGTGTCCTTCCAAAGGTCCAGCTTCAGGCTGGAATTGCGGGACATTTCCAAGGCGTGTTTCCTACCCTATGCATTCATGGACACTGCTGTTCAAGTAGCCTTTCCCGTGCAGGCAATTCCCAAACCACACGATTTCAGCCAGGAGGACAAAGTCCAAACCCTCATAGCATACACCAAGATGATCATCCCAGTTGTGACCAACACCATGCCATTTCTCACCAACTAAAAAGCTTGCTAATTCCCGCTGCCTCATTTGTCTGAGGCACTGCTTTGGCATGGAATGCCTTCATCCCTTCTTCATCTGCACAGTCCAAATTCTTTGCACAAAACTTGCCGGCACAAAAACTTCATTTCAAATGTAAATATTTGTTGGTTTTTTTTTTGGTTTTTTTTTTTTTTTTTTTTTTT